>NC_081298.1:3731785-4042142 GCF_030435805.1 Mustela lutreola | reverse complement strand
ACACACCTCAAATTCCAGAACTAATTTCCTGCTTTCCCTTAACAAATGCTTTCATCTGTGCGTTACTCTTGGAAGAGCATCTTACCTGTAGGCCTCCTGTAATGCTCAGCACCTACCTGATCTTTTTATAAAAACACAGTTTTTTCATGTGTGTCTACAGATAGAGATTCTTTGCTTTTAGCTATAAGACCAGGGACACGCTTTTGCGTGGAGGACTGAACGGCAGCAACTCGAGATGACAGGGACTGGTCTTTGTTCCAGGAGTAAAGTTCAGATTCACAGAGTTGAGTTTCGGCCCCCGCTGTTTGTAACATTGAACGCTTTGCACCCGAGAGGCAGCCGGAGCCATCAGTGTGACTGAAAATCCGTTGCAGGACTCAGCCGAAGCTTGCTTGCCCGCTCAGAAAAATCAGTCGCCCAGGTTACTTTGAAAGCATCCCTTGTGACAAGTCGCCAGCTCTGTAAATGTAGGAGTTCACGGGCTGTCGCTTTCCTGCGCTGGCCTGCTGTTGCCCTGTCCAGCCCACCACCTTACCAGGGCACGAGTCAAGTGTGGTCCACCCCCAGAGAAATGATGGGCAGAGATGAAGGCATGAAGGCTACGAGAAGTCAGTGAGCAGGTGCTCCCCCAGCTGGGACTCGAGCCCTGGCTTCAGAGTCCCCTTGAAAGAGATCTGAAACTGGGGTTCCTGTGTTTCGTGTGCTGGGCCCTCTGAGATGAGCCTCCGGCTTATTTGAGAAGCGGAGACTTGACCTCGGGCCCCCTTACCTCCCTGCAGGTGGCTGTGTTCGGTTCAGTTAATCCCATTAGCTGGCGAAGGCTTACAGGGCTGCCCTTAAGGGAAATTTGCATTTTAATAAAGAGCTCGGGAGGCCGGTGGAAAACAAAAAGGCGGGGAGTCACATTTTTAACGGTCGGAATTCTAACTGGAGGCCTAGGGAAAGGATAGGGGAGGGGGCAACTGAGCAGAGGACTCCCCTCCCCACCCCCTGTCCCAGGCTCCCCCCCCATTCTCCCCGCCCCACACCCCCCCTCCAGTGCAGCGAATTCATGGAATCTGCTTTTTTCCCTTGTGACCCTGCAGGACTTGGGGTCCCTCCCTCCCCTCCCCCAGTTCTCCAGGTGCTATCAGGGTGCCTTCCCGGCTTCCGCTTGGCAGTGGGGGGTCGTGGGTGGGCATCTGAGTGGCCAAGTCAGGTCCAGATTGAAGCCTTCAGGTGCCTGACTCATTCCGGCTCGGGTCGATAATAACAAGCCCCATGTTTTCCTCCAGCGTCCTCAGTGATGACACACACAACAGTCAGGAAATGACGGGCTCGAGTGCTATATCGTTGCTTTGCTTTTTTTAAAAAAGAAAAAAAACCCATGTCGGGGGCGGTGGGGGGGGAGGAGGGAGGAGGTGGGAGGCCAGGCCGGCGAATAACCCGGCGGCCGAGCAGTCTTGCTGCCCGGATGTTACATAAACAGCCCCCAACTGCCCTGCGTCGCAGCCCCGGGAGGACCGGGTGCTTAGTGACACTCAGTGGATTTCACACCTTCGCTTCCAGGTACTTAGAGCTGCATTAACAGCTAATGATTCAATTGAGGGAGGCCTGGATTGCCATTTTGACTCGCTCGGTATTAGCATACCCTCCCAGAAACCCGCAAGCCTGCCAATTAAGCTCCCCAGTGTAACTCAGAAGGGGCCTTTCCAAGATGTGTGATCTTTAGGAAAAGGAAATTAAGCTAATTTTGAAAGCTCCTGACATACGAGTTTCCTTGGAACGCACGCAGTGGAAGGCTAGGATGAATATTATGATTCCTCACATGATGCGTATTTGAACATATGTCAGAGATTCCTGCGGCAGAGCTCGGTGCTGCTCAGGGCGGTGGGCTCCCTCTTTCTTCTTTTTGCTTTCCTTCCCGGTTTTTCCCTCTTTTCTGCCCTTTGTTTTCTTCAAACGTTGACGCGCGCCCCGCCGGCAAGGCTCTTTGCAGAAAGTTCTGCGGTGGCCAAGGGGATTGCGGTGATGTTTGCACAAAACAAGAGGCGACGCCATGGCCAGGACAGGAGCCTGAAACGCTGCAGTGTCCCTGATGGTGGGGGGGGGGGGTGTCCCCCAGTGGCTCAGCCATGCTCGGCAGGGGGATAGGAGGGCATTTTATTATGCGTGTAAGTGCGAGCTTTATTTCAAACACAAACACGCAGGCCGCTGCTGGTATTACATACACAGTCACGCTCGCCCTGGGAGCGTGAACGGCATTCGGATTTTATCTTCCCGGTTCCAGAACCTATTGACTTCCTCCCAACGGCTTCCTCCTGCCCCTCTGCTAAGTCCATGGGGAGCATCGGCCTCCCCATGCGGCTGAATTGTGCACCCTGACAATGACTGGTAATTAGGGGCCGTGTGTGGAGCCGAGCCCGGAGGTGGCTGTCACCACCAGTCCTGCCCGTGGACACGGCTTCGCCTGCACCTTGCCGCAGAGAGAGGCCGCTGGAAACATTGATTTCCGCACCCATCCCCTGCCCCCAACCCTCTCAAGGTTAGGATTCTGCTTAGAACTCTCTGCTTCCAGCTAAAATTTCCATCCCCAAAGGGCCTGATTTCAGGCAGAGAAAGGACCACTTTAGCAAATGAGAGAAGAGGAACGAGAGGGTCATTTCAACTGCAGCAAAAATCAGCCATGCCATTTTCCCTGACAGCACTTTAATTATGATGAAAGAACAAGATGTTTTTTGGTTTTTACAGAGGAGGCTTGTGGCGGGGGAAGGGAAGGGACCTCTGGAGGAGGCGCGAGCTGCAGCGCGCCCGTCACCAGGGTGATGGATACTCGGGGAGGGGGAGCGAGGGCCCCCCCCCCCCCCCCGGCCCAGCCGCCCCGCCCCACGGCAGCCCGGGGTCCCGGCCCCAGCTCGGTCTGGCATGCCTCAGGGGTGCGGTGTGACTCGGAAGGGCCCACAGGACAGAAGTCAGCAAGCTGCTGGGTGTCGGCCTCTCCCTTCCCTGGTGTGGGGGTGAGCGGGGACTTTAACCCCGAGGAGGAGGCCAGCCTGCGTTCTGCTCCACCGGCTTTGAAAGCGGCGGCGGGGTTTCAAGTGATCACACAGCCCGTTGTTGAAAATGATGTTTTTTTCCTTAAACTCAGGTGCCTGAGCCAGATGGACGTCCAGGGGCCTCGGAGCTGCAGGGAGAGCAGGGCACGGAGGTTCTGATGGGCAGAGGCCATGTTTTAGAAGAGGAAGAAGGTTAGAGAGGCAGATGTTGGTAGACCTCATTCAGCTAGGGCAAGCATCAGGGAAAAGCATCCCCTTGTCCCCCTGCAACCCTCCCGGGCTTGTCTGCGGTCGGTCACTGCCCTGACCTTAGGCATCGGGCCCCCGGGGAGCCTGGGGGGGGGTGTTTGTACCACCCCTGACGGGGGGCCTGGGACCCCCGTCTGGCAGCATTTAGAGAGAAATGTAGAAGTGGCTACTAGACTCTCTCCCAGCTGAAGAGAGCCTAGCTGCCGTGAATGGGAACGTAAGCCGGAGAGGGCAGGAAGCGTCCAGGTTAGCTTGGGGTCCGCAGTGATGCAGGGAGCCGAGGGGGAGACCCCAGACCTGGGAGGGGGCGTGATTCGCTACTCCCTTTCACCTCCCTGCTCTGTTTTAGGGCTCTTTCATGCCATGCAACGTACAGTGCCGGCTGTTTCCAAAGCCTCCAGCACGGAATTACACAGAGCAGGAGACATGATTTGAACCTGCTCATCTCGGCTGCTTTTGTGTCACTGAATTACACAATGTCTCTGTTAAAAGTGATGTCGCCGCCGCTGCCGAGCGCCCCGCGGCCTTGAATTAAACACCGATGGGTATTATTTCCCTCCAAGGAAGCACTCTGTGGCAACTTCCCCCGAACAATTTGCGATTTTTCTGGGGCTCCTTCTTCCCCTCACTAAATTGGCATGCTGCTGGAGACACTTCTAATTTTTGATTATTAACGGGCAGCGGCTAATGAAACAGCGGGGACTTAGGGCTTTGTGGTAGATGAATTATGGACATTTACGACTAAAACCACTTTATTTCTCGCACTTAACAAGGGGATTAACGAGCAAAATGCCACATCTGTAGAATCCTGGGGAGGGGGGCTGCGGTTCGGGCTGCAGGCTGGGCTGAGATGCCTCGTTCCCCGGTTCCCCAGAACCGCTGCAGTCTCCCCGTCTGAGCCAAGCCGAGATGCAGATTCTTGCTCTAACCAGATACACGGCAGTTCTGCGTGCTGCAGAGGTGGGAGCTCCATGATCCTGCGGAGTTCAGTGAATCGGTTGAGGGGGAAACATTAGGAAAATAGGCTTAAGCCCCTTCCCCTCCCTTTCCACTTGGAAAATAATATTAGGAGCCGGCAGTTCGTCTGCAGGGAGAAACATGGGAAGGCAACATCCCGACTGACAACTCTCAGGGTACTTGAGTATTTTATTTTATAGTGATTTTATAGTTCGGAGGAACAAAAAAACCAGACAAATAAGATACAGAAGCTGGCAGAGTGTGTGGGGGGGGTGCGGTCAGGGCTCAACCACCTTAGGAGATGGTGCCTTTCTGATGCCAGAATAAGGACAGAATAAGGACTGCATCCCCTTTTTGAAAGAAAAAGGCACTTCGGAGAAGGGAAAATACCCCGTTCTTTGAGAAACACAGTGAGGCGATCGGGTACTGCCAGGCAGCGGTGGTCACAATCCTGTTGGAGAATTGGTCTCATTTTTCATGTCAGAATTAATATTGGTTAAGATTAGATGGCTTCTTAATTTAGACCATTTACATTTTATACAGTGCTAAAAAGGAGGGCTCAGGCCAGTCTGGGGCAGCAGCATCGCCAAATAAATAGGAACAATACAACCTTTGAAAATATCCATTTTTTCTGCCATGGCTTTGTTCTGGCAAATTTTGAGTCATTTAACACCATCTGAAAACTCAGATTTTCATTGCTAGAAAAACGTAATGCTTTCCGCTCTTCCTCTTGCTTCTCGTTGCCCACAAATTTCCTGTTCTGGTGACCTTCTTGACTTGAGTTTTTTGTCTCCTTCCCACCGAAGCCTCCCATCAGTTTGGTCCAAAATGTAATCGTGAAAAAGCATTTGGTTGTTTTGTCTACAGAGAGAGATAGTTTGCCTGAATATTTCAGAAGAACAGCTCATCCAGCCACCTACCCTGACATCACCCCAACACAGACCCAAAGCCGTAGATAAACGTATTTTTTGGAACCAGAGGGAACAGACCTAGGAGCCAGGCTGTGCTCTGAGGAATGAGGAAGGGAGGACAATGAACAAGACACTGGAGTCTCTTGCTTTCTCTGCAGTGGCCACCAGAAGTCTGCAGAGGGATGGTGCGGATGAAGTAGCAAGCGGGTCCCTACAGGCAGGCGCAGGGAGGCAGAACGGTGCCAAGAGACATCTTTACGGCTTGGCTCTCTTGGCAACATCATCAGCAGGGTCAAGATTCATCTGGTGCCTGAAGCCATCTTAGAATTTAGAGGCAGCCAAAGCCACCGGCCCTTGTTCTGTCTTAGGTTACAACCAGCTCAGACCCATCAGTAAAAACTAGGGAAGAGAAATTGTAGCTTTTACAGAAAAAGAAAAAATATTCATGATTCAGGTTCTCAGAAAAAGCTGATTAACCCCCACCACGACCACCTTTTATCTCAGAGTCACCAAAACTAGAACTAGATCATCAGTCTTTCTCTCTCGTTCTCTCTCTCTTTTTTTTTTCTTTCCTATGTGGATAGCCAATATCGACTCTCCGGGCTACATTTCTCCTGCTGTTTCCATGCGGTCAGCAGCCAGGCAGGTGGAAGAGGAAGGGGGTGAGGAAAGGAGGCAAGAGAAAGGTCCGGGCTCCCTTGGCACCCCTCCCTCCTGCCCTCCAGTCTTGTGCATTTCATGTCTATTTGCAAACAGCTCAGCCCAAAGCACAGCGTGGATATTACCCCCAGATGCTGTCTCTGACCCGTCTTACTTTTCCTCCGGGGCGCAGGCAGGGCAGAGCCTAGATGTGCTCAGACCTCCGAAACCGCCCAGCCTTGATCCTTTATTTTTATGTTACAGTTACGGAACCTGGGAAATGTGTTTTCAGCGATTTACCCCATACCAAGAATTTCAGGAGAGGAAGGTCAAGACGTGATGACTTAGATTTTATTAGCAGCTCCATTAGGCAGACCTCGGAATTCTAATAATGGGTCTTTGCCAGACAAATCAATGTCACGTTCCTAAAAGGAAGAGAGTGACAGCTGAGTGATTTCACAGAATTACCAGGTATCGGGAGGAAGGTTAAGCAAGGGTTCCATTACGATAAATTAGAGTGATTTTTTTCATTTGTTTCCCTGGGGTCTGCGTGCCGCGAGGAGCTTTTTAAAAAAATTTTCATTTGCAAGACGTGCTGGTTTGCTTTGCACGTTGTAGAAAGGACGTGTATATTTTTCTCCCCAAATCTCCTGCCTTCGGCGTCCATTTTAGAAACTAGCTGTTCGTTGCAAAAGTCCTTCCTTCCGTTCCAGTGCTGTCTTCCTCCACCTTTTTCCAGAATTCCCCTCTCTGCCCTCCGTAACCTCAGTAGATCTAGCAGATACATATAGCTACGCCAGGTTGGGAAAACACATTTGTTTAACACGTTTAAGAATGTGCAAGGAAAATGAAATATCAAGGTATTTTATATTGAAGATTGAAGCGTTAAGTGTCCTTGGGGATAACGCTAGTTAGTTAACAGTTCTTCTTCTTCTTTTTTTTTTTTTTTTTCACATTTTGCATCCAGCCAACTCGTAGCAGCTCATTGAGATGATATATTTCCAGTACTTACTGACTTAATTAAAAGAAAGCCATCTAAGAAACTCACTTTTTTTAAAGGCTGAGCGTGATTTTTAATTACCCTGCTCTGGGGCGCCCCCCTGAGGCCTGAGTTGATAACAACATGGTAGGAATTTGGGGTCAGTTAGGTTTTCCTAGACTTGGGGATGCTTCTAATGGTGGAAGTAAGTAACTTGTAGATCTGGTGTCTTTGGGTCCCAACTAAGTTTTTGTATCCACTTCCTTTGCAAGTTCTTTCATAGTTGTGCTTTGGAAGCAGCTCTAGGGATCCAATTATTAAAGAAATCCTGGAACTCCGAAGGCAGAGATTATCTTTTAAGAATAAAAGGCAAAAAATGTTTCTAACACAGCTTTAAATTGGTCGACACCTTCAGCTGTCATCTTAGTGAGAAGCACTTACTGGAACTTTCTGGAACCAGTCTCCAGAGTGGGGGATGTGGCAGCCTCTGGAGCTGGCCCTCCATCCCTCAGCTGGCTGCCATTCTTGCCGGAAGATAGGGACCCAGGGCCTTGCAGTCAGTGGGACCGACCAAGGAACACCTTGTGTAGGATCCGTCTTGGCTTGACAAGACACAGCCTAGCCTTCTTCCTTCTCTCTGTAGACCAGGACACCCCGTGGGCATCATCCAGTTTCCCAGGCCCGACGGACATTTCAGAGCTGCCCCCTTCCCAGCCTGTTGACATCGCCCCCAGAACTCCCAAGGATTGGTCTTGGCTTCTCACTTGACTTCTTTCACTGATTCCAAGTTCCCACGAAAATCAGCTGCCTTCATGGGTCACTGCTGATTTCTCACCCCAGAGAGGACCAAGGGACCCAGTGAAGCCATTGCCTCATGACGCCCACCCCCAAGGTCTTCGTGTCTTATATATGTGAAGGGCTAGTCTTCTAGAGATCTTCCATCTTGGTGTTAGGTCACTGCAACCCTGGGATAAAAACAGCTATAATTAGTATGTTACAGATTAGACTGCCTTTCTAGCTTTGTGCCACTTCCTCTAATAATACCAATTTTGGTGACACATTTCCTAGAATCCTGGGCTCGCTTCAATTGCTAAAATCCTCCAAGAGGCGATTATAGGACAGACCTGTTTGCTTTAAAACCTGGAAGGGTTTGGTCCCGATCCGTTGTCTCTGCTCCCACCTTTGTCTTTCCCCCACCTTCCGGGGTCTGTCTGGATTTTCTCCTTTTATGTTCAGGGAGCAATGCCTCCATTCTCCCCTGAGTCTGCTGTTTTGTTGACAGCCGAGCACACATGGTCTTCTGTGCCTGTGGCAAAACATGCTTTGCTTTCCTGGCCCACTCCAGAGTCCCCACCCCTTAATTGGGTGGGGGGTAAGGGGGAGCAGAATTTGAGTGGGGCATCACAACTTCAGCCAAGCTGGGCATACATCTAGTCCACCTGTCACTCGAGCCGGTGTCCAAAATTCAGCCCTACGGGTCACAGCTGTGGTATTATTTCAGCATGAGCAATTCGGTATTTAATGTTCCTTAGAAAAATAAATCATTCCAAGCTGCTACCGTTCACCTATTAACCCTTAGAGGATTTCGGAGAAGGAGGGGTGGTACTATCCATAGTTTGTTTGTCTGGCTTGCAGGAGTAGCTCATCCTTCCCGGGGCTGTTTCTCCCGGAGCTGGCTTCTCCCATTGTGGAGGGCAGCCACAGCCTTCTCCGGGCGGGGGAGAAGTTGGGCTTGCATTTCATGTGTGTCTTTACCTACATAGTACAGGTACTGCTTTCTGCCTGGCTGCAGCTTTGGTTTCTGCCCTGTCCCCTTGGTCACTACATTAGCCTACTGTGGCCGGCGAGTCGTGATTTACAAATAAGCGCGGGGGGGGGGGAGGGGACGGGGGGGCGCGGGGGGGAGCTCATCATTAATCAGATCTTCTCATTGTATGTAAGGGGCCCCCAAAAGCAACATACATTTTTAATTTGTCCTCTCAGTCACTGGGCCCTCTGTCACCTAGGTCTTAATAAATGAATTGGCCATCTACAATTAAGCCACGTAGTGCAGATCGTTTGAAAGCTGAGTTGTCTGCCTTCTGAAAGAAACTGGCTCTATTTAGGCTTTAAGGCAACCCTGCTTTGTGTTCTTTGTAAAGTCAGCGACATTCTTTCCATTTTTTCAGTGTAATTAACACAAAAGGAGCGGTAATCTGAGAAGGTAGTAGAGACTAAGGCAACTGAGAGGCAGGAATGTTCAAGAAAGCGGCAGAGGCAGCTTTCCCAGTCCTGGGCAGCGTGCAGAGACCCCGAGACGCGGCTGTGGCTACGGCTGAGGTCTGGAGCTCATGGAAACATCTCCTTTTCATCTGATCCCCAGACTGGTGGCAAAATGCTTGATGCTTGGGCTGGATGATTTTCTCCTCCTAACTTCTAGAGGTCTGCAAAGACCTCAGGAAGAAGCCACAGCACCAGTGGGGTTCTGCTGCTGTCGAGTGGGATTCCTGACAGGCTGGCCAGGGTCGTGCCCGCTGCTGATCCTGCCAGCTGAGGGCAGGGGAGTGGGGGGAGTGCAGCCTTAGGGCTCCCAGGAAACCCTGAATTTCATCAAATGGTGGCTGAATGGAGCTTTTAGGGCAGGGGGACAGGACAACCAGGAGAGCTCAGGCTTCTGTGGAACCTCAGTGGAAAGCAGGAGGCTGCCTTCCCCATCTGGGGGCCACGCTCTTTGTGCCTCCAATGGTTTGTTCCCCCTGAAAACAAAGACCCAGGGAAATAGGTAGAGCCCCACTGTAATTCCACATTTTTCTATTTCAGTCTAAACGTGTGTGGGCAAACACAAAAAGATGAAAAGGTAGATCCATGTCTAGATGAAGTAGGCTTGTGACTAGTTATGTCACATGCATTGCTTCCCTCAGGGTTTGCCAACAGCAGATAGAAATGGGACTAGGGAGGGGGCTCCGGCCAGGAAGGCAGAGGACACCCCTGCCTGGCCGGAATCTGGGGGATGGGAGACGGGCTAGTAACTAACCGAAAGGCTATTTGAAAATGATCACCCACATTGAGTTAGTGGGTAAATAAAGTAAAACCCAGGACGTAAAACTCGTATCTAGAAGCTGTTGCATGTGTATATGTGTGTACACACAGCAACATTTAGTGAAAGGAAATTTATTGCCTGATTAATCCAGAGTGTTTAACTCTCTAAACTCTTAATTATAGGGGGCTGAATTTGAAGAATTGAATGCAACAGGGGAAAAAAACTAAAATCTTTCAAATCAGAGCAATTAAAGGGCCGCTTTAATCTGAGGAGGTCTTACTAGAACTTCAGCATTCTATTGATTGCGCCAACTTGGGTTTTGTTTTTTTCCCCTGTTGTTACTCTTTTAGTAAGATGTTGGATCAAAATGTCATTTAAATAAGGCACCCTGTAAATGAAAATAGAAGTTAGCTGGCCTTCCCTCCACCAGCCCCCATCCTGGATGAATTTCCGTCCTCAAGGCCAACTTAAAAGTTCTAAACAAGAGGTTTTGCTATTACCTTAGCCCTCATGAAACATTTTTCCCACAAAAGGAGTTAAAAATATTTTACGTTAATGAGAGTTAATCTTCCTGCTTTAGGACCGTGACAGTTGTATAGCTTTTTTTCCTTCAAACCCAGTTATGATCTCCAGTAAGTGGATCCATGGATCTATGATGTCATTGTGCCCCTAATCCAAAGTGTTTGTCCGTCGAGAGTCTCAAGTCAAGGCTAACATGTGTATCGTATTGTTTAGGTTTAAGTTTTAAAAGGAACGGAGTCAAGCACATAGTCTCTTTTTGATTATTTCCCCCTTTTAAGGTAGATGGTGGCTTTGTTAAAAGTCTACTCCTACCCACTCTGGGGCTCTTGGGGTTGTGGTAAGGAAGGAAAGACACGCAGGGCCCTGGAACCCGGGCATCCACAGATACCAGAAAGTTTCCCTCATACGTGGTGCCCACTCATCAGATTCAAGAAAGATCAGTAAAGGGGCACCAAGTCCTGGTTGCCTCACATTGTACACCCTTGGTTCAAGTGGCCGCGCGAATGGGCCCTCACAGCACTGGCCCGAGAAATTGGGTCCAAACACATGGGCCAGGGTGCTCCTACATTCCATTTGGATCAGCTGTGCTTTGAATTTGAAACAAATTGTTTTGAAATTAGTTGATGGCAATTAAATAGGGAAATTTCATACGGCATGTAGTTAATTCTTTGACTTCAGATCTGAAATGAAGGTTTCCTAACTTGAACATTGTGTTTAGTGTAGAATGTAAGTTTAGAAGTACTTTGTGATTGAAGTTACTAACTAGGGAATAGGACAAAAAAAAAAAAAAATATATATATATATATATATATATATATATATATATATATATATATTTATGTATTATGTATGTATGTCCCAGGTAATCACTATATTAGATTTTAAGAACTTTATGGTCCTAAGTAATAGGATCTCTTTACCAGGGATGTACTAGGTGTTAATTCTTGGTCTCATAGTCTATATAGCATGGGTTTCAGGTCACGTTCATTTGCAACAATTTTGGTCATTCTACTTAAAGTGCAGAATGTGCTTTGAAAACACCATGGAAGCACTAAATACTGTTAAAATCTTATAGCTGGGGTTTCTGTTTCAGTGGAAACCTATTTATTGTTTCCTAGGCTATTAAAATATTATTATATTTTCTCTGGGCTCTTTCCATGACCCCAGCATATGAAAGACCAGGAAGAACACCCTTGTCCAAAACCTGAATTACATCATTAAGTGTAACAATATTTTCAAGATTCCAAGCTGTAGCGAGTCTGTTGCTTCTGAAAGCAGACAAGGCCTTCTTACTCAGACACATCCATCCACAAATATGAAGCTTACAAGACCACACAATTCAAACCCGGACATGTGGACTCATTGTCGTAAAATGTCGTGTTGGAAAGAACTGTTGCGAGTCCCTCTGGGCAGTGTGTGTGACACCATCTGTTTTTAACCAAGTTGTATCATTAGGGGACCTAGTGTTTTAGGTTAAGGGTGTGTTATCCCAGCTTGCTGGCTTTGGCAGGAAGCAGGTCACCTGAGCCAGGGATCTGTGCCCTCCCTAGACATTTTATATCCAGGACATTCTGGCCCTCTGCCCCCTTCTGGAGCCTGAAGTTTCCACGACTTACATCTCTCCCTGAGCCAAACGAGAGGCCCCTTCCATTAGAAAACTCTAGTTGAACTGTTCCAAGAATTATGCTAATGGATTTCTGTACTTGCAGAGCGAAAGCCAGGTACTTAAAACGGCAGCGATCTATTAGAATAAATTACTGATTCATAATGAAAAGGTCACGCATGGTGGCCTCCAAATGTGAAAGCCTTTTTTAAAAATTAAAACTTTTAAGGCCTGGGCAGGTCAAATGCTAGACCGAAAACTCTAGACAGTGTCGGCTCACCACACCAATTAAGTAAAATCTCGTCTTTCAGTTTGTGTCGGGTGAAAACAGAAAGCCCAACAGACCACAAACGAGCTTGTGTTCCAGAGTGCTTGGTGTCATCTGCTTACCCTTAAACCCTTGGTTCCACCTGCTGTCACCTGTTTACAAAGTAAATGCTGTATTTGTCCCTCAGTGGTCATCACGACATATAGGTGAAAGCCATACAGAGACAAGTGAAATCCTCTGGAGGATGGCCTGCTAGGTTAGAAGCTGGAACAACTCAAGTCTGACCTTGCTCAATACATTTCCGGGACAATAGTCCCGATTGTGCCTTGCCTGGAATATGTGTCTCTGTGACATGGGACAACTTCGCCCCTTTCAAAGTTCAGGTGTGATGTTTATCCAAAGGGGGGAGGGGATGGTAACCCACCTCAAGGATTTCCAAATAAGGAGAGGGGACATTATATCCACTGTAGTAATGTGTAGCTACTGACAGAAGTATCAAGGTTGTACTGGTTACTATTTACTTTGTTCCTCTTAAATACAGTGTGTTGGTGTTTTGCCACATTAGAAGCAGGAAGGAAGATGCTTTTGAACAAATGGAGCTTAACAGAAATTTCTGGCCTGTTCCCCCTCCTTATAAGTCTTCACCAATTTTTGAAAACGACTATCAATGAATCAGATTCAACCGAGAAGTTTTTATTTAATATAGGAAGATAGAAAACTGGGGCCTTGTCTTCAACGAGTTTCTAATCTAGTTGGTGAGCGATTGTGAGTCATGATCTGTGCAAAGAGCGGGCCACAGAACCCTTGCTCCGAGGGCCACGCTGCCGAGGTGGCTTACGGGCCGGGCCCCCTTTGGGTCAGGGAGCTCACTATTTTTATCCGCTCTGGGTTAGGTAAAAAGTGTCAACCTAGAACAGTAGTTCTTTAGAGCTCTTTTCAAAGGAAGGTGTATTTTTGTGTGGAAGAGAGGCCAGAATCTGAAGTATGATAAAGGCCTGGCTAGGTTTGCGCAGGGACAGGCGCTGGAGAAAGTCGGAGGCCCTCAGCGACCAGAAGCTGCAGGTTGTGGCGGTCTGGCCTCTGCGGCTTCTGCTTCCTGTTCTTAATTCCCAGTGTTCTTTCGTGACTTTGAATTGCCCTCTGTTGTCTTTTAGATCCATTAAAAAAGAGGCCTTGTAGAACAGGGTTAGAGGTGTACTTGATGGGGCCAAGAAAAATAGTATGTGACATCTCCATCTGTCACAGCTTTTCTTACTTTTGGGAAAGGGGATGCCGGCTGTTCTGTTGAATGGTTACCAGTGTCTGTTTTCAAAGAAAACCCAGAACTGTATGTGAGTTTGCTCGAGGCCTCTGGAAGTATCGGTGGCCTCATATCCCCAGGTGGGACAGGTGTGTTTCTATTTCCAAGCAGGCTTCCTTCCTCTCTCTATCCCGAGGCGTCGGAAGTGTGAGGGACTGTGAAGGAGTCAGATGAGGTCAAAGGTGGCAAAGACCTCACGACCACTTTGACCACCAGGGTTCACCCATCAAAGGCAGTCGCCAGGTCTTGGCCTGATCACCTGGGCTACGGCTGGGACTCACCAGGGCACAGGTGGGCCGCAGGGACCACGTGTATTGAATGAATGAATGAATGAACTACACGCAGGCAGAAACCCGGGTGGCACACGGGACCCCTCTGGGGTCCCAGAAAAGTGAGCCGCCTCGGAGTTTGAGAAGTTGGGCATCACCGCCCTCCGCCCAGTGCCCTCTTCCACGTCCTAGTGTGGGGACCCTTCAGAGTTTGGTTTTGTTTTTCAACAACTCTCGGACAAACGCATGTTCAATAAACGACTTTTCCGTCTGTTCCAGAGGCTTCCGCGGTGCCCAGGCCGGGCCACGGAGAACCAGGAGAGCCCGGCAGGCCCCCTCTCCCGCCTGGGAAGACGCGGCGGGCACCGAGTCCACAGCCTGGGCCGCCGGCGCCGGGCCCTCGCGTCGCCCGCTCGCTGCTCCTCGCGGCCGCTGCGGGCTGTGCGCTCGCGTCGCGCCTCTCGCCGCAAGCTCCGAAACCCGTGGCAGGCGTCGCGACTCATCTGTCTTGCCGACACCTACCTCCGCGGGCACGCGCCGCCGGGGAAGGGGGGGGTGGGCGGCGGGCCCCGCGTGCGCTGCCCGGGAACCTGGAGGTAAGGAGGCGCGGCGGGGGTGAAAGCGCCGCCGTCGCACACTTTGCACGCCGCCCAGGGCTACACCACTCACCGAAAATTGGGAGGCAGGTCTGGGAGGCGGGGTCCGGCGCCCACCGCCTTGGGCGGCCCCGCGCCCCTCGCCACCGCGCCCCCGGCGCCCCCTACCCACTCCCGCGCCCCCCGCACCATGGCCCGCACCCCCTGCGTGCGCGGCGGCCCGTTTGGGCGCGTCCCCGGCGGGCCGATTTTTCGGCTTCCCCTTCGGTTTATAGGGGCCGCCGCTGTGGGTCCGTCCTCTGAAGAGGCTGGGGCGTCATCGGGCTGCTTAGGAGCGCCGTCTTCGGCGGGGACACTCAGTTGCGTCGGCACCGCGGAGCGGGCTGCGTCAGGTGGCTGGCCCGGCGCGGCGCTCGCTGGCTCGCTGGCTCTCCGGCTCGGGGCTGCGGCGCCGGCGGGAGCGAACCCCTGTCCCGGCGCGGGGCGGCGGCGGCGGCGGCGGCGGCGGCGGCGGCGGCGGGCAGCCGGCAGGCAGGCAGGCACTGCCTTGCGTGTGAGTGCACCTCACTCACATGTAAGTCCGGGTGCACCGTGGCCTCCCGCGGAAGTGCGAGTCGCCCGGCGCGGGCAAGAGCCACCGGGGCCGGGACAGGGCAGGGGCGCCCCGGCGCTGCCGCCCTGCCCCGTGCCTCCCGGGCACCCCCCAATTCTCTCTTTTCTCTTTTCTCCTCTCCATTGGCGTGCCCAAGAGCCAAACCGAGGAGCGCCTGAGGGTAACAGCAAACTCGTGCCATCGCGCCTCTGCACTTTTCTTTTTTGAGTTGTTTGACATTTCTCGGTGCTTTTTGGTTTCTCGCTGTTGTTGGGTGCTTTTTGGTTTGTTCTCACCCCTTTTTTCGTTTGCTCATCCTTTATTGGCGCTAACTCTTAGGCAGCCGGCCCAGCAGCCCTTAACCCGGGCAGCCGCGCTCCGCGGCCCCGGGGCAGCGCGGCGGGGATCGCAGCCGACTCCCCCCGACACGGGGCGCACGGGGTCCGGCCAGGCCGAGGCCGGGGGCAAGCAGGGCGCCCGGGCCAGGCGAGAGCCGGGCACCCCGAAGTGGCCGAGCCACCATGCTGAAGATGGCCATGAAGATCAAAGCCCGAGCGGCGGAGAGCGAGAAGAAGACGGCGGCGGCTGCGGCCGAGGTGGCTGCCGAAGCTGCGGCGGCGGCTGCAGCGCTGGCCGAGCCGAGAGAGCCGCTCGCGCCGCGGAAGAGCGGGGACGCCGAGAAGACCCCGAAGACGGCGCGGGAAGCGCCCCCCGAGAAGTTCCTGACCGAAAAGGAGCGGCGGAAGATGGAGAAGAAGCTGCTGGAGCAGAGAAGAAAAGACGAGAAGAAGAAGGAGAAGGAGCGGAAGAAGTTGGAGAAGATGCAGAAGAAGAAGAAGAAGGCGCCCGAAGCCCGGGAGGAGGCCCGAGGCCCGGAGGCCGCCGCCGCTGCCGCCGCCGCCGACGACGACGAGGGCGCCGCGGAGGGCGCCGGCGGGGGCGGCGAGGGCGCCGGCGGCGGGGGCACGAGTAGGGCTTGGGCCGCGTGGGACACGGACTCGGGCGACGAGGACGACGCCTACTACACGGCGCCGCGCGTGGGGGGCGTCGTGTGGCGGCCCGGGCCGCTGAAGGCTGGCGCGCTGAGCGCCCACCTGCCGCTCGTGGTCTTCCTGGTCTTCTCGGTGCGCAGCCCCTCGTGGGTGCTCAACTTCCTGCTGCAGAAGCGCACGGAGCAGGGCCGCGGCTGCGGCTTCGTGTTCGGGGCGACCTGCTGCTTCCGAGTGTTCCTGGGCTGCGCCTTCTTCTCCTACTTGGGCGGCCGTGCCAAGCGCAGGGGCCGCGGGCGCTCCGGGGGCAGCGGTGCCTTCGGCTCGGGCCATGGCGCCCGGCGCCGGGGGCGCGACGAGCGGCTCATCTAGTCCGCCCCCTGCCCCCCGCCCCCCGCCACCGCCACCACCACCAGACACCACCATCGCTGTGTAGTGTGGATTTTTATTAAGTATTTGTGTGTGTGTTTGGACACATTTTCCTTTTCGGTTGCTCTGTCCTTTGGTTCGTGCTCGCCTCGCTTTTTCCACACTCTCCCTGCTCTCTGGCTCTCTCTGTGTCTCTCTCTCTTCTTTTCGAAAATTTTCCGAAGTCCGGGCTCGGGCTCGCGCTCCCTCCCCTTCCGCCCACCCCGGCCCCTCGGCGGCGCCCGCGGGAGGGGAGGGGGGGGGCGCGCTCGGCCTCGGGGGCCGCAGGGCTACGCGGCCCGGGGGGGTGGAGCGTTGGCGTCGTGCGAGGGGTCGTCACTGGCTCGGGGCCGCCCCCTCTCCCCCCGCGGCCGGGCCCGAGTGGGGCCCGCGTCAGGGGGGCGAGGGGGCGGCTCCCCGTCCCGTCCTGTCCCGGGCCGGGCGCGGGCGGAGGGACCCCCCCCCCACCTTCCCGGGCACCCGGGAGGGGGGCGCCTCCCTCCGCCCGCTCCCGCCCTCCCCGCCGCCGCGGCCGCTGCCGCGGCTGCTCCTCATCCCTCCTCCTCCTCCTCCTCCTCCTCCTTCCACCCCCCCTCGCCGCCGCCGCCTCCTCCTCCTCCCCCCGCCTCCCCCCGCCCGCTGCAAAGCTTTGGGTCGGGGCGGCGGCGGGCCCGGGCCGAGGCAATAAGAGCGGCGGCGGCGGCAGCGGCGGCAGCAGCTCCCGCAGCTCCTGCTCTGGTCCGCCTCGGCCCGGCGGCGGCCATCAGCCCCCTCGGCCTCGGCTCGAGGGGCGGGGAGCTCCGCGCTCCCCTCGGTCCGACTGCCAACCTCCCTTCCCCGCGCGCCCCGCGGCCCGCAGTCCGCCCCGCGCGCTCCTCCCCGAGGAGCCGAGCCCGCGCCCGGCCCGCCCGCCCGGCGCTGTCCCGGCCCTCCCGGCCCGCGTGAGGCCGCCCGCGCCCGGCCCCGCCGCCGCCGCCGCAGCCCGGCCGCGCCCCGCGCCCCGCCGCCGCCGCCATGGGCTGCCTCGGAAACAGTAAGACCGAGGACCAGCGCAACGAGGAGAAGGCGCAGCGCGAGGCCAACAAAAAGATCGAGAAGCAGCTGCAGAAGGACAAGCAGGTCTACCGGGCCACGCACCGCCTGCTGCTGCTGGGTAAGGGCGGGGCGGGGGGCGCCGGCCCCGGCCCGGCTCGGGGGCCCCTCCGGGCGCCCCGCAGGCCGCGCGCGCCGAGCCCGCCCCCCGCCCCGGGCGCGCGCTCCCGAGCCCGCCGCCCGCTCGCGGGCTCTGTCTCTGGGGGGCGAGGCCGGAAGGGGGACCCCGGGGCGCAGATTCGGCCGGGCGGGGGCTCAAAATGGGGCGGGGGGCCGCGGCGGCGCGGGCGCGGGGCCCCCTCCCCTGGTCCGCCCGTTCTCTGTCTCTCTCTCTCTCTCTTTCGCCCTCCCCTTCGCTCTTTTTTTCCTCTCTCTGTTTTCCGCGAGGCCTACACGACGCCAGGGGTTTGGGTGCTTGTTGGGGAGGTGGGGGAGGGGGAGCCCCACAGGGCTCGGGAGACTGCGACAAAAAGAGGGTTTCGGGGACAGGAAATGGGGTGGCGGACAGAGGGAGGGGGACCCGCCTCCGTGGGGTGTGTGATTTGTTGGGAGAGGGAGAAGAAAGAGGGGCCAGAGAAGAGGGGGTGATGCGCGGGGGGGGCGCCGCTGTGGCCAAGGGGACCTCGCCAAGGGGAGGCTTTGGCGGGGGAAGTGGCCGAGGAGAGTGGAGGGGGGGGGCGGGTGACATCAGCCCCTCGGAAGGGATCGGAGTGGTAAAGGTGGTGCAGTGAGGGGGAGGGGGCGCGGGCGAGTCGTGGCGCCGGATTGGGGGGGGGGGGAGCGCGGCCGCCGCTGGGCGCGACTCGGTGCGTTTCGGGCAGGACACACTGTGTGCGCGGAGCAGACGTGTCCCGGGCCGGGTCGGGCCGTGGAAGGAAGACAAGGAGAATCAAATAAAATAAGACATCCCCCCCACCCACCAAAAAAAATGGAGTTAGTACGCTAAGTGCCCAGTGAAGCCAAATGACACGTCATTTTTACAGTATGACCTTTTTATCCCCTTCCAGACATGCAGGCTTTTTGAAAAGCAGAGAGAATTAATTGTAGCCCCCCCCACACCCCACCACCAAACCATTAACACACACACACACACACACACACACACACACACACATACACACATACACATTTTCCTGTTAGTCGGCCACATTGAGACTGCTTTGTGAAAGAAAAAAAAAAGACATTCACAAATCAGAACTGGAAAATGACATTTGTCTGTAAATGGCTTCTTGGTCTGGAAATGGCGTGATTTGTTTTGTTTTGTTTTGTTTTGTTTTATGTCCTTTTCAAGGTGGGGGGGGGCATTGAGAGCGCTTTAAGGAGACGACTTTTTTCCAGGTGGAAGGAGATGAAAAGACGTTAATTAGTTGTTTGTCAAGTGACATTTGGTTGTTTGGTTTTGGGTTTTCTCTTGATTGCGGTTTTTCCTCTTTGGCCAAAAAATTTAAAAAAGGCGGGGTGGGGGGGGGATTGTTAACTATAAGGAGATGGCCTTTCCTCCTTTTTTCTTAAGGGGGGGTGGAGGGACAAAATAAAACATAAGCATAAAAGAAATTGTTGAAATGACCAGAAGAATTACACAAGCATTAATTAGTGTGGAAGTTTTCCACTTCCTCAGTAATTTGGCTGAGTTAATTTGTGAATTTGCTAGGTTAAAACCTAGTTCATGGTCACATTTCAACAAAACAGCTTCATTATAAAGAATAAAAATGTAAAAGGCTGAATTTCCTTTGTGGTGGTGTTTGGTTTGCTTTTCTTTGGATGGGTCACCTCTTTGTTCTCCTGGGTCCAGATTTATGTAAAGCAGAAAATTATTAATTAAGTGGAAGTAAGTCTGGTGTTTATGCATTTGCAATTTCAGTAATTAAATGATATGTTGAAGTCTTGCCTAAAACTTGTAAAGGTGGAATTATGCTATGTGAATTATTAATATGCATATAACTTGATTTCAAAGTATAAGCCTGGAAAAGTCTAGAATCTTTCCTAGGAATGCCATCTTGCTACCTGAATACTAATTTGAAGCAAATGTGATACTAAGGGTGCCTTAAATTTCTAACACCTTTGCTCAGTAATCACAAAGTCTCTAGTTAATTGAGACTGTTACTCTGAACACACCTTGCATCCCTGTGGGCTCATTTTCCCCAGGTGTCCTCCTTTATATGGCCACATTTTATCATGATTTATTGATCGCCTCTGGCATGAGGGTCTGAAGCCCCACTCAGTGCCACAGATTGCATTTTTAAATGGTGGTTCTCACCAAATAATGCCCCCCCCCCATAGAGGAAACCTAATGATACCCCAAATCCTCTTTTTAACTGCATCTGAATTTAATGACAAAAAATTGAGTAAATTACAGCGCCACAAAAGATCTTGCAGTAGTTTTTCAGTCCAGTTCTCTAATTTCATAAATGTGGAAACTGAGGCACAGATCTGTTTGTGTCTGTTAGAAGTGTTAAACATCTTAACACTTCTGTAACACTTCTGACGAAAGAATTTGGAGATTCTGATTAATGTCATGTATTCTCTGTGTGCAGTCTCTGAAAAGTGCCTTTAATATTTTAACTTATTAGAGTTGGGCTCATTAAGATACAGTGTTTGCTTTGAAATCAATGTTTCTGTGGAAACTAATTTTAACTTTTACAGATATTGATTACAGCCTTGTGAAAAGGCAAGAGAAGGAGGAATGCTTTGCTCTCTGGGCAGTAAAAACAAAAGCAATTTAATAAAATTAAAAGTGGGGGGGGGCGGAGAAAAATGGTTAAAAAAAAAAAAAAACCAAACAGGTTTGTGTGGGAGGAGGGCAAAAAATTTTTCACTCAAAGAGTTATTTGTTGAAGTGAGTGTACATTTACAAAAAAGAAAATGAAAAAATAGCAGTCCTCCTTCTAGCTGGTTGGAAATGTGCTTTTTCCATAAAATATATGTTTACAAATGAAAGGTGATTTAAAATGGAGGCGTGTGTTCCTTCTTACTTTGAGAAGGGCTTAAAGAATCTGAAAATTCAGTAGCTCCCAGGAATATCTTCCCTCCTGATTAAAGTCGTGTCCTTTTAATACTTTTTACAGTTGTTGCTGCATGTGATTATGATTGTTCTCAAGCATTACATTTGATATTAAAATGTGTTTTTCGAGAAGATGACATACAGTTGATGGGCTCCCACTCCCCCCCCACTGTCTCCCCCCCGCCACCCCCCGCAACATGGTGGTTGTATCCAGAGAGAATTTACCTTTAGGAAAATACCCTTTGCGGGAAAAGAGGACACATGTAACCTTGTGGGTCAGGGTTGATGTTTGAGTAGCCCAAGGGGAGAGAAGGCTACCCGGAAAGAAGCTGCATTGTGAGAATTTGCGGGAGGGAAATGCTGCGTCAGTCCGTGAGCTGAAGGAGACTGCGGTGTCTGGGCATTGTTTGTGAATCCTGGGTATTTTAACCATGAAACCTCTGACGAACAGTGAATTCTGTGGCTGCCTCCGTTGATATGTGCGTTTCACCCGCCAGTGCTCTATTCCGAGGATTCAGTTTCAGTTTTAACTTCGATTTTCTCCCCCCTCAAATGACAAAATTGCGACCTTCCTTCTCTTTGCCCCTTGGCTTCCCCACCCCACAGATTCTAACACAACCCAGAGGTGGGGGGGGGGGACCCTGAAAACATGAAACCCTTTAATTCTCGCGACTGTGGCGGTGAATGCTGCAGGTAGACCGAGTTGGACATGTGTTTTGTTTTCTCTGCGTCGAAATGTCAAGGAAAATTGCAAATGTGTTCTTGTGTGTGTTTTCTGCGAGCTGCTTCGGTGGCAAAGACAGCGGTCCCTGCCGAGAGTGTGTCAGATACCTCCTTCATAACCTCAGACTTACTTTCATTTTCTAGGTGCCGGAGAATCTGGTAAAAGCACCATTGTGAAGCAAATGAGGATCCTGCATGTTAATGGGTTTAATGGAGAGTAAGTGTCAACTCTGTGCACGGGCACAGGAAAAGTAACACGTTGTATATACTAATCTTTAGGAAGTTTAGGTAGATTTGGGGGGCTGGGCAGCTGATTTCCACTTAATTTTTTCAGCCTGCATAATAGAAAATCCAGGGAAGAAGAGCTCTTTGAGAATCCCCCCCCCCTTTTAATCTTTGGTGCAGCAATAAATAAGAATAGTAATAATAAAGCACCGGAATTATAAAAAAATACACCCCCCCCCCGCCATTCCCCCCTATACACACCAGGAAAATAGCACCTGGTTGGCCCCGTGGCACGTCTGCCGCAGACCTGCCCGCAGATTTTGGTGCAGTGGGTCTCGAACATGGCCGACACCTGCGGTGGCCACCACTTTGCAGGCAACCTGACCGCTGCAGAGAAGCCCCCCCGCCCCACCCCGCAGATGTCAGCGCAATGCACCAATGCAGGGTGTTTGAAACTGTTAGGGGGAAAAACACTGTTTTAGTAATGTTCTCACGGAAAACAAAGTTGGAAAGAGGCAGCAGCCCCTGTTAATAATTCCTCATGCCCTCCACCACCACCACCCTCTTTGGAATTAATATTATGGGCAAATCACGGTTTCCCTTTCTAAAAATCAATAGTCTTGCCTAAAGAAAAAGGAGGCATTTAAGTGATGGAGACTGGGAGTTAGGTACTTCCGGCCGGGTCAAGGGGCATTTTTGCCTTTGAAAAGTCCTTGCAGGCATCTTGTTTTAGGACAAGGGGACGATACCGCATTGAGAATAAAGATTAAAAGAGAGTGTGCGTGTACTAGGGATGGAAGAGAAATGTGGGTTCTGTACGCCATGAAGAATGCAAATAGAGGGGAGCGTTGAAGATAATCAGGGCATTTGTTTTTCTCCCCAGACCCCAAATGCCACCCCCCCACACACCCACTTGTGAAACAGAAAACTGCTAAATCTACCAGCCTCGGCTTTCTCTGGGGTGATGGCCGTTGGCCACACTGGATTGTAAACACCTGAAGGCACTAGTTAACAGTTACTAGCTGGTTAGCAATCCCATTCCCTTCCCTAAACCTGGATTCAGCTGAAAACTTGCTTCTCCCGTTGCATCACCTTCCCTTTCCAAGGGGTGCATTGAGTCAAGGCCGCATGGCCTCAGGCACCAGAACCCCACAAAACAAACCAGTAAAGAGCCATTTCCAGATGCCTACTATGCACCAAGCACTGGGGACACAAAGATGAATTTTCTCACCTTTCAGAGGTAACAGGACTGCACTTGAAGGCAGCTCTTCATGGAACATTCTAGAATTTCTTTGGTCAGATAATCAGGGCTGAGGATGATGTCATGCGTACAAATAAATGGGTGTTTTAGTTTAGGATGCTTTCTTTAAGCACAAATTCATGTGCTCATAAATAGCCCATCCTAAAGAAGGATGGGCTATTTTACCAATTTTATGAGTGGCTCAGTGAGTTATCAATACACGCACATACGTGTGGCTAATTAACTACTCACTTTCACTTGTCACAAAGCAATTCTGAAATTCTTAATTCCTGACACACCCTTCAATAAAACTGTATTCCCAGAGATTGCCAGCAGTTGATAAACAAAAAGCCAGAAATCGACTTTGAGCTATGTGAATTTGTAATTTGTAATTTAAAGACAAATCTTGCATAATTACTCCCCCCATAACTTGCTGGGTGGGGCGTGCTTCTTCATGATCTAGTTAAGCAAAAATAATTTGACCATGTACCCTCTAGATAAATATTTTGATTAAAACTGGACATGGCGAGCATTTTTAAAAGGATGCGGCCGCCGCTGTTTACCTTAGCTCGAGTCTAGCAGAAGGTAGGACAGCCTTGGAGCAGTTGACTTAAGGTTTTATCACTCTCCAGACGGCCCTACAATTTTTTAATTTTTAGAGAAAGGATTCTCCTCCCTTGGCGAGCCAGTCTGTAATGCACATGAGGCATTTAAACCAGAACTTCTCTTTTCTATTTTCTTTTTAAAAAGAGGAAGCGACATTCCCAGTTCGCCTGCCTCGTAGAGGAAGCCATAGGTAATCTCTCAGGGTGTTAAATTTAGCCTGTGGAAGTGACATACAGGGGAATTCGTGTGAGTCTAGAAACCTTATTTTTGTCTCCTTCAAGTGAGCCTCCTTTTTTCTTTTTCCTCAGTGCGGTATTGCAACAAAAGTGGTCACCTTCTTCACTAGGGATTCCCTGTGAAGGCACGGTGACTTCCGTCCACTAAAGGGTGTCTGCATGGTGCAGGGCCTTTCCTCCTCGCTCCTGTAAATGTGCGCTTTGTCAGGGCTGGGCTGAGCTATTAAATTTGCCTTAACTATCCGCAGACTGCCGTGCCGATTACATTTGTAGAGTGAGGTGTAATATTAATCTGACCTTGAGAAATCCAGAGGTCAAGTGCCGATTTTCCTAACTCAAAGCTAACTTCTTACCTTTAGTATCAGCAGAAAAAAGTGCCATTAATATTGGTTGAGCTAATAAGCTAATCAATTACAAAACCACGTAGAACGCTTAGCCGTCCTGCCCTTCCCACTTCCAAGGAGGAATTCCTATTATTTAGGAAAAGTGGGGTTTAAGTGGGTTTTTTCCCTTTTTTTTTTTCCTCCCCCACCCCCCACCCCCCACGCTGCCTCACGGTGCACACAGTTTTAATTGATGACAGTTTATTCGGAACAGTTACATACAAAGAAAACACACGTCCTACATCGTTTCCCTGACCGCAAGCAGGGAGGACATTAGTCCTGCACCAGGAAATCACGGGCAAAAATCAGCTGTGTCTGGGCCTTTGTGTGTTCAGATACAACATGGTAAAGACGGAGCTCTGGGAGAACCCGGGAGCCTTAACGCGCTGCTATATTCTCCAAAGAATTGTGAGATAAATCACGGCTTTATCTCCCTGATGCATGTACATTTAGTGAAAGCACAAGAAAATAATTATCCGTCCCTTCTGTATACCCGACGGGAGAGTCTCCAGAGGGCTCGGCTAATTCAGTGGCGGAGTGTGGCGCTCCCTCCACGGCCTGCCGTCTCCGGAGACCTTCCAGCTTAGCCAGAAAGGCGACCAGGACGGAACGGGAGGATGGCGGCCGTGTGCTGAGGAATGTAGAGAGGCTTGTGGGGTTTTTGGGAAATTGCGGTGCCTTGCAGATTAGGTGAGCTTTCAATCTCTCTTTAAAAGGGGCGGCGAAGAGGATCCGCAGGCTGCCAGGAGCAACAGCGATGGGTAGGCACATTCGAAAACAGAAAAACTTTTTAACAAACAGACATGAAGATCATACTGGGAAACTGAGGGCCGAGCCCCCGGGGAGGAAGCAAAACTCATTTCAGGGCCATCAGCCATCTCGCTATCTGTTCGCACGGGACCCCTCTGCAGTCTCTCAACATTTTCGAGCACGTGTAGTGCAAAACATAATTTTTGGGAGCCATCCTTTACATGTTAACTAAATCCAGCTGGGGAAAAGTTAACAGACGTCAACTTTAGACGATCAGTTGAGGATTTCAAGTATTGACCCCCCCCCCCCCCCATATGGTTTCTGGTTTCCCCAGCCCCTACCCCTACCCCAGCTGTCCATTCGAATTGGCAACTTGTTTTCCAAACTATCTGCTATATTCCCCTCCACCCAGTGCTTGGTCTGATTTTAAAATTTCAGACTTTGGTGGGGGGGGGTAGAGAAAATCTTTTCCCCTTATCAAAATACATGGTGCTGCACTGTCTTTAACTTGGAGAAGGAGGGGGAAAAAAAAAAGTGCCTCAGCACCTTGCGGGAGGTCATCGTTAAGAATGATCTCCGAGCCTCTGATCTTTTTAAAATTTTCGAGTGTATTTTTAATTGGATGCATATTGTATTAGCTAGTGGATAGGAAGTTCACGATGGCATCCACTTTTTTCCCTGCGTTCATTATCAATTTTGTTCTCCTGCACTTCCTACATCCCGCTCCCCATTACACGCTGACACGCACCCGCATGCCAGGTAGCCGCCGGAGGCCCGCTTGCACATTGAGCATGCAGCGCCGACGCCGCTGTTCCCACGAGAACACGCAGAGCCCACTGACCTAGCCTAGGGCACCTCAAAGAAGGAGCTTCGGTGGCGGGGTGGGGTGGGGTGGGGCAAAGGGCCCGGGGGTCGGGGGACAAAGTAACTTACACATGTTTGTTCATCTGTTTCTTTTAGAATCTATTATCCCTAGATGATGGCTACAGTTTCTCCTCTTCCCGGCTATGTCCTATCACACTTTGCATGCTGGAATTGCCTGGTCTTAGGAACTTCTAATAAGAATACTATTCTGTTGTGGGGGGGGGGGGGGCCCACCACCTAACCTCAAAAGATAAAACAAAAAATACAAAAAAAAAATACAAAAAATTACAAAAAAAACACGCAAAAAAACCAAAATGTGGAATGAAATCCTTAATTGGCAAAAATGTAGTTTACTAGTAGTCCCAAAAAAGGCATCTCCATAGAAGTGACTGACAGTTTACTGTACCAAAAGTTGGCATTTGAGGACTATGACAAGCCCTTACCGAACCACCTCCTGTGTACTAGAAGCTGTGCTAGACCCTTGAACCCTACTAATACCTTGCCTGCACTTCTCTCTGTGACTCTGTTCTGCAAGTAAATAGAAGAATTAACATATGTGATAAATAAAAATTCTCTGCATGTCTCAGCAATCCCGGTATCTTGCGTCTGTCTTCTGTCTTCCTTCTTTTGTCTGTCCTTTCCCATAAAAGCACAAAGATAAGGTATAGGACCGAAAAAGACCCTTGGTACAATGCAGCACCCCCCACCCCACCCCAACCACCACGTAGGCAGCTGATTGGGGGGGAGGGGAGGGGCTCTTAAAATTCAGACCCAGACCATAGGCTTTATTTACATGGGGGAGAGGGGGAAGGGGGCAGTGTGCTAAAAGCACTTCTAGCCCCCAGCCCCGATATTTTAGTCAGCCCAGATTGTAGTAGTTGGTACATAATTTGGCTTTGTTAAGTAGTTGAGAGACATCCGAGGGATTTTCTCTGAATTTCACAATCAATGTTAAATTCATTAAGCGATAGTAAAAATGATGATAAACTTGCCAGCCCCAGTATAATATCTCCATCTACATAGTAATTGCTTCAATGGAAGAATTTTATGTTTTAGTATTACACACCCGAATTAGATTTTAGATTTCTATTTTAGCTGTTTTATACTTGATATACTCCCACACCTATTCACATACGTAGATGAATACTGAACACGTTCTCAAAATATCCGTATTTAAGACTGGAAGTTTTCCAATTATCATACTACTACTTAGACCAAAATATCAAACTGAATGAAAGAACCTAGTTTCTGGAAGTTCTTTCCTCTTGGTGTACATACATTTGGGTATTTAATACCTCGACATCTCTAATTTTAACTACTGTAGGACCTTGAAACTGAAGGTTAATGGCTCTCATTACCATGGAAATGGAGCCTGTTTTTAATGAATGGAAATAGATTTGTCCTGTGGGGTTTTAGGTAGATTTGAGTCCCGTGAGGGAACGTTAGGGGCAAACACGCCCTTTACTAAGTTGCTCCTGTCTGAGGAACTGAGTGGGACTCCAGCCCTGTCTCTGGACATGGTTTCTAATTTCAGAAAGGAGTCTCAGTGGTGCACGTACAATGTAGAAAAGTCCCACAGAAGGGTCAGGACTCTCTTGGTCCCTTTTCATTGTAGGGGGGCTGCACAAAGAGTTGGCGGGGGGGGGGGGGGCGGCACTGAGCCAGGACTTCCCATCAGGGTGCAGATACCACCCATGGTTTGCAGGACACCTCTTGCCATCAGGTCTGTTCAAGCTCTCCTGACTTCTAGCACTTTGAAGTGGCCCTGAGGGGGTTCCTGGTGCCACAAACTACCCCCCCCGCTCCCCCCCACCACATACCCCCAAACCTACCGCCCCTCCCCCGCTGAGAATACTTCTGAACTAGCTTCTTACTCTGGTAGGAAAAGCAGTCTCGTTTCTTCGAGGCTGGTTCCCCAGAAAGAGGGCCACTGCTGGGTTAGGGACGCAGTGAAGTCGGTGTCAGGGGCATTCCTTCCTCACATCAGCGTGCAGATCTTTTGATAAGACTGAACCAGGCAGGAAGCATTAGCTGCCACAATTCTGGGGAAAACTCAGGCCCGGGATCTGGCCGGGGGGCCGGGCTTCTGACAGGCGAGCACCTGACCCCTGCACCCCGCGCTCTCCCTTCCTCTAACCTTTCTGCTGGCCTGCGCCAGCCACTAACACCCCCCTTCTCTGTGTTTCCCCCACTCCTGAGGGGTCCCCAGCTTGATCACTACCTCCCTCCGTTCCAGGACTCTTGGTCAATCAACCAAGTGGAAGCTGCAAAAATTAGGAATCCTGAGATTGCCTTTAAAAATCCTACATAGCAAGAAAAAGATGGGCTCTGTCCCTCCTGCGACCGTGACTCACTTTTCCTCTGAGCCTTAAGTTTCCTCTATGAGGGGGCGGCACCCTCTTTCCTCGTGACGCTGCCGTCCTGTCCCGGGGCCTGAAGCACAGTAGGTGTGTCCTGCACACGGGCTCCACTCCCCCCACCCAAAACCACAAGGTTGAGGCAATAGGTGTGATAAGATTTACCCCAAGCAAGAGGTCTTTTTCATCCCCTGAAGACACAAACTCTAGAATCTTCTTTGGTCGTGTCTCTAATGAACGACAGCTGCTGAAAAACACCTGATCGGTACCCATTATCCGGTACCCATTATCCATGGGATCGGAGCAAGTATTCCATCCGCGCCCCCTGCCCCGCCCCAACCAGAGGGCGTGGGCATTACCTGTGGCCCCAGTGACTCTGAATAAAGATCTTCCATGACTTGGGTTCAAGTCATAATTAAAAGGCAGCTAAACTTCTGACTTCTACCTAACTGGTGCCCCCCTCCCAGCCCCCAGCACACAAGTCCCAGCTCATAAAGACTCCCGGGGGCATAATCTTATTTCATCCCTATTCACATGGAGGGATCACTGTATAGTGACATCACCTAGAAACGTCATTGCTGCTAGCTGAGTGGCTGACACTGTGACTTAATAAAAATGGCCTCAAAGCCTTAAAATGTGTCCTAACACCACTGCATTCACTGGTCCTCTGTATACCAACCCAGTAAGCCCCAAGTGGAACCATGGAATTTTTTTCTCCTCCCCAATATGATTGACCTAATACCCCCCACACCCCCCCCAATACACACACACACACACACACACACACACACACACACACACACGGGTATTGATAAGGGCCAGTAGAACCCTTTTAGGAAGCGTTGACATGCAGTGGGACCTTCATGAAATGGAACAGCCCGTGAACTAGGTCCGACTTCTGGTACAGTAGACGTGGTCCTTGATGCCAATTCACTGATCGGCCCCAATCGGGCGTGTCCTGAGACACGTCTGGGAGGTCATCATTTGAAACCGCCCTCATTCAGGAGCCTCCAATCCGCAGGGATTCGAACCCACCGCTCTTGCGAGAACAGAATACTATGCTTTTAGTTGGACTGTCTTGACTAAAGAGACCCTGTCGGTCAGTATGATGCCATATGATCTCTCTCTTTTCAATCCCACTGTAGTGAGAAGGCGACCAAAGTGCAGGACATCAAAAACAACCTGAAGGAGGCGATCGAAGTACGTTGTTTGGGTCGTTTCTCTTCTCTTAGCCCCCACCTCAGGCAATGCTGTCCCCCTGACTGCTTTGCTAACTCCTTTTCAGACCATCGTGGCCGCCATGAGCAACCTCGTGCCCCCCGTGGAGCTGGCCAACCCTGAGAACCAGTTCAGAGTGGACTATATTCTGAGCGTGATGAACGTGCCTGACTTCGATTTCCCTCCTGTAAGCTAAGCTCTTGGGTTGTCCTTACCCCCAACCCGGGCTCCTAGATGCGTTCTGGCCACTGGTCACCTGTGTCAGCCACGCTTTGAGAATAGATGAATTCCACTAGGGTCCTTAATGTGCCAAACCCAAACCTTAATAATCAGTAGGGGTTTTGCTCAAGATGGGTGAGCAAACTTGGATCACCCCCTGTCCATCTTGGCTCACCCATCCCCCCAAGTGAACACCCCACTTTAATCCTTGCCTTAGTAGATTGTAAATCTTCGTGAGGGAGATCGGCACAAGTTGTGTCGCAGCCTTAATTATTCCCTCATCCCCGTCTTTGGCCGACCCAAGTTAAAAGAAAGGACTTGAACCTAAATTATAACTTGGAGATTTTCTCCTGGGCGTCCTCCTTGGCGTGCGGGACCCTGTTTACAAAGATTCTTTGTCCCATAAACAACTATGTTTAGGTGACATAAAACTGCCCGTTTCCAAATGTATACATTTTGACCCCGTAGTAGGGGAAGAGTGATTTCTGAGAGAGGAACGGGAAACAAGGCGGAAAGATGCACAAGTTTATAAGGCCCAGAAGGAAAAGACTTGTCTACAGTTAGAACAATGAGTTATTGTGGTCTTTTGTCAGGCTTTCCTGGGAATTTGTGTTTGTATTTTAAGTGGGCTTGGCTGCAAACTTCTACTAGCAGGGAAGCAGTATTAATAAGTAGGGCTAGGTGAATTTTTTTTTTTAAAGCATTTGTTTGAAAACAAAATTCAAGCCATCAGCATGCTATACATAATGTATATTTCTGATAAAAGAGAAAATGGTAGCGGGTTGAAAATGCACCAAACAGGAACCTTCTATTAGTGGAGCTGATAGCTGAGCCTTGTGTCCCTACCTGCCTGTAATCCTTCTCTTGCTGAATTCACATCTGAAGAAAAACTTTGTCTTCCCTCGGAAGGGGAGGTTGCCCCCATGTAATTAAAAATGTTTGTATATTCAGATGAGATGTGACTTATAACCTCCTGCAATTTAGGACAACAGAGGGTCTCTGCTCCTTTGTTTCTCCCTACTGTGACCCTTCCCAAGGGACAGGCACTGACAAGGTCCGATTCGCCAGCAATTCCTAACCATCATATATTTTGGGAAAAATTCAAATTTTCCTGGAAGGGAAATTTCATCCCAGCACATCTTACAAACGAAATACTGTGTTTTCACAACACTGAATCACTCCTTGGCGTATTCTAATGCAGATTAATGTATATCTTTCCTGGAAAAGTAATTGTGTGGAGAAACCAAATGATTCAGTAGTTCACTCTGTCCTGGCCCTCCAGTACCACCCCCCACCGCCCCCCACCACCAAAAAAAACACCCCAAAACAAAACACATAGGAGGAACACGACCCAAGACCTGTTAGTTCACCATAAGAGAACAGCAGGAATTAATTACTTTGGCTTTTAATTACGTTTCACAAATTGGATGAAAGTTCTTTTGAGCACAAAGTCGTTAATGTGGCTCACAAGTGGGAATGCCACTTGCGCTGGTCACAGCGAACTGTGGCGTCCGGGTTGTAGGGACAGCGTGGCTGCCTGGGCTCCAGCTCATGTGTGTCCTCTCCCGTGGTCCCTTGCAGGAGTTCTACGAGCACGCCAAGGCTCTGTGGGAGGATGAAGGAGTGCGCGCCTGCTACGAGCGCTCCAACGAGTACCAGCTCATCGACTGTGCCCAGTAGTGAGTAACCGCCCCGCACACAGCACAGGCACAAACGTAGAAGACACTAGAAATCTCCATCGAGCTTGAGGGCTTCCGCTCATAGACCCATCTGCACTTAGAAAGTTCTGGTCTGATTCATTTGTTTCAGAAAACCCTTAATTGCACTTTTTTAGTGCAGTGACATTATTTTATATAAACAATTAATGCCTGTTAGAGCAAAATGATAATTACTTGCAGTAAAGTGATGTGCATAATTAATTAGCTTGAGGGAAATTAATTGGATTGACCTGAAAGCTTTTAGGAAGATGGGGCAGCTCTCAAGCTTTGAATAATGTTAAAAATATTTTATTTTATTGCTGTCATGTAAAAACCTAACCAAAATGGCCAGCACAAAACCATACCCCACCCTCTCCTTGGTAGCTGAGAATTGCCTTGGCATCTCTGCCATCAGGTAGGTGACGACACTAGGTGCCAGGGCCCAAGGTTACTGGATGCTCTTCCTCTCTAGTTAGGTTTTGTTGAGTTCCATGTCCTGCCTTTATTCACTGGGCTGTAAGTCAAGGATGCTTCCCCTCGTGGGGAGCCGACAGCATACTACAAGCTCTGTCCCACTGCACCTGCTGGAGTCAAAGATAGGCTGATCAGAGCCCTAGAGAAATTGTTTCTGAAGGCAGCCTTGGTTTACCTGCTAAGTGGTCTCAGTGAAAACTTGGGATGTCTTGTGACTTGGTGGTGGTGGTTGGGGGGGGGCGGTGATGGGTGTTTGCGACACTGCAGCTTTCCTTCTGGAGGTCGCTGAAACTCAGAAGCGACTTTGCTATAGAAAATATCAAGTCCTCACGACCAGGGTTCCTGGCTGGCTAAAAAGCTACTGTTGAGTGGCTCAGGAGCCCCAAACTGGTGGGATTTATTGTGAATACTGTGGAATAAATGGGGGGGGGGGGGGTAACAGCAAACAAACAGCAAGTTCCCTCCACTCCTGTTCTCTGAGGATGGCGGGTCCGGGCACCTGCCCTTACCCCGTCGGGGTAGGAAGTCTGCAGGACAGCACCTCCAGCAGCCGGCCGGGCTGTGTCCTCGGGCACCCGCACACCCCCCGGGCCTGCATTTTCCCAAGGAGCAGAAAAACAGCCCCCCCCCCCCCCCCCCCCCGCCGCCAGTCCCGGGGACCCCAACCCCCTACCACTTCTGCAGCAAAGTCCCTGATTTTCTCCAAAGTCTGAACGAAAAGCTGGAAGTGCTAATTATAGTAACTCAAAACAAATGGAAATCCTGCAATTGTTTGCGTTTTGTATCTTGGACCCAAGTCAGAAGTACAGGTACGGAGTAGGAGGGGCGGGTGTGACAATGTCAGGAACCGTCATTTAGCAGCTTTTTGGGGTTGGGTCTGGTTTTTTTTTTTTTTTTTTTTTTTTAATTTCACACCATTTATAAGTTGCTCCTGCAACTTTGTCTGCAAATGGCAGCCTTTGCCCAGTTCATGGAAAGTTTTAAGGAAACTTGCTGGGGGGCGGGGCGGGGGGGGGGCCAGAACACCGTTGACAACTTTTAAAATGGCCTCTGCGGGCGGTCCGAGCGCGGCCGCCCCGCCCCGCGCACCCCCCAGCGCGCTTCCGGCCGCCGGCCTTGACGGTGAAGTTGCCATACTGGTGTCTTGCCCATTTCTTACGCTGCCTATTTTTATTTGTGGAGCCGGGCTTGGCTGGCTCGGCTCCAGATGTCTCTCTCACAAGATTTGGTGCGGCTGGTCTATTTATAGCCCTGTGGTTCTGTTGCCATGGCAACGCGCTGGCGGCCAGGGCGGTTGGGGAGCTATTTCTGGCCCCGTGCTGTAATGTGGGACTGATTGGGCAAGTTAGTGTATCCTCTAAGCCAGACTAACTCTCTAAACTGGTCAAGAGGAAGGTTGGGGGGGGGGGGGGACAACTTCAGAATTTCTTCAAACTAGACTCTTCTGCCTTTGTGATTTTTCTTTTTCAGTTTTGAAATCCTTCCAAACTCCCTGCCCCAGGAAAAACTCTCCCCCCACCCCAGTTTTAATAGTCACTTTCCATATTAATTAAATGACCCCAGTCTTTCCAAAGTTCTTTTTCCTAATGGTGCGTCCTGCCCAGCACCCCCGGGGAGGGCCTCCTTGCTTTGGGAAGGTCATGGCCAGCTCTGGAGGGAACCTTCCTCACGGTGCAGGATGGTGTCTCAGGCCCCGGGCCCCTCTCTTGTGCAGGATCCCAGCCATAAGAGGATCCTTAACCTGCCTGGCTGGGGGATTTAAAAAAAAAAAAAAAACTCAGAGCCTCCTATCTGGAGGGTTCTATTTCATGGACCAAACAGAACGGAAGGGAACTTTGTGTTGGTTTCCTGCTCAGTGTGGTTAGGCCAGAAAGGGCCCCTTCGTGACAACCTCTTTTGTTCTCTTTTAATAAGTGAGATTCTTAAAAAGTAGGAGGAAGGGTTACCCATTCTGAGTAATTCAAACAATCTCATTTTCACCAGTCCCTTGAGGGGAAAATCCTTGCTGCTTTTAAGTGTATCCTTTTACTTTAAAAAAAAAAAGAAAGAAAGAAAAAGGAATGGGGTGGAAATACACAGTTTTTAAATCACTTGCCATTTTAGTCAAAGGCACACAACTTTAAAATGTTAAATTTTTAATAGTCACTTTCAGATGACACCAGATCAGGTAGGCTTGGTTGGGGGGGGGCTCCCCCACCCCCTGAGACCTGCGCTGTACCTGTATGCCAGGGGCCTCGAGAGCCCATGCCTGCTTCCTGGTTCCGGATCTCCTTGTCCGCCAAACACGCTCACACTGACCTTTCTAAAGCTTAGGCTCTGAGTCCTAAATGTAACCAACACAGGCAAAACTCCTGCTGACTAATCGCCATATAACTTTGACACTGTCATTTCCATCGAGCTCAGCTTTATAGGGAGACAGGAATCAGGGGCAAATTGGCATGAGCTCTTTGAACACCTGTGCGTGTGTTTCGTTCCTCCCAGCTTCCTGGACAAGATTGATGTCATCAAGCAGGCTGACTATGTGCCCAGCGATCAGGTACGCAAACGTTCTCACAGTCAGGGACTCGCAGCCCCCTTTCCAAGCCACTCAAGACTTTTGCCTCCAGTGGCTTTGGGTGAGAGCCATTGACTGAGCTCTTGTTTTAGGATCTGCTTCGCTGCCGCGTCCTGACTTCTGGAATCTTCGAGACCAAGTTCCAGGTGGACAAAGTCAACTTCCAGTAAGTGAACGGTTCCCTTCTTAAGATAGAGACTGGTTTCCTTCAGTTCCCACCGGCAGAGTGCTGGAAGGGGTTAGCCGCTGGGAGTGACCCGTGTCCTCTGTCTCCTGCAGCATGTTTGACGTGGGCGGCCAGCGCGACGAGCGCCGCAAGTGGATCCAGTGCTTCAATGGTACGGAGCCGCAGCCTTCTCTTCTCTGTAAGCACGTTTTGCTCTGACTCGGTGAGGGCCTTGGTCACCTCTGACATGCATTGCTTTTGCTTCCTTGTGCCGCAGATGTGACTGCCATTATCTTCGTGGTGGCCAGCAGCAGCTACAACATGGTCATTCGGGAGGACAACCAGACCAACCGCCTGCAGGAGGCCCTGAACCTCTTCAAAAGCATCTGGAACAACAGGTCGGTGGGGCATCCCCCTGGCTTCCTGCCAGTACCCCCCCAGCCCCCCACCCCTCCCCGCAACACACACACAGGGGTCCTGGGACTGACCCGAGGCCCTGTACTTGCGCTCTTCTTGAAAAGAGCTTTTGCAAGCACATGAGACCCCTTGCAGAAAGAATGTCTTCTCTTCCTGGACACTCACCTCACCTTCCTCCCTGTTAGATGGCTGCGCACCATCTCTGTGATTCTGTTCCTCAACAAGCAAGACCTGCTCGCGGAGAAAGTCCTTGCTGGAAAATCGAAGATTGAGGACTACTTTCCAGAATTTGCTCGCTACACTACTCCTGAGGACGGTACGTGGGGGCTTCTGCCGTTGCACCGGCCCGTTTCCGTTCTTCGCTCCCTGGGCCTGGATATCCACGACTGCGCCACAGGCTTCCGTTCCGGGAGGTTCTTCGTGTGGGGGAGTTGCACAGCCTCTAAATGAACAGCCTCTCAGAATGAAATCGCCCTGCCGCGTCTAAGTGAGGGGGCCCAGCCAACTCCCTGGCTCTGCTCTTACCTTTTAATGACCTCACCAAAATATTTCTGTTCCTTGTAGCTACTCCCGAGCCCGGAGAGGACCCACGCGTGACCCGGGCCAAGTACTTCATCCGTGACGAATTTCTGGTGAGTAGAGACTATCTTCCATCCTCTCTTGGCTGGTTCTTTTTCTCTTAAACATTTGGGGATTCGGCTCTTCGCTGCCTCCATGCTACTGCACTGGGAGCCAGTGAGAATTTTAGCTTTGATGTAACCTCAGGAGCTGGTGGACTCGTCCTCGGCGGCTTCCCCGCCGAGGATGCTGGAGAGGCGGCGCTGACTCTGTTTCCTTGTGTCTGTCCCACAGAGAATCAGCACTGCTAGTGGAGATGGGCGCCACTACTGCTACCCCCACTTCACTTGCGCCGTGGACACCGAGAACATTCGCCGTGTGTTCAATGACTGCCGTGACATCATTCAGCGCATGCACCTCCGTCAGTATGAGCTGCTCTAAGAAGGGAACACCCAAATTTAATTAAAGCCTTAAGCACAATTAATTAAGAGTGAAACGTAATTGTACACGCAGTTGATCACCCACCATAGGGCATGATTAACAACGCAACCTTTCCTTTTCCCCCCAAGTGATTTTGCGAAACCCTCTTTTCCCTTCCGCTTGCTTAAATATTCCAAATTTAGAAAGCTTAAGGCGGCCTACAGAGAAAAAGAAAAAGATAAAAAGGCCACAAAAGTTCCCTCTCTCTTTCAGTAAAAAAAATAACAGCAGCAAACAGAAATAATGAAATAAAATAAATGAAATAAAAGAAATAAATGAAATAAATATTGTCTTGTGCAGCATTAAAAAAATCAAAATAAAAATTAAATGTGAGCAAAGGACGTGAGTCCTGTGAATTACTTGCGGCTTCGAGCACACACACGTTGTTCATGGTTTGGAATGCTGCAGAAGTTGGGAAGCCCCATGTTGAAGTGACAGGTCCCTGGAAACAATTTGCAGATAATTCAAAAGTCTACCCCTGTCCTTTGCCTAAGCCCACGCCCCATAGGAAAGCATTAACTCACATAAAGACTTCTGAATTTGTTGTTGGCACCCTATCCATTCTACCAACTTACCTTATATAGGTCATCACAGTGTGCCTGTTTTAACCTAGAATCTCCCCCCAAAATAGGTGCTAGGTTTGGGGCTCTCTTCTTGCTTTAGGATATGGGGGGGTTGGATTTCAGGAATGCAGTGTTTCAAAAGTGGGGAAGTGGGGTTACTCAACAAATGGTGTATAATGTAGACCTTTATCAAATCATCACATTGTATAATAAGTACCTCAGAATTTTGTCTGTTACCCTCAGAGCTGGGGGTGGGGGGTGTCAAAACAGAACAAGAGCTATCAAATAGTTTTGAAACAGATGGCTAAACCTCTGGGGATAAACTTAAACTGGATCCCTACCTCACTCCATACACAAAGGAATTTCATGTGGATCGATCACTTGTTTAAATACAAAAAAGTACTTGAAAATGGCTATTTTAACAATTAAAATATTGAGTTACACAAGGCCTCTTCTATATGATCTAACCTGCACAAGCCATGGGGTTGGGGTGGCCTATAGAAAGTTAAAAGATTACATGAAACAAAATATGAATGGGGTGGAGATGGGGTAAAAATCTATAACAAAGGGTTGATTTCCCTAATAAAGTGCTCATAAAAAAATCATAAAAATGGAAAATTCATGAAGACACCATTCACTTGAAAAAAAAATACAAATAACCGGGGGGGAAATGGGGAGTCTCCTAATGAAATGCACTATAAACTCATGGGGGGGTTGGGGGTGTGGTCAGCATTGTAGGCCCCACATGAAACTCCTCTAAAAGCTGTAGTGAACTATAGCTTGGGTTTGAGGTCCAATTGGACTCCCTGATCTTCATCCTCAGGGTCGTACCTTAAGCTTGTGGTCACCCCTGAGTTGGCTTCCCAGAGATGGGGGAGAAAGAGACCAGCTTGTCTTCAGCATCAACCACTGCAGCCTCTGAAAGTGGCTGAATGAAACATTAGGTGGATTCTGTAATTCAGCCCCCAAATCCACTTATGGGTCTAGTTTCCAGATAAAATTAATCCCAGCCAAATTAATCCTCTAGTATAGCTCCCCAGAGGTGAGCAAAATAAGCCCCAACGAGGGCAGAAAAAGTAGCAAATACCCTTCTCCATCAATACTCAGTCCACATAAAAATGGAGGGCGTGCTCTGTAGGTTTTGTTGCAAAACAACCCTCCAAAGCACCCCCAATTAACATCAATCTACATAAGTGCTTATTATGCAAATATAGCCAAAAGACCAGCCCACCAGTCCCCATAATCCTCCAAAGTACTCCAAATAAACAGCTAATTAAAACCTGGGAACCAGCTATCAAGACCAGCCCACCCAAATGACCAGCTCTTCCAAGATGGCTGCCTGTATACCCCCCCACACACATAGAAATTCTAGAACCTTCTCTGAAGAATCCACAGGTGATTACCACAGCACTAGCTACATCTCCACCACAATTAGGGAACAAATTCTCAGGCCCTAGAGAAGTTACACCAAGAAAATGATATCCCAGAACACCCCCACCCCTGCCCCTTGCCAGTCAAAACTGGCAGACTTCACAGTAACCTCCAGAAGGAGGGTCACAGTTACCCAGCAGCTATTATGTGCCTACCACTACCCAGTGAGACCACTCGGCCATCAACACCATTTTACCAATGAGTCAACCCAGGCCTAGAGAGGGGTAAGAGACAAGGCTGGTAAAGGGGAAAACGGGCTTCAAAGTCAGGTAGCCAAAGACCACTACCTGACCACCACACCATATTGTCCTTCTGGAAGACTCAGAACAAACAGGGAAAGGTCTCCTGTTGTTCTTCCCAGGATGCCAGTTGTCAGGATTCCACGACCTCTGACCCCGAGGGGAAATCCTGCAGGGTTCTTCTGGAATTGGGAGCCAGTTGTGGTGGAGTGGGTGGGGTGGCTGGGGTCGTGGTGGAACAGGGAGGGTCATTGAACATACTCCTGCCCCCCCACCAGTTCAGAGGGTTGCTTGGGCCCACCTCCAGGCACTCAAATGTGTTTGAGGGTTCCTTCTGTTCCTTAGGACTTATCCCTTCTATTGTAAACATTCCCATTTCTATTTTCCCTCTGGCCTGGTCCCAAACATAACTTGTATAGGGCTACTTTAAAATCTAAATTCTGGGATCTTCAGAAAGCCAAAAAACTATGAGGAATTTCATCTAAATCTTGGATTACCAGTAGCCATTAGTTTTTAAAATTTCAGCTGAATTTTACCTCTCTGTTTGAAGGCAAAACATTTTTCTAAAGGTAACAACTTACGCCACACTTTCTAAAGGTGTATAGACCATATATTACTATGTGTTGACCTTTTAGAGAATAAATAAAAATAATAATAATAAACCACTAAGCTCCCCCAATAAAGTCTAGTAGGAGGAGGGTCTAGAATTGAGCAGAATCTTTATCTACTTTCATTTTTATTTAAAGATGGGCAAAATTGTACCCCCCAAAATGGCCACCTCTGCAAAACCCGTGGGTGTCAAGTGGCATTCTATTTTAATGGCCTTGGACACGACTGGCCATCTTTGCATGCAACGAATGTAGAGTGTGCAGGACTCAGCCAGCTACTGAAAGTTTTGCTCTCATGGGGCTTATATTCTATCACGGGAGACATACACTTACCAAATAAATAATCAAAAGAATTGCAGATGGCGACAAGGTCTCCAAGCAAAAAAAAAAAAAAAAAATGGGGCAATGGGGGAATGGGAGATATTTGGGGAGGGACTCCATGCTACATAGAAGAGTCAGGGAGGGCCTCCCAGGGGAGGTGACTTTTCTTAAGGGAAAGCAAAAGATGAGAAGGAGATGTGAGCGGCTAACATCAATATTTTTTTATTGATTATTAAAACATTATACTTAATATTTATGGACTACTTTAACATGTGATAGGGGCTGTCCTAGGCCCTTTTGTGGAATTATCTCATTTAATCCCTTTGAAACCCTTTGAGGATGAAGCCTATTGATGTACCCAAGTGGCGCCCCATGATCCAGAATTTTTAAAAAGTGATATCTGAAACATGGTGAATAATTTATGCCCATTATGCTTGTAAACAATGGCTACACTAAAAAGGCCACTGCGGTAAGCACTTAATTTGATAATTGCTGCCCAGGTTCCTAGAAATAGAGTTAGGGATTTGGTGTCTCTGTGATAATTTTCCTGTGTTTAAACGCACATATACTGTGAACAGCTGAAGTTTTCTGGTTTTGTCTAAGGTGTTCTATCAGTTAGGAATGTGCTCAGCTGCACGGGACAGAGCCTTGACTTGGCGTGACACAGACAGAGGCTCGTAACTCACTTCACCGGAATCCTGAGGAATTCTCCAAGTGGCTCCTAGGGTTTCTTAAGCAGTTCATCAATAGCTGGGCTCCAACAAGTCTCTTGGCTTCATTCTCTTCATTGTGAGATGGTATCACATCTTAGCCCAAGGCAGAGAGGAGAGGGCAAGGCAGCCCAGCGACTGTCTCTTTGATCAGGAATGCAAACGCTCTGCAGCCACCCTTCCATCTCTCAACCACGTGAAAGACACAGATACCTAGATAGCAAGATAAATACTTCGATGCCTAGATAACTAGCTGGACAGACAGAAAAATGTAGGTTTAATAACACTATCACACACACAAACATGCACACACTCACACACACACACAGAAGGATTTATAATTTTCTGTTGCACAGACCTTGAAGGAACATCTAGGAAGATCTATCCAGTGCTGACCCTGTGGAGACAAAAAAAAAAAAAAAAAAATCGAAGCACATCAGTTACCATGGGTCGGGGTGGGGGAACCCTCACATCACCATAGTGACCACCACGACAAGACGAATCCGGACTCTTGTTGGAGTGGGAAGCTAGGAAATGGGAGGATATGAGGGAGGCTTATGGAGTCTGTTTCTTGACCTAAATGCTGATTAAACAGATTCATTTTAGAAAATTCATTGGGTTATAAATCCATAATTCATTCAGATTTCAGTCTGTATACTATACTTCAAAAAAAGTTTTTTTAAATGAGAGAAAGGAAGGCGGCACTAGACACAGTACTTTTACAGAAAATTCTACTAAACCTTTAAAGATCAAATAATTCCAATACTACTTAAATTATTCCAGAGTATAACCAAAGGAAAATTTCAAATTTGTTTTTGTAAAGCAGGTATAATGTAACATTGATTTTAAAATGTGCCAAAGAGGGTAGAGTGAAAAAAAATAAAAATAAAATAAAATAAAATGTGCCAAAGAGGGTAGAGTGAAAAAAAATAAAATAAAATAAAATAAAATGTGCCAAAGATTAGGGTGCCTGGGTGGCTCAGTGGGTTAAAGCGTCTGCCTTTGGCTCAGGTCATGATCTCAGGGTCCTGGGATCAAGCCCTGCATCGGGCTCAGCAGGGAGCCTACTTCCTCCTCTCTCTCTGCCTGCCTCTCTGCCTACTCTCTCTCTGTCAAATAAATAAAATCTTAAAAAAAAAAAAAATGTGCCAAAGATTGCATCCAAGAATAAAATTATGGGCCAATCTCGCTTATAATATCAAGGTGAAAATTTTAAAATACAAGCAAACACAGTTCAATATTACATTTAAAAAATACTACAACATGCCTAGATGAGATTTATTCCATGAATTCAAGGTTGGTTCAATACTAGCACAATAGTAATATTTGCAAAATTTAATGTCCATTTGTATTTTGGAAATCCAATAAGACAGTAATTAATGGGTGCTTTCCTAATGACTGTATGTATACTATATATAATATATAAAGTACACTGTCTATATACGCATTTATATCTAAAATGTACTTTCCTATATGTTTTATATGTAAATTTTATATATATATTAATTACAACTATATTACATATATTAATTATAAGTATATTAAATATACTTAACTATAAATGTCTTTAAATTTTAGTTATAGTAATAACTCATAATTTAATTATAGATTAGTTATACTAATAACTGATGATAAAGTAATCAATTAATATAGATATGTTAAATAGGTATACAAAGTTTTTCTCCCCAAACCAACATTTTTCCTAATGAGAAACCTCTAAAAGTTTCCCATTAATGTCAGGATCAAGAAACAGAAAGGACAAGGATGTCATCTCAACACACGGTTTATTATTGTACTGAAAATATACACCCATTCAATTAGACAAAAGAAAGCAATTAGAGGCCTGAGAATTTGAAAGGAAAAAGTAAAACTTTTATCTTGCACTGAAAATGATATACCCATCATGATTTCCCCCACTAAATCCACAGAAAAAGAATTACTAAAAATAAGAATTTAGTCAAGAACAAGTTTATGAGATCAAAATGAAAAATCAATAGCCTTTCAATAATGGATAGAACATCTGGCCATCTGAAAAATCAATAAACAGCTGAGTTGAACAGTACTATAAACCAAGTGGACCTAACAGATAGATACAGAACTTTCTTCTCAACAGAAATAGGATACATTAATGTTAAGTCATAAAGCAAGTTTTAACAAATTTAAGAAGATCAAAATTATTCCAAGTGTCTTTGCCATCCAAAATAAAATAGAACTAGAAATCAATAACAGTAAGAAATGAAAAAATTCAAATATGTGGAAACTAAACAATACATTCTTAAATGACTATTGGGTCAAAGAGAAAATTAAAAGAAATTTTTAAAGTATCTTGAGACAAACAAAAATGAAAATACAACTTACCAAAACCTAAAGGATGCAGCAAAAGCAGTACTGAGAGGGAATAAACACCTACAACAAAAAAAGAGGAAAGATCTCAAATAAACAACCTGACTTTGTATCTCAAAGCACTAGAAAAGAACAAACTAAGCATAAAGCTAGTAAAAGAGAGGAAATAATAAAGATTCAGGCAGACATATATGAAATAGAAAAACAATAGGGAAAAAAAAAACCTACAAGTTGGTTTTTTGAGAAGATAAACAAAATCAAGAAACCCTTAGCTAGCCTAAGTAAAAAAGAGAGCAGACTCAGGGTGCCTGCCTGGCTCAGTTGGTGGAGCTTGCGACTCTTGATCTTGGGGTCATGGACTCGAGTCCCACACTGGGCGTAGAGATTGCTTAAAAATAAAATCTTTTTTAAAAAAGAGAGCAAAGTCTCAAATTTTTTAAATCAGAGATGAAAGAGGAGACATTACAACAGATGCTTCAGAAATAAAAAGGATAAAGGAATATTATGAACAATTAAATGCCAACAAATTGGATAACCTAGAAGAAGTAGATAAAGTCTTAGAAACATACAATCTAGCAACACTGAACAAAAGGAGATTATATTTGTAATCAAAACCCTGCCAACAAAGAAAAGCCCATGACCAGATGGCTTCATAAGTGAATTCTGTCAAACATTCAAAGAAGAATTAATACCAATTCTTCTTAAACTCTTCCAAAATAATAGAAAAAGAGGGAACACTTCCAAACTCATATTATGAGGCCAGTACCAACCTGACACCAAAGCCAAATAAAGGGACCACAAGAAAAGAAAACCATAGGCCAACATCCTTGATAAACACAGATGCAAAAATCCTTGATAAAATACTAACAAAATTTAATAGCACATTAAAGATCATACACCATGACCCAGAGGGATTTAACCCTAAGATGCCAAGATGGCTCAACATTGGAAAATCAATCAATATGGTAAAACACATTAACAAAACAAAGGATAGAACGTACATGATCATCTCAGTTGATGCAGAAAAACATTTGACAAAGCTCAATATCCATTCATGATAAAAACTCTCAACAAAATAGGTATAGAAGGAACTTTCATCAACTAATAAAGGCCAGTGGGGAAAAAAATCCACAGCTAATACCAAAATCGATGGGGAAAACCTGAAAGCTTTTCCTCTAAGATCCAGTACAAGGCAAGGATGCTAACTCTTCCACTTCTGTTCAACGTAGTACTGGAATTTGTAGCCAGAACAATTAGACAAGAAAAAGAAATAGAAGTCAACTAAATTGGAGAGGAAGAAGTAAAATTATCTCTGTTTGCAGATGACCATGATCATACATCCAGGACACTCTGAAGGCTCACCAACAGCTCTTAGAACTAATACATGAATTCAGTCAAGTTGCAAAATTAAAAAACCAACGTATAAAAATAAGCCACAACAACAAACGATCCAAACGGGAGGTTAAGAAAACAACCCAGGCCATGGGAAGATGGTGCAGGAGGCTGGTGACATGGAGGACAGGAGCTTTCCAACTCGGATTCTGACATGACAGTGGCCTCTACTGATAGGCCGCTGCAGGGACCGAAAACACTAGGTGGGGACAGCACGGAGGCCCTTCCAGGGTACAGCAACGCTGGCATCACATTATCGAACTGTTAAAAGTGTGGATTCGAGGGAAGAGAGTTTTTCGGATACTGATGATAATAGCTCTCTTTGGAATTGCAAGCAACAGAAAAGTTTTAACTCTCCTTCCAAACCAGAGTTGCAAGAAACCACCTGTTCCTGGAGAAGGTTAACAACATATGGGGTGCTGAGCTACAAGAATAGAATCAAGGTGCAGTGGCCACTGAACTTGGTATTCTGGGAATGGAGGGCGCTATTGACAGAAGCAGACAATGGGAGACCAACTGTCATTTGCTTGCTAGAGGAAATCTCAAGAACATACAATGGCATTAGACAAAGCCCTAGATGAATATAGGCATGGTGGCAAAAGAGTGGGATCAAAGGAAGAGGAAAGTGGGTGAGGTCATCGCATCCAGCACTGACCTGTTAGAGACAGGCCGAGGACAGAATAGAAATGAACCCTAAAGGCTGGTAGCAGATCACAGAGGACGATTCCCAGCAGGAACTGGCTCATGAAATTTCTTTCAGGTTGTAGGAAGTTTCTTTCAGGATGCAGATCTTTTTAGAGGAAGATCTCATAGCACAAGTGGTAAGGATAATTGGGACAAAAAGGCAGCTGAACTTCTGATGGGAACTGCCGAAGTTGAGGAAAATGCTTGTCTTTCCATAATGAATGCTAGTCGGAGAGAGACACCAGGTGGGGTTTTCCTGGATCCCCTGAAAAACACTCTTAGTGTCAGCAAGGAACAAATGAAGGACATTTTCTACACTGCAAATCAAAACAAGTGCGCATAGAGAAAGGCTGCTAGGAAGAGAACATGGGTGTTGGGGAACAAACAGGAAAGAAGCTATTAAAAATCTAAATGTTCAGGATGACAATGCATCACGAGAAACTTTTGCAAGTGACATGAACGAGGCACTGGCCTCTCTTGACGCTCCCTTGGAAAGCCATGCAGAGGCTGAGTTGGACACAGAGGCCTCTGAGGTTGATCGTTCTCACAATCTGGACTTCTTTTAGTCCATTTTGAGGAATAAACCTTTCTAAAATATCATTGTAATAAACTGTTTCTACTGAGATTGCTTTGTTTTACTTTGCACGGATAAACATAAAAATCTGGAGAGAAAGAATTGTTTTCTTGTTTAAAATAAAATTGAATTTGTGGGGAGATGTATGCTATTTCTTTTTAAAGATTTTATTTATTTATTTGAGATAGAGAAAGTGAGCAAGAGCTGGGGGTGGCAGGGGGTGAAGTAAGGCAGAGAGTGGGAGAAGCAGGCTCCCCGTGAGCAGGAACCCCCGAGGGGCTGGATCCCGACCCCTGGCATCCCGACCTGAGCTGAAGGCAGATGCTCAACCGACTGAGCCACCCAGGAGCCACGGGAGAGGAACATCATTGATAGAAACATTCTTCATGTCTGACAAAATACTTAAAGGTGCCAACCAGAGGATTTAATTTCTCAGTCTGTTGCATTTGGTAATTATGACTAGTCGATAATTCCTTTTGTCTAGGATATTGTAATATACTATTCAAAAATATGTTTTCTTTTTCTGATTTATCTGATTTATCCTTGCAGCAAATTATGATTGGTTTCAAAACATTCCATTAGAAGATCCTAATAAGGCACATAAATTGTTAAGCTATTACAAATGCATTAAAATTTAGTTTTTCTATGTTCTAAGAACTTTTAGGCCATTTTAAAGATAGAGACTAAAATTAAAATAGGTTTACACTGACGGCTCTTCCCACTTATTTGTCCAGAAAGAAATGAACATCAGAAGCTTTTCAAAGATATATTGGTTCTTACCTTTAACTTTGTTTTTGACTTTTTTAAAAATTAACTCATTCATAAACTAAATACTGAATATGATCCATGCCCGTGTAATTGCCATGAAAATTTAAAAAATTCCCGAGTCGGGGGCATCTGGGTGGCTCAGTGGGTTAAAGCCTCTGCCTTTAGCTCAGGTCATGATCTCAGGGCCCTGGGATCAAGCCCAGCATCGGGATCTCTGCTCAGCAGGGAGCCTGCTTCCTCTTCTCTCCCTCACTGCCTGCCTCTCTGCCTACTTGTGATCTCTGTCTGTCAAATAAATAAATAAGATCTGTAAAAAATAAATTTCCACGGGTTGCCTGTATAAGATCGTTTTACCTTATGTTTAAAAAGTTAGGTATTAAAAATGTTACCTTGTGGAAAAAGGAAAAGGAAAGAAAAGAAGATAAAAGAAAAGAAAGAAAAGGAAAACCAATCCCATTCACAACAGCAACAAAAAGAATAAAATACTTATGTATAAACTTAACCAAAGAGGTAAAAGATTGACAGGCTGAAATTATAAAATGGAGGAAATTAAAGAAGACTTGGATAATGGAAAGATATCCCATGTTCATGGATTGGAAAAATTAATATTGATAAAATGTCCATAATACCCAAAATTATCTATAAATTTAATGTAATCTCTATCAAAATCCCCAAGGTATTTTTTACAGAAATAGAAAAAGATTTTAACATTATTATGAAACAAAAGACCCCAAATGATCAAAGCCATCTTGAATAAGAGGAACAAAGCTAGAGGCATCACACTGAAATGTAATTCAAAATATATTGCAAAGCTATAGTAATCAATACAGTATGGTACTAGCCTAAGAATGGAGATATAGATCAATGGAATGGAATAGAGAGCCCCCCCCAAAATCCACACATCTATAGTCAATTGATTTTTGACAAAAATACTAATGAGGGAAAAGATATAGGGAACATTGGATATCTACAACAGAAGGATGAAACTGGACCCTTACCTCACACCATACACACAAATCAAGTCAAAATGGACTGAAGATGTAAATGTAAGACCCGAAACCATAACACTAATAGAAGATAACATAGGAGAGAGGTACATCAGTGGTTCAGTCAGTTGAGTATCCGACTCTTGATTTTACCTCAGGTTTTGATCTCAGAGTTGTGAGTTCAAGTTCTGCTTTGGGTTCTGTTCTGGGTGTGAAGACTACTGAAAGAAAGAAAGAAAGAAAGAAAGAAAGAAAGAAAGAAAGAAAGAAGAAAAAAAGAAGGAAGGAAGGAAGAAAAGAAAACATAAGGAAAAGCTTCTTCATTGGTTTGGACAATGATTTTTTAGATGTCACCAAAAGCACATGCAACAACAGCAAAACATAGACAAGGGATTACCAAAATCAAACCAGAAGCTTTCTGCATGGTAACAGGAACAATGAACAGAGTGAAAAGGCAATCTGTGGAATGGAAGAATATATGCATAATAAGCCATATATCTGAGAAGGGGTTAATACCCAAAATATACATCCAAAAGAAACCAATAACTCAATTATAACATGGACAAAGGGCCTGAATAGGTATTTCTCAAAAGAAGACCTACAGATGACCAGCAGGTACGTAAAAGGTGCTCAACATCACTCATCACCAGGGACATGCAAACCCAAACTACCATGAGGTATCACCTTGCACCTACTAGAATGGCCACCGGCATAAAGGCAAGAGACAAGTATTGGAGAGGATGTGATTAACAGAAAACTCTTGCACACTGCTGATAGGAATGTACATTGGTTCTGCTGCTATGGAAAACAAAGGTTTTCCATAGGTTCCTCAAAAATGAAAACAAAACAAACTTACGATCCCGTGAACCCACTTCTGGGTATAGAGCCAAGAGAAACACAGTCAATACCTTGAAGAGATATTTGCTCTCCTGTGTTCAGTGCAGCATTATTCGCAACAGCTAAGCTAAGGGAACAACCTGTCTATAGTTGAATGGACAAACAAAATGCTGCAGACACACACACACACACACACACACACACACACTGGAATATTATTCAGTCTTAAAAAAGAAGGAAATCCTGCCACTTAGGATAATACAGATGAATCTGGACGACATTATGCCAAGTGAAATAAGCTTGAAACAGAAGGAAAAACATTGCATGACCGACCTCCTATGTGGAATCTAAAATAGGCTCATAGAGGCAGGAGAACGGTGGTTACCAGGTGCCAGGAGCAAGGGGGGGAAGGGGAAATGTAGGTCAGAGGTAAAGCTCCAGTTATACGAACACGTTCTGCAGATCTAAAGCACAGCCACGTGACCGCGGTTAACAGCGCGTTGCATACTTGAAATTTGCTGAGAGAGCAGGTGGTGAATGTTCTGGCCACGAAGGGGAGAGTGGTTCCGAGTGAGGTGACGGATGTGATTAATAGAAAACTCTTGCACAGTGCTGATAGGAATGTACATTGTACATCCAGCTATGATGACTGTTTCACAAGCAGACATGTATCCAAACACCAAGCTATATGATCAAATATATATTCTTCTGCTTTTGTGTTTGTTTTCAATATATACTCTTAAATGGTCAATTATACCTCAATAAAGATGGGGAGGGGGATCGATAACGTGTGGCAAGTAAAACAATAAAGCTTTTAGAAGAAGATGCAGGAGACCACTTGCTGGAGAGGGTACCGCGCTGTATCCTGCTTACATGACTCGTTTAATTTGTCAAGTGTAAGACCCCCTTACGATTTCCCTGTTGAAGGAACCAGGTTCTTTGTCCCACAGAGTTTTCCACATTTTAGATTTTTCTGATGGCATCCCCATAGTATGGACCCATTTGGAATTCTGGTTTGAACAAACCAACTATTTTTTTTTTTTTAAGGTTTTATTTATTTGAGAGAGAGAGAGCAGGGGCAGGGGGCAGGGAGAGGGAAAAGCAGACTCCCCACAGAAGGCAAACCCTTCACCAGGAGCCTCCCAGCTACCCTCAAACCAACTATTTTTTTTTAAAAATCATAAAATTATCAGGGAAACTGAAGCAGTAAGTGGTATTCAACAATATTTTAAAAAGTTGTGTGAACTTTTTTCTGTCTGACAGGGAATTATGTTTTTTAAGGAATTCTCATGTTTTAGGTGTACCCACTGAAACATAACGGGACGTTCCCAAGGAGGGACACGTGGCAGTCCCAGCAAGGCTGTGCTCTTAATGGCCCAAGAGCAGGCTCTCTAGCTCAGAGGTGGGGGGAGGGGAGCCCTGGTTTGCTTTATTTGCCTGTTTCCAGGACGTGAATGTGCGCATCCCAGTTCAGTTCAACTCCCAGCGGGACGTCACTGCGCAGGGAGTGGGGAGGAAAGGAGTACAGGCAGCCCTGGGCAGACCTGGAGACCCAGCATCAACATCGCCACAGAGCAGAGACAGGACACTGGTGTGAGTTGGTCTTTGCTGAAATGGAGTGATGTGTCCAAGGGGGTTCATCCTGCTGCACTAATGTTTTCATTGAGATGTAATCGACATAACATCTTATTAGTCTCAGGTGCACAATGGAATGATCTGATGCACGTATGTATTCCCAGATGGTCAGCACCATCAGTTTAGTTAGAAAAAAGAAACCTTTTTTCTTTCTTGAAGTGACCACTTTGGAGAGCTACTCTCTTCGTAACTTTCAGACATCCAATGGAGCCCTGGTAACTACCCTCACCGGGCTGTGCATTTTAGCCCCGTCTCATTCTGTATATGTTTGACTTTTTAACTAAAAATTTAAAAAGAAGAACCCTGAATTGCAAGATTAAAATTTTTAGACCTTTTTATGTTACGGCTGATCAGGGCAGATAATTACAAACAGACATCGCATGACCCCGTCCATGGGGTGTGACACAGAGCGTCACCAAGCGCTCCTACCCGCTCGACTCTGGTATAACGAGGTGCTTTGCCAAAGATAATGCAAGGGGCTCTGTCATCGTCCTCGCCTCACAGATGAAGACATCGAGGAGAAAGCCATGCAATTTCCTTGGTTTACACTCACACAGCCAAAAGTGGCTGAGTCGGGATTCAAATCCAGGTCGTCAGGCCCCAGAGTCTATGATTTTAAACTCTGGCCCAAGACACTTAATTTTACTTTATTTTGTTTTTTATTTATAATTTTGTTCTTTCCTTGAGTCATCTCTACGAGCATCACGGGAGTCTCACTCATGTACCCGAGGCCAAGAGTCACACGCTCCAAGAACAGAGCTAGCCAGGCGCCCCACTGAATTTTTTTAAAAACACCCCAAATGGCTCGATTGGAGATAAACCCGGCGATGCAGCGCACTGGCAGCTCTTTAGGAGAACCGTCTTCTCATCACCGATCTGGTGAGTGCCTCCGTCACACGAGAGCTAACCTGCGTGGTGGTCACCAAGGCGGATGTGGCCCCTGTCTTTGGGTACCATGTCCCCGCTGGGAGGCAAGCACATTTATTTCCAAAACATGATTTCATTGCCATGAGGCCAAGTGAAGCGGGATGGAGAGGACTGTTGATGTATACAGTTTGGGGTTAGTCTTTTATCAACATGGTGTTCTGGTAGTTTCTCTGCATTCATCTGTTAAGAGTGATTTTTTCTCTATTTTACAAACACGAGAAACAAGTGTTGACAAGGATGCAGAGAAAAGGGAACTCGTGTGCACTGTTGGTGGGAATATAAGCTGGTGCAGCCACTGTGGAAAACAGCGTGGAGGTTCCTCAAAAAGTTAAAAATAGAGCTACCTTATGACCCAGCAATCGCACTACTGGGTATTCACTCAAAGATACAAAAACAGGAATGCATGAGACCGAGCCCTGCACTGGGCTCTGTGCTCAGCACGGAGTCTGCTTGAGATTCTCCCTCTGTCCCTCCCCACCCTGCTTGCCTGCTCTCTCTCTCTCTCAAATAAATAAATAAACCTTTAAAAACACACACTTATTCAAAGGGATACATGCGCCCCTATGTTTATTGCAGCATTATTTGTAACAGCCAAAGTATGGAAGCAGCCCGTGTCCAGTGATAGATGGACATAGAGATGGAGATATATATTGTATATAATGTTATGCTATATTATATTATATTATATTATATTATATTATATAACATTATATATTGGACACAGAGGTGGTGATATATATTATAGTATATTATATTATATTACATTATATAGATCAATCACATAAACAAGATGGGAGATATATATATATGTATATATGTATATATGGGAACACTACTTGGACATAAAAAAGAATGAAATCTCACCAGTTACAATGACGTGGATGGAGCTAGAGAGTATTATGCTAAGTGAGACAAGTCAGAGCAAGACAGATACCATGTGATCTCATTCACATATGGAACTTAGGAAAGAAAACAAATAAGCAAAGGGGAAGAAAAGAAAGAGAAGCAAACCAAAAAACAGACTCTTCACCGTAGAGAACTCGCTGCTGGTCCCCAGAGGGGCGGGCAGGGGGTGGTGGCGACGGGAGGGGCATGGGATGAAGGTGGTCCTTGTCGCGATGAGCACCGGGTGACGGATGGAAGCGCTGCATGTCTGTGTTGTGCACGTGTAGGTTAGCTAACTGGAGTTTAAATGAAAACTTAAAAAAATGAAATCTGAATGTTTTCACTTTTTTGTCATCGCAAAGACTAGTCTACCCACTCAGTAACTAGTCACCGGGGCACTCACTACGCCATAAGCGCTGTGCTGGGCACCAAAGGGACAGCTACGAAGAACGCAGGAGAGCCCTCGTGTTCTAGAGGGAGACTAAGACAGTGAAGTTTTAACCTAAGAAATCATCAAAGTAGGGGCGCCTGGGTGGCTCAGTGGGTTAAAGCCTCTGCCTTCAGCTCGGGTCATGTTCCTAGGGTCTTGGGATGGAGCCCCGCATCGGGCTCGCTGCTCAGCGGAGAGGCTGCTTCCTCCTCTCTCTGCCTGACTTTCTGCCTACTCTCTCTCTGTCAAATAAATAAAATCTTAAAAAAAAAAAAAAAAGAAGAAGAAGAGAAGAAATTACCAAAGTAACTCAGAGCATTACAAGGTCCATCTAAAACAATGGGATGTGGTGCCAGTGGCATCGCTGCAGAAGTTGTGATCAAGGAAGGTCTATCTCAGGAGGTGACATTGGCCTGAGACTGGAAATGTGAGAAGAGGCAGGAGCTGAGGCATGGGACACAGCCCTGAGGAAGGACCCCGGTGCAGTCCACACCACCAAAGCACACATTCTGAGACACGAACGAGTGCTTATAATTCAGGACTTCCACGACGCTCCCTGGGGATTTCTTGCCCTGCCTGCCAGGTCTTTCCTTTCCAAAGCAAGGTTCTACGGAAACACCAACCAAAAGTGAAGAGTTCGGCCTGGCCAGGTGGACCTGAGGGTGGGGACAGGAAGAGGGCGAATGACGGGAAGACTCCGCTATCAGAAGCAGAGTAGTAGAACGAACCCCCTGGAGCATCAGGAGGCCATTTCCATCGACTTCCCGGTGCGTTGAGTGAGCTCATCAAGAGGCTCTCTTGAAACTACAGAGGTGAGCATAGGACCTCCCCGTCCCCCGCCTGCCTAGACTGTTCTACACACATGTTGCTGCTTCAGGGATGAAATCCAAGTCTGAAAAAACCGAAATCAGCTGCTGGAAAAGAGGATCCACGAGCCGGAGACGAGAATCGTTTCTTCACTTTTTTTCCAAAAGGAAAGGAACAGTCAAGGAAAAAAAATACTGTGACCCTGTTCCCCGAGGTAGGGGAACCTCAGAGGAAAGAGGGAATCTCCATTAAATTGGGTTTCAGTGAAAAAGGACTTCAAGCAACGGATAATTGTACATGGGGTTGAGATTACCAAACAGCCCCTCAGACAAAGGCTAAGAATGTTTTTGTGTTTTCTCATCATTCACTCCCTGATTGCCTGGTCCTTGCTTTAGAATTTTATAGATCACCAGCAAACTGGGGATCCCTGGACATTGTAATAACTGGCCAGCTCGGGCATTCTACACTATGTTCTTAGGGTTTTATAATTTAATAGTGCTTAGCAAACATCTGAAGACCCATCAAAAAAAGAAGTCACACTGCAAAAAATAAATAAATAAATAAATAAATAAAATTAAAAATCACAGTGTATTTGGTAAATCCGCAATTATCCAATATTTCTCTCTCTGTTTTGTCTTTCCCAATTATGAAGTAGCCTTTGTTGGTAGTGTCCACAATGAAAACATTTTTCCGATGCCTTTCAAGTGTGAAATGTCTTGGGCTCCTAGGGTTTGAGGAACGCTTCGATGTAGTTCCATTTGGGTAATTTGGTGTTACAATTTCTTTCCTAGTTTTGAACTGAAAACTTTTTAAGTACCACATCTCAAACACATTGGCCATAAAAAGATGTAGATTGAAGAAGAATCCCTAAAGAAAAATGGTGCCAGATAAGGAAGAAACCAGACTGCTCGAACACCAAGGTTTTTGTTTTGTTTTTTTGTGTGTGTGTGTGTTTTTTAAGATTTTATGTATTTATTTGACAGAGATCACAAGTAGGCAGAGAGGCAGGCAGAGAGAGAGGGGGCAGCAGGCTCCCTGCTGAGCAGAGAGCCCGATGCGGGGCTCGATCCCAGGACCCGAAGGCAGAGGCTTAACCCACTGAGCCACTGCGGCGCCCCTTGAACACCAAGTTTTAAGGAAAAATTCAGGTTTTCTTGCCTTCACACAGAGGGGGCTCATCGCCACTGTAATAGCTGGAATGATTCTTCTGTGTCTCCGGGAGCAAGAATCCAACATAGAGATGAATACATTTCACAAAATCAGCAGGTCCTACAGGTTAAATTCAAAATGACAGTGTATGATAACAAAGCATTAAACCTTTACCCATAAAATTATAGCTTCTGGTGCGAGCCAACTGAAAAATTACCCCATGTAGAATCCTAAAATTGCTTCCATCCACGACTATAAACATTTCCATTATCTTCATATAGAGTTCAAATATTCTTGTAATAGTTTTAGCAATAAATTGAATTTGTAATAGTAGCTTATCCCTTGCCTTAAGGCTCTCACTTTTATTAAGTAGTAACACTAGTACAGAAACCATCGGAGTCCCCCGGGTGTGCCTGTGACAGTAGGAGTTCCCTTGATCAAGGTTCAGCCCTCAGTGAAACGCGCTGATGTGTTGAAAGTAAACGCTCAGAGTCTTGTCCTTCTTTCTGTGTGGAAGGAAGAACGAAAGGATGGAAGAAGCAGAGGAAGGAGGGAGAAAAAACCAATAAAACAAAACCCCAGGTTTTCTGTTTCTTGCTTTACACCCACCTGCCTTATAAGAAAATTCAACTTATACATCACCTACTTCTTCTTCAATTGGGGATTTTATTTATTTATTTATTTTATTTATTTATTTGACAGAGAGAGAGATCACAAGTAGATGGAGAGGCAGGCAGAGCGAGAGAGAGAGGGAAGCAGGCTCCCTGCTGAGCAGAGAGCCCGATGCGGGGCTCGATCCCAGGACCCTGAGATCATGACCTGAGCCGAAGGCAGCGGCCTAACCCACTGAGCCACTCAGGCGCCCTCAATCGGGGATTTTAAATTTGGACACAGAACTACGTCATTGACACATCCGACCAAGGCAAGAGCTTTTTCAGATACAATTCAGTGTGTTTTCTGAACCCCAAACCCTCAGCAGAAGTGTTTAAACTCAGATGAGTTCTGACACCCGGCTTCAGGCCCTGCTCCCAGAACAAGCCCTTCTGACCCTTTCTGACCCCTTGTCTTTCCACGGCCACCGTGGTTTTGTCAAAGCTGGCTCGCAGCGGGGCGACATTCGGAAGAAGGTTGTCCTGTTAGGACTGCTTCTTGTTCATTTGGTTCTTCCTGAAACGATACTGATGCTTTGTTTTCTGACCCTGGTGCTTGACTCACTTCACAGAGGGAGAGAAGAACCCCGTCCCAGCAAACAGCATCCAGACGGCAGCCGGAGGGGGACCGCAGGAAGGCAGGGCACGAGCCCCGCAAAATCGGCCAACGTGATTCTCCACGTTACCGGGTCCAAGGAGAAGGCACATGGCACTGCTCCATAAGGGTTCAAAGGGGACTTGAAACCTCTGGGTCCCTTCCTGGTGGTTTTCTAAGCCCGGGGCAGAACAGTAATAAAAGGACACTTCCTGACATCACATGTGTGTCTGCCAAGCGGACATGGGACCAACGGTCCGCGATATTCTCAACGTCCTTGAAGTCAGGAACAAGGAAAACAGTGCCTGTGCCCATCGCTACTACTAAATTTCACTCTGGAAGTTCTGGTCACACTTCCAGCACAACGAGACAAAAAAAAAAAAAAAAAGAACCAATCATTACTCCTGGAATCAAAAACTTGCGAAAGTAGAATGTAAACTTTGTCATTACCTGTGGATGATACGATCGGCTGGCTTTGGAAAACCCCAGAGAAGAGCCTCTGTGTGCGTTGTACCTGAACTTAACCCTTTCTGAGTGCCAGCCCCGTCCCCACTGTGCCGCTCACGCACGTGTACCCGCGAGGATAAAAGCCAGCACTGACGGGGTACGTACCGCACGCGGGTACCGTTTCATACGTTGGTACTCACACACATGCCATGGTTAACGGGAAGTCTTCACACCTGATGGGTGCTGGTGACGGGCCAGGATCTGTCAGATAGTTTTTAATACTCTTACCAATTGTAAGAGACTTTGGATACTATTCGTGCCATACTGCGGGATAGAGTGAATTCTTCATAACATATGTATGTTACTCCGTATCTATTTCTTATACATACATGGGAAATATATATTAAATTATATATAATTGCTATGCCATAGATTATAAATTTCATTGTAGATTAATAGTGAGTTATATGCGTATTTTATGGCATATATTTGTATATTTCATGTAATTATACAGGAAAAAGGTGATATATTACATATTCAATTATAGAGAACTTATACTACATCAGATTATATATTATGATGTAAATAGAAACTCCCTAGCAGGATAATAGTCAACCAGTATGATTAGATGCCCCAGGGAGGGGATCCTGGCAGGGGGGAGCTTTTTCCTTTTACTGGACCTCAGGAAAAGAGTTCACGGTCATCCCCAGACCTCTGGCCTGGCCATGGGAAACGGTCACAAGTCTCATTGATTTATTTATCCCCTTGAGCTGCATTTCCTTTCCCACCATCAATGGCAATTCTAGTAGGTTTGAGGTATCCTTTTGTGTGTATGCGTTCTTGGAAAGAATGCAGGAGTTTTTTGAGGCACCTTATCTTTAATTGACGTAAGAGGTATCATGATGTAGGTCTCGTTCAGTTTTCCCCCACCCAGACGCTCTGTGTCTGCGCGCTCCGTATGTGCCTCTGTCGCCACTTCCGATGTCCACATGTGGCCACTGCAGCAGTCAGTGTGCGCACCACAGACTGCCCCACACTGAAATGGCTTAAAGTCACGAAGGCTTCTTTCTCACTCATGCTCCCTGTCCGCTAGAGTTTGGCAAGAGGGCCTTGCTCACTGTAACCACCCAGGGATCCGTGCCCCATCTCGATGGCTGCCGGTGCCATGCCAGAGAAAAAAGGATGTGGCAGAGCACACCCTGACTTGATCGTCATCTGGCAGTGAGACCCCTACCTTCTGCCCATATCTGATGGCCAGAGCGTGTCACGTGCTTCTGGCTAACCGTCCATGGCAGGGAAGTCCAGTCCTACCACGATGATAGGAGGGGTCGAAATAGGACCGTCGCAGTGAGGATCAAACACCCTCACGTTGCCTTCATCTCCCTGCCCCCCAGACGATGGTATGATGAACAATCCTGTGTATGTCCCCCGCGGGCCCCTGGACCATTGCTTTGAACATCACCCAGGAGTGGGATTTCTGGACAGGTGGGTGTGTATTCAATTTCACTAAGAGCACCAGATCGTTCTCCAGAGTGGCTGCTCTGGTGTACGCTCCAAGCCAGCATGAAAGGGCATTTATTCACCCATCTTGCCAACGTTTGACAATAACGAATTTTTAAAATTTTGCCAAATAGGTGTAAAATGATAGCAATTATTACTCTAAATTGTAGTTCTCTGATCTCTAATGAGTTTAAGTATTTCTTCGTATGCGTAGATTTCTTCTTCTGTAAGTTGCTTGTTCATTTTTTTTCTATTAGGGTGTCTATATTTTCCTATTGATTTTCAACAGTTGCTTGTAGAGATTTCTGCTTTATGTCCTTTAGTGTCTTTTAGATGTAGACTAATATGAATATGGATATATTCTTGTTCCCCTAGAAGGTTATCTATTTTAATGAATTGTATCTCATCTCCCAACTCTTTGGAGGAGGGAAATCTCAAGAAAGAAAGATCAGCCAAGCTTAAATCAGGAGATATTCCTGGGCCAATCAAAGGTGACTGGGATGGAGGTTCCTCAAAAAGTTAAAAATAGAGTTACCCTATGACCCAGAATTTTCACTACTCGGTATTTATCCTAAGAATACAAACATAGTGATTCATAGGGGATCCTGCACCCCAATGTTTATAGCAGCAATATCCACAATAGCCAAACTATGGAAAGAGCCCAGATGTCCATTGGTAGATGAATGAATAAAAAAGATGCAGTGTAGGGCGCCTGGGTAGCTTGGTTGGTTAAGCATCTGCCTTTGGCTCAGGTGGTGATCCTGGAGTCCTGGGATCAAGCCCCACGTCAGCCTCCCTCCTCACCAGGGAACCTGCTTCTCTCTCTCCCTCTGACACTCTCCCTGCTTGTGCTCTCCTGCTCTCTCTCTGTATCAAATAAATAAAATCTTTTAAAAAAATTAAGAATATGTGGTGTGTGTGTGTGTGTGTGTGTGAATGACTATGATGGAATACTATGCAGCCATCAAAAAGAATGAGATCTTACCATTTGCAATGATGTGGATGGAACTAGAGGGTATTATGCTGAGCAAAATAAGTCAGTCAGAGAAAGATAAATATCATAAGGAAAAATAAGATGAGAACTGAGAGGGAGGCATAAGAGACTCTCAAGTATAGGAAACAAACTGAGGGTTGCTGGAGGGAAGAGGGTGGGGGGCGGATAACTGGAAGAATGGTCATGAGGGGAAACATGATGGCATGAGCACTGGCGTTGCATGCAAGTGATAAAACTAAACTTTACTCTGAAACTAATAATGTACTATATGTTAATTAAATTGAATTTAAATAAAAAGTGGCTGGGAAGGTGGGTCTGTAAAATGACAGCTTCTATTTAAATCACAAAGCAGGAACAGATGAAGAAACTTTCCTAGAACACGTGGGAGGGGGCGGGGTGGGGGGGGTGGAGAGGGCGGGACGGATGCTCTTTTGGGCAAAGCAACAGATGATCCCTAGATTCGTGTTGATGTAAAAAGTAAGGTCAGACATCCAGGATGCTTTTTTTTTTTTTAAGATTTTATTTATTTATTTGACAGACAGAGATCACAAGGAGGCAGAGAGGCAGGCAGAGAGAGAGGAGGAAGCAGGCTCCCTGCTGAGCAGAGAGCTCGATGTGGGGCTCGATCCCAGGACCCTGGGATCATGACCTGAGCTGAAGGCAGAGGCTTAACACACTGAGCCACCCAGGCGCCCTCCAGGATGCTTTTGATTGCAAGTAACAGAAACTCAGTGGAGGCTTTTTTGCTTTATTGGGGGGCGGGGGGTAACATATTGGCTCCAGTAACTCAAGAGTCCTGTGGGAAGCGGGCCAGGTGGATCTAGGTGCTCAGATAACGTCATCGGATCTCCGTCCTTCCTTCCGTCTCTCCCAGCAGCTCTCCCCAGCGTGCACAGGGCAGCCTCCAATAACCAAACACGCTTCGTACCTTAACAGCAGCTTAAGGAAAGTGGTTCTTTCCTCCCTCCTTAGGGTAGAAAAAAGTTGTAGGGGAAAATTCTGATTGGCTCGACCTATATCACGTGCCCTTCCCTGGACCAATCGCTGTGGCCAGAGAGACCGAGTCGTCTGACTGCTCGGACCTGGCTCAAGCAGGGGTAGGGGATGGGCTCAGCCCACCTCCAGGCACGGTGAGAAGTTGCTCCACTGGGGTAAGAGAGAGAAAATACAACGACAGGCAGAACCCAGAAATGCCAGATTTCTACCTCGTTCCTGATGTCAAGATGTATTCTGTAGGGACTAGCACTTAAGGGGGAGAAAAGAGACCATTCAAGAGATGGCAAAAAGTACTGGTGACTGAAAGCACCGGAGCCTTGGCAAATGCGTTTCCAACCGTGACACTAAAATTAAATGTCATAAATAAAAACACCGAAGCATACTGAGCTTCCACAGCACGAAAACAAAACAAACCAACCAGAATCTCTACAAGCAAGATCAGAGGACTAATGACACATGACGGGGGGCACTTTGTAGCCTGCACGTCAGACCAAGCATTTGGTACCTTGCTTATGCCAAAGAGCTCTTAGAGATTAACACAGGATGGCCACCTCGATAGAAGTCTGGAAAAAAAAATGACACGAGCAATTCTGAGAAAGTAGGACAATGGACGTGCACCCCCCCCCCCAATGAAAAACGCGACTAATAAACATTTTAAAAGACTGTGAATTCCCAGTAGAGAAATCAGCATGGTCAGAGGTCATGGTCGTTTGGAGTGTCAGTTGGTCTGACCTTTTGAGAAGAAAGTTTGGTTCAACGTATCAGAGAGAGAGTTATTGGTTCATTCAGCAAATATTGCCGGAGGGCTCAGTGCACGCTAGGCATTACTCCCAGCGATGGAGTAAACGTGTGAACGAGCAGACACAGTCCCCACTTGGGGTCTACATCCTATGGGGAAAGGTGAATGTTAAAATCCAGTGGACAAGAGGGGCGCCTGGGTGGCTCAGTGGGTTAAGCCTCTGCCTTTGGCTCAGGTCACGATCCCCGGGTCCTGGGATAGAGCCCTGCATCAGGATCTCGCTCACTGGGGAGCCCGCTTCCCCCTCTCTCTCTGCCTGCCTCTCTGCCTGCTTGTGATCTGTCAAATAAATAAAATCTTTAAAAAAACCCCACAAACCTAACACTAAATTAAAACAATAAAAACAAAAACCCAAAAAACAAACAAAGTTGCATCTGAGAATCGATGAAACAGGATAGTTAGGATGTAAGTCTGGCTTCTTGCGGCGGGCTGGAGGGACAGGAGCCCAGCAGGGTAGAGCTTCGTCTCTGCCCCATGCAGGAGCCAGAGCGGGTGTCCCAGAGCCCAGGCTGCTTCCAGGCGGGTGGCTCTCATCCACAGGGGCCCCCAAGGCCCATCACCATGGCAGCCTCCAAGCATGGGGGCGGGGCAGAGAGAAAGGAGCGGCTGCGCCCCCTCTGTGCAGACACCACCCTGAGTTCCCACAGGTCCTTTCCCCTCGCCTCCCAGTGGCTGCCACTTTGTCGAACAGTGCTCCTCGCTGAGAGAGAGAGAGAGACTGGGGACAGTGGCCTTTGCCTGGGCAGCCGATGGCCAGCTAGAAGCCGGGGCTCCGGAGAAGAACGAATAGATGGATGCTGGCATGGAGGGGCTGGTCTCTGACCCAGGAGTCACATGCACGTGGGTGGTAACGGACACCGAGGGCATGGCAGGGACAGGTGACCGAGAAGAAGGCCCAGGCCGTGCACGGAGGTCCTTCCCCATGGGGCACTTTCAGAGAGACGACGATACAGAAAGGCACTGACACAGAAAGGCTGCCAGGACAGGGGAACCGAGGCTATCTGTGCCCGGGAAGCCACGGGAAGCCAACGTTTCAGGCAGAGGGAGAGGCTACTCCGTCCAGTGCTGCTGGGGGGGTCAAGAGAGATGAGCTTTTCAACAGAATCACTGGGAGGAGCGTGGTGGAAAGCAAGGAGACCCGCTTTGCCAAGCTCGGTACTCACTGAAGTTGGGTGATGCCGGGCGGCTCTTTATGCTACGCTACTTTTAAAGATGGTTGAACGTTTCCATGCATCACAATAAAACAATCTAGTTGATTTATCAACGTGGAAATCACGTTAAATTCCCATGGCGTTCCCATGAGCAGCTGCACAGCTGAAGCCAGCCAGGAGGGAAAAAAGATTCGTGGGGGCCGAGGGCATGGAGCGTGTGGCGGCCTGTGTTTCCACAAACGCCACAGCAACACCTTCCATTCCACATGCTCTTCCAGAACCTTCTTTTCCTCCTCAGGAGGGGGAGCCCATCCCCAAGCCCCTGAACTTGGGTGCGCCTGTGACTTCTCTGATCAACGGAGAACAGAGGCTGTGGTGCTGTGGGGTTGGGGAGTCTGGGCCATGAAAGGACACAGTTTCTCTCGGGTTCGCTCTCTCTCTCTCGAGTTATGGTCAAATACACGTAACATGAAACTTGTCGTTTTGACCACTTTCCACGGTGCCTTTCGGTAGTATTAAGTACATTCACACTCATGCAACCCATCTCCAGAGCTCTCGTCAACCCGCGAAACCGAAGCTGTGACCCCAGGAAACACGGACTCCCCTTTCCGCCCTCTCTCTCCAGCCCTGGGCACCCCCGTCTTTCTGACTTCAGGACTTGGACTCTGGTTCTTTTCAGGAGTACTTGCATCTTTGGACTCCAGAAGCCCAAAGTGGTCCATGAAGAGACCATGTGGAGAGGCCTCCAAGGTCCCCGGCAGAAGCCAACTGTCTGCCGCCGTGTGAGTCAACAAGGCTTTGAGGAACACCAGCCCGGGGGACGACCAGCGGGAACTCAGAGGCTACAGAGCAGAAATAAGTCATCCCCACTGTGTTCTGTCTGAATTTCTGAATTCCTGAGCCAAAGAAACCACTAGAATAGTAAATGTCACTCGGGCTGGGGGAGTCATTCGTGTGCAGTCATAGTAACTGGGACAGGTGGTCTGTCCAGCAGAGGAGAAAACTGGGGTAGTGACCAAAGGAGGTGAGGTCAAGGGAAGATGGTTTCTGTTTCACTGGGTTAATGCTTAAGCTGCAGCTGAGTATGTTTCCGTGATGAAGGGGGAAATATTACTTAGAGAAGGAGACACTGAATCTGCTGCTGAAGGAGGGTGGGTCCTTCACGTGAAGCTCCCGAGAGGCATAGTGGAGAGGGCCGCGGGCGCCAGTGGGACGCTAGCCCTGTGCGCAGAGCGGGGAAGCTGGGGCAGAGGGGCCCCAGGCCGCCACGTGAGGGTCTCTCTGCAGTGGAAGGTGACTGGTTGGAGTGTGGGGAAGTCAGAGATTTGGTGAGAGAAATAGAAAGTCCGAAACATCTTTGCAGAGAGAGGGAGAATGCGTTGACCGGAAGGAAGAAGCAGGATATAAGGACGAACCAATTGGCTGATGTTGGTGATGAGGGATTTCTAGGAAACAGGTTAACCTGTTGGGTGCTTTTTTTTTCTCTGCAAGCCCTAGGCACACAGATGTAGGCACACAGGAACGGACACCCAGGGTTAGGACCGTATGCATTGAAAGGAGGACGGGGCAATGGAATTAGAGCGCCAGCAAGGGAATGCTTCGTGATGGACCTCGAAGGCAAAGGAGAAGGAGGGAAATCATCATGGGTTGCACAATCAGCGCATCCACTTCTAGGAATTTATCTGAGAGAGAGCGTCGTGTGGGCTAGTTTCCTGGTCCACCATATCCAAGGAGCTCGGAAATCGCCATTGCATCCTAACACCCAGGAGAAAGTTGAGCAGACTGACAACTCAAGAACTCTTCTTGGGTCTCGAAGAGGCAGGACATGGGGCCAAGTGCTGCCTTCAGGCTGGAGAGACGGGCAAGCAAATGCAGGGGCCACGGGAGAACCACCACAGGGGGAACCGGCTAGGGGAGGAAATTCTGACCTGAGCCTGACAACGCCCCCCAGGTAAAAACCCAGTTCTGGAGAGGTCCCCCCAGTATGGTGAGATTTAACGGCAGGAGCTTAGCCAGTTTCCCATGATAAATATCTGAGAAAAATCTCATTTCTAAACACCCCAGGTCAACCTGTTCTGGACAAGGCCTGCCCTAGAGAAAAGTAGATCCCCAGAGTCAACCGACCTGGGGAAGGCAAATACCCCAAGGTAGCCCATTACAGCCATTCTGTCCCCCGCCACTGGAGAAACAACCAGAAGGTCCCAGTCCAGAGATATAAGCTCACTGAAAGACCAAAGGCAATGATGGGCCGCAGCACGTTCCCCCACCAACTCTAACCCTCACCACCATATTACCAAAGGCTGATTTACAGCACTCTCTGCACCCAGGACATCATGTGTGGCTCTTGAGAGAAAAAAGAACCAAACCTACCACACCATTGGAAGAGACAGAGCATCAGAATCTGACACAGCAGGGATGTAGCAACTATCAGACTGGAAATTTATAATCGAAAATTTTATGAAAATATGCAGGTATACCTGGTCTTCTTACACTTCTCAGATACTGCGATTTTTTTCGTTTCCCCATGCATTGAAATTCTACGGCCGTCCTTCATTGAGCAAGCACCATTGTCAGCACCATTTTTCCAACAACATTTGCTCTCTTTAGGTCTCCGTGTTCCTTGTTGGTAACTCTTGCAATATTCTGAGCTTTTTCATTATTATTATATTTGCTAGGATTATCTATGATCGCAACTTGCTGAAAGATCATAGTATGGTCAGCATTTTTAGTATGAAGTAGTTAAATTAAGGTCCATGAATTGCTTTTTTCTTAGACATAATGCTAGTGCACACTGAATAGAATACAATGTAGTATAAATATCTTTTATATGTGCTGGGAAGCCAAAGAATTCATTTCACTTGTGTTATTGCAATATTTGCTTTATTGCGGGGGTCTGGACCCTGACCCATGATGCCTCCGACTCACGTCCGTGCTATGGGCGCTAACAGATCAAGAACCGGTGCACGGTGTGACAGAGAGATGGAAATCCTAAGGAAGAGCCAAAAGAAATGCTAGGGCTCAAGCAACAAAGAATGACTTTGATGGGCTTCCTAACTGACTGGGCCTGACTGAGGACAGAGGCTTTGTGCTCGAGGACATCTCAACAGAATCCTCAAAAGTGGAAGACCAAAGAGAACTAAAAGTGTGACCTGTGTGTGATGGGAATTCCAGACGGAGAAGAGGGGAAGAATCAGAAAAAACACTTGAAGCAATAGTGACTGAGAAGTCTGCCAGATTAATGTCAGACGGAAAACCACACATTCAGGAAGCGTTGAGAACATGGAGAAGGATAAACACTAAGCAAACAAAACTACACTTAGACATTTCATTTCAAACTACAGAAAATCAAAGATGAAGAGAAAAATTGCCTTAAAGGAGCTAGAGGAGGTGGGGAAAACCCACCTCACCTATAGAGGATAAAGATGAGAATTATATTTGACTTCTCCTCAGAAACCACGCAAGCAAGAAGACACTAAAATGAAAAATTACAAATTGTTGAGAGGAAAAAATCCCTGCCAATCTACAATTTTCTACCTTGTGAAGGAGAAATAAAGATCTTCTCAGGCAAATATTGAGGGAATTCGTTGCTCGTAGATCTGCCTTGAAGAAATGTTAGAAGTTCTTTAGGGAGAGGAAATATAATGTAGTCAAAAACCAGATCGACTCGAGGGAAAGTAAAGCATCAGAGTAGGAGTAGTGAAGATGAAATAAAAATTTTTATTTTTTTAAACTTTATATTCTTTTTTGAAAAAAGATTTTATTTATTTATTTGACAGAGAGAAAAATAGAGAGAGAGGGAACACAAGCAGGGGAGTGGGAGAGGGAGAAGCAGGCTTCTCACTGAGCAGAGAGCCCGATGTGGGGCTCCATCCCAGGACCCCGGGATCATGACTCGAGTCGAAGGCAGATGTTTAACAACTGAGCCACTCGGGCGCCCCATTAACTTTATACTTTTTTTTTTTTTTTTTTTAGATTTTATTTATTTGACAGACAGAGATCACAAGTAGGCAGAGGTAGGCAGAGAGAGAGAGGAGGAAGCAGGCTCCCTGCTGAGCAGAGAGCCCAATGCAGGGCTCGATCCCAGGACCCTGGGATCATGATCTGAGCCGAAGGCAGAGGCTTTAACCCACCCAGGCGCCCCTAACTTTATACTTTTAATAGATCTCACCAGTAATACTTTGTTCAAAATAGTAACAGCAACAATGTATTCAATTCTGTATGCTAATGTACACACACGTACTTATGCAGGGTTATGTATGAGTGAGATGAATGGCATCAGAAATACGAGAATGGGAGGAAAGAATAAGGAATTTTTTCCTATTAGATACGGTATAATAGCATAGCGTTATTTGAAAGTAGATTTGGATTAGTTGTAATTGCCCGGTGCAAACTCTAGGTCAAATATTAAAAATAGCATAGGAATCCAATGATGGATAAAAAGAATTAGACACAATGACCCCAGGGGATTTATCCCAGGAGTGCAAGAGAGGTTGGCTCATCATTTGAAAATCAATTACTGTGTTGCATCACATCAATAGGCTAAAAAAGAAAAACCACATGATTATATTAACAGATGCAGAAGAGGCATTTGTCAAAATCCAATACCTATTCATGATAAACACTCTTAGTAAGAATTTCCTCAACTCTATAAAGAATATCAGCAGCACTCCCCTCCCACAGCTGACCTTATACTGAACAGCAAGAAACTCAAAGCTTTTCCAGTAAGATTGAGTCCAAGGGAGGGATGGCCCCTCTCACCACTGCTTTTTTCAACACTGTACTGGAATTTCCAGTTAATGCAGTAAGATGAGAAAAGGAAATAAAATGTATATAGATTGGGAAGGAAGACATAAAATTTTTGTCTTTGTTTGCAGATGATATGATCATGCCTGTAGGAAATCCAAAAGAATGGGCGGGTGGGGGGACCTCTGAGACCTAATAAGTAATCATAGCAAGTTTGTAACATACAATTCTTATTTTATTTTAAGATTTTATTTATTTGACAAAGGGGGAGAGAATGAGCACAAGCAGGGGGAGCAGAAGGCAGAGGGAGAGGGAGAAGTAGATTCCCTCGCTCAGCAGGGAGCCTGGTGTGGGGCTGGATCCCAGGACCCAGGGATCATGACCTGAGCTGAAGGCAGATGTTTGATCAGCTGAGCCACCCAGGTGCCCCTGCAGGATACAATTTTAAAATACAAAAGTAAATTGCTTTTCCTGTATACCAGCAATGAATAAGTGGAACATCACACACACACACACACACACACACACACACACGCACGCGTGCACGCAATACCATTTACATTAGTACTCCACAATAAAATACTTAGGTATAAATTTTACAAAATATGTCCAAGGTCTGTATGAGGAGAACTACAGAAACTTGACGGTCAGAATCAAAGAACAACATAAATGGAGAGATCTCCATGTTCATGTACAGAAAGACTCCGTATTGTCAGATGGCCCGTTGCTCCCCACTTGGTCTCCATTCGTTGCGGTCTGAATCAGAACCTCAGCAATTATTTCACGGGTATCAACAAACGAATTCCAAAATTTATGTGGAGGGGTGAAAGACCCAGAAGAGCCAAGCCTGTATTAAAGGTGAAGACCAAAGTTGGAGGGCTGGTGTTGCATGACCTTGAGACTTGCTATGAAGCTACAGTAACCAAGACGGGGGAGTAGTGGCAAACACAGAGACAAAGAGAAAGCTGAGAAGTAGACCCACATCAATATAGTAAAAAAAAATCTTTGCCAGAAGAGCAAAGGCAAGATGAAGGAGTAAAGACAGTTTATTCAACCAATGATGCTAAAACGACTGGACATCCACATGTAGAAAAAAATGAATCTAGACACAGACATTATACCTCCACAAACACGGACTCAAAATGGATCACAGATCTTAACATAAAACAAGAAACTGTGAAACTGTAAAATGCGGATGCAGTTTTAGGTAAAAGACCAAAGACATGATCCATGAAAGAAAGAACTGATAAGCTGCACTTGACTAAAATTAAAAGTGGCATTAGAATGAGAAGACAAGACAGGACAGGAGAAAATGTCTTCAAAAGACACATCTGAGGCGCCTGAGTGGCTCAGTGGGTTAAAGCCTCTGCTTTCGGCTCAGATCGTGATCCCAGGGTCCTGGGATGGAGTCCCACATCATGCTCTCTGCTCAGTGGGGAGGCAACTTCTCCCCCCCAACCTGCCCGCCTGCCTCTCTGTGTACTTGTGAGCTCTCTCTGTCAAATAAATAAATAAAATCTTAAAAAAAAAAAAAAAAAAAAGACATCTGGGGGCACGTGGGTGGCTCTGTCGGTTACACGTCTGCCTTTGGGTCATGATCTTGGGGTCCTGGGATTGAGTCCCTCATTGGGCTCCCAGCTCTGTGGGGAGCCTGCTTCTCCCTCTGCCCCCCTCTCTCTGTCTCTCATGAATAAATAAGTAAAATCCTTAAAAAACACATCAAAACACCAAAAGAACACATCTGATAATGGGCTGTTATCCAGAATATACCAAGAACCCTTAAAACTCAACAATAAGAAAAAATAAAAATAAAAATTGGGCTTAAGACCTGAACGAACACCTCAGTAGAGATGTGCAGACGGCAGATGAGCACACGGAGAGATGCTCCGTGTCCTCCGTGGTCAGGCAAACGCACACCGGAAGGCAAGGCCCTGCAGTCCACAGCCAGACGGGAAAGCAAAATGGCGCAGCTTTCTGCAGCACGGTTGGCCTGTTTCCTCCAAAATGAAACCTACTCTTACTATACGATCCCCCCGTCACACTCCTTGGTATTTAACAAAGGAGGTGAAAACTTCTGTCCACCCCAAAATCCGTACACAAATCTTCATAGCAACTTTACACATAGTGGACAAGTGCTGGAAGCAACCGAGGCGTTCTTCACCGGGTGAATATGTAAATAAACTGTGGTCCACCCAGACAATGAAATATTATTCGGTTCTAAAAAGAAATAAGCTATCAAGCTATAAAAAGACAAGGGAAACAGAAATGCTTATAACTAAGCCAAAAGGCTACATATTGTGTGACTCCAACTATATGGCATTCTGGACAAGGCAAAACTATGGAGACAGTTAAAAAAAAAAAAATCAGTGGTTGCCAGGCATCGCTGGGGGAGCGACCAGTAAGTGGAACGCAGGGGATCCTGAGGGCAGAGAAACTACTCTGATACCATAATTATGGATACACACCATTATACATTGTCTAATTCCTAGTCATCAGCAGCTGTGATATGGTCAAAAACTAATAATGACATTCCTTTCCCATGTATAGCTGGAATGTTTCTTTGAAAAGAAACTTCCAGGCACCTGGGTGGCTCAGTTGGCTCAGTTCATGATCCCGGGGTTCTGGGACAGAGGCTCACACTGGGCCCCCCGCTCTGCAGGAAGCCTGCTTCTCCCTCTGCCCCTCACCCTGCTTGTGCTCACTTTCTCTCTCTCTTGCTCCTTCTCTCTCTCTCTCTCATTATATTATATATATGTCATATATATAATATATATTATACACAATATATTGTATATTATATTATTATATATATGAATTATATATTATATTATATATTATAAATAAATAAATTTTTTAAAAAAGAAATCTTCTCTCATCTACTATTTGGTTACCCAAATATACAGTGTGCATAGGACAGGCAGGTAAATAGAGACTAGTAAGTGTCTTGATTTCGTAGTGTTCAGAATAACTTGTTCATCCTCCAACATCTTCCATCTGTGGCCAATTATGTTTCTGTTTCTATTCTTATTATCAACATTAATTCTAATCTATTTAGTATCATATTAACATCTTTTTCAAAGGAATTAAAGACCTTATTCTGAAAGAGGACTCAGGGTGATTACTGTTGACTCTCAAACAACACAGTCAAAAATCTGCCTATTTAATGTAAAAAAAAAAAAAATATGCCTCTAACTTTTGACTCCCTGCAAAGCTTAACTACAGAGAGCCTGTTGCCTGGGAGCCTTACAAAGAACAGAGTCCACACGTATTCTGTATGTGATATGTATCATATAATAGCCTCACAAGAAAGTCAGGTTGAGAAAAGAAAATGTTATTAAGAAAATCATAACAACAGGAAAAGACATTTATTGCATTTACTGAAAAAAAAAAAAAAAAAAAAAAAAAACCAACCCACGGATAAGTGGACCTGCACGGTGCAAAGCCTTGCTGTTCTAGGGTTGACCGGATTTCCAAATGTCAGACGGACAAGCCCAGGGAAAGGAGAGCAGAGGCCGCGCGCGCACGTAGGAGGCACAGCAAGTAGCTCTCAGGCCCACCAAGCAAATCCTGCTCCCCTTCCCCTCCTCTTCTACTATCTCGGCTAGTTTTTTTGTTTTTTTTTAAAGATTTTATTTATTTGACAGATAGAGATCACAAGTAGACGGAGAGGCAGGCAGAGAGAGAGAGAGAGGAGGAAACAGGCTCCCTGCTGAGCAGAGAGGCCGATGCGGGACTCGATCCCAGGACCCTGAGATCATGACCTGAGCCGAAGGCAGCGGCTTAACCCACTGAGCCACCCAGATGCCCCTGTCTCGGCTAGTTTTAAGCATGCTGTTTGGGGGTATTAAATACTCCCAAATGCGGTACAACCCTCACGGCCATCTGTCCCCGTAATTCTTATCTTTGGAAACTGAAGCTCTAAGGGCACCTGGGGGGTTCCATCAATTAAACAACTGACTCTTGATCTCAGCTCAGGTCCTGATCTCAGGGTCTTGATCTCAGGGTCATGATGAGTTCAAGCCCCATGTTGGGCTCCACATGGGCATGGAGCTTACGTAAGAAACAAAACAAGGGACTCCTGGGTGGCTCAGCCAGTTAGGCATCTGCCTTCCGCTCAGACTCCTGGGATGGAACCTTGGGGTGGTCCTTGGGGTCCTGGGATGGAACCTCATGTCAAGGTCCCTGTTTAGAAGGGAGTCTCCATGACCCTCTGCCTCTCCCCTCTGCTCATGCTCTCTTCTCTCTCAAATAAACTCTTTTTAAAAAACTCTATGCTCTTTAAACCATAACTCTCCATTTACCTTTCTCCCTAACCCCAGGCACCCACCTTTCTACTGTCCAACTCTGACTTTTGTCTACACTGACTCATACAGTATTTGTCTTTTTGCAACTAGCTTAGTTCACTTAGCATAATGCTGTTCACTTATCCATGCTGTAGCCTGTGTCAGAATTTCCTTTTTCATGCTAATATTCTGTTGTACATATATATCATTCCCATTGAGGGACTCTTGGGTTGCCTCCAGGTTTTAGCTGCTATGAATACTTTAGGTACAAATGGGGTGTAGAAATATACACCCCAGGATCCTGCTTTCAATTCTATGGACATGTATCCAGAAACAGAATTATAGATCATTTGGTAGTTTTATTTTTAGTTGTTTGAGGAACCGCCATCCTGTTTTCCTCGGTGGCTGGAGCAGTGTGCCTTCCCACCAATCGTGCATGAGGGTTCCAAGTTCTCCACACCTTTGCCAACACTAATTCTTATTCTTTCTTTTCATAGTTGCCATCCTGATGGGCATAAGGTGCTATCTCATGGCAGCTTTAATTTGCTTTTCCTAGTGATGAGTGACGCAGCACACCCTTCATAGGCATATTGGCCATTTGTATATCGTGTTTGGAGAAATGTCTAATAAGGTCTTTTATCCATTTTTAAAAAGAGGTTGTTTGATTTGTCATCTTCAGGAGCTCTCCAAATGTTCTAGATACTCATCCCTTACTGATATTCAGATATTTTCTCCCATCCTGGAGGTTACCTTTTTACTCCGCTGATATTGTCTTGATGAACAAAATCATTAAATTTTCAGGGAATCTAATTTTTCCGTGTTTTTTTTTCTTTTGTTGCCTGTGTGTTTGGGGTTATATCCCCAAAAATCACTGCCAGATTTAATGTTGTGAAGTTCTTGCCCTGTTTTCTTCTAAGGTTTTTATAGTTTTAAGTGTCATAGGTAGATCTTTCATCCACCTGGGGTAAATTTTTGTAGATAGTGTTTGGTAAGGATCTAACTTCATTCTTTTGCATGTGGCTACATAGTTTTCCTAGCATCATTTATTGAAAAGACTATACTTTCCCAACCAAATGGCCTTAGCCCCTCTTGTCAAGCATCACTGGACCACACATGCAAGGGTTTATTCCATGCCTCTTTATTCTGTTCCACTGCTCTGTCTGTCTGTCCTTACATTGGTACGACAATATTTTGACTACTGGAGCTTTGTAGTGTGGCTTGAAATCAAGACATTTAAGTCCTTCAGCTGTTCTTTGGTTCTTTTTCAGAATTGTTTTGGTTATTCAGGGTTTTGGGGATCCCATATGAATCTTAGGATGGGGCTTTCCTATTCTGTAAAACACAGGATTTTTAAATGAGATTTTGGTAGGGATTACACTGAACCTGTCAATGGCTTTGGGCAGTGTGGACATCTTAGCAATATTAAGTCTTCTGTGACAGTGGGATTTGTTCCCGCACACGGGTGTCTCCTTTAATTCCTTTTCAGCAATACTCTGTAATTTTCACTGTGCATCTCTCACCTTCTTGATTACATTCTAAGTTTTTTTAAAATTATTTTTATGCCATCATAAATGAAATTGCTTTTGTAGTTTCCTTTGCAGTTGCCCATTGTTTTTGGATATAAATGTAGTTCACTTTTATATGTTGACTTTGTGTCCTGCTACTTTGCTGAGATTAATTAGTTCTAACATTCTAATAGTGTGTGTGTGTGTGTGTGTGTGTGTGTGTGAGAGAGAGAGAGAGAGAGAGAGAGATCTTCGGGGTTTTCTATCTAGGAGATCACATCATCTGGCAACAGAGACAATTATACTTTTTCCTTTCCAATTTGGATGCCTTTTCTTTTTCTTGCCTAATTACTCTGGCTAGAATTTACCGTACAATGTTGAACAGAAGTGGGGAGCGTGGCATCCACCCTTCCCTTCTTCCTGATCTTAGAGGAAATTTTATTTCTTACTTTTTAAAGATTTTATTTATTTATTTGTCCGAAAGAGGAAGCTCAAGCAGGGGGAGCAGCAGGGGGAGGGAAAAGCAGACTCCCCGCTGAGCGGGAGCCCGATGAAGGACTCGATCCCAGGACCCTGGGATCATGACCTGAGCCAAAGGCAGACACTTAACCAACTGCATCCCCCAGGCCTACTTAAGAGGAAATTTTCCAGTTTTTCATCATTGACTATGATGTTCCCTGAGGTCTTCACAGATGGCTTTTAGGGGAGGTAGTTTCCTTCCTAGTGTGTTGAGTGTTTTTGTCATGGAAAGGTATTGAATTTTCCAATGCTTTTTCTGCATCAGCTGCAATAATCATGTGGGGTTTCCCTCCCCTCGTTCTGTTGCTGTGGTGTGTTACATCGGTGTGTAGCTTCATTTGACTGTAGCATCTTTACCAGGCTTTGGTATCAGAGTCATGGTAGACTCAGAAAAACCAATCGCTCCTCACAGTCCCAGGGCAGCTCTTTCTGCCCAGAGGTCCTGTCCCTGTGCTTTAATAAAAAACAACTTTTGGGGGCTCCTAGACGTCTCCATCGGTTGAAAGTCCAACTCTTGATTTTGGCTCAGGTCATGATTTCAGGGTCACGGTTTCAGGCCCCACGTCCTGCTCTGTACTCAGCGGGGAGTCTGCTTCTCTGCCTCTTGCCCTGCTTGCACTCTGTCTCTCCCTCACTCTAAAATAAACCTTCTAAAAAAATAAAAGATAAAAAACACTGTCAGGCGTGGAAGAAACGAGTTAGGAAGTGTTTTCTCTGCTTCACTCCTCTGGAAACACCTTAAAGGACTGGTATTGGTTCTCCGTTTAGCATCTGGTAGAATCCAGCGATGAAGCAGCTGGGTCCAGGCCTTTTCTTTCTGGGGAGATTAGTGATTCCTGACTTGGTCTCTTTACTGGTGGTGTCTATCCAGATCTTCTACTCCATGATTCCGTCTCGTTAGGTTTGACCTTTCTGGGAATGTGTCCACTTCATCTGGCTGATCCAACTCGTCGGTTTTTCACCGTCATCTCTTATACTCCATCTATACCTGTAGAATCGGTAGAAACGGCCCCACTTTCATTTCCAATTTTAGTAATTTGAGTCTTCTCTCTTCTTAGTTCACATGGCTCCACGTTTGCCAGTTTGGGGGATTTTTCAAAGGATCAACTTCTGGTTTCGTTCGTTTTCTCTCCTGTTTTCCTCTTCTCTATTTTATCTCTGCCCTAAGCTTTTAATTTTTGTTTTTTAAAAAGACCTTATTCGGGGGCGCCTGGGTGGCTCAGTGGGTTAAAGCCTCTGCCTTCGACTCGGGTCATGGTCCCGGGGTCCTGGGATCGAGCCCCGCGTCGGGCTCTCTGCTTAGCAGGGAGCCTGCTTCTTCCTCTCTCTCTCTGCCTGCCTCTCTGCCTGCTTGTGATCTCTGTCTCTGTCAAATAGGTAAACAAATTAAAAAAAAAAAAAAAAAAGACCTTATTCATCGACGTTAGAGAGAGCACAAGCGGGGAGGAGAGGCAGAGGGAGAGGGAGAAGCAGATTCCCCACTGAGCAGGGAGCCTCACTCAGGGCTTGATCCCAGACATGAGCTACCCAGGCCCGCGCGCCGGCTCTCAAGTTTATTTCCTTTCTGCCAAGCCTTGCGTCTGGTGTTTTCTCCTTTTTCGTTCCTCAAGTTGTAAATTTAGGTTGCTGATTTGAGATCTTTCTTGTTTTTTACTGTGTTTGTAGCTATAAATTTCCTCATTAGCACTGCTTTCAACTGCAACCCCATACACTTGGGTCTGTTGTGTTTCTGTTTTCACTTATCTCTAAATATTTTAATTTCCTATAGGATTTCTTCTTTCAGCCACTCGTGAAGAGTGTTGTTTAATTTGCACAAATCTGTGCATTTTCCAGTTTTCCTTCCGTTACTGACTTCGAACTTCATCCCATTGTGGTTGGAGAAGGTATTTTGTATGATATCTATCTTTTTAAATCTTTTGAGGCTTTATTTGTGGCTTAATATATGGTCTATCATGGAAAATGTCCCACATACCTCTTAAGTTCATCAGTCTAACTTGCAGGCTTTTTTTGGTGAGGGGGAGGGGTAAAGGGAGAGAGAGGGAGAGACTCCCAGGTAGACCCCACATCCAGAGCAGAGTCAACACTGGGCTCGATCTCATGACTCTGAGATCACAACCTGAGCCAAAATCAAGAGTCGGACGCTTAACAGACTGAGCCACCTAGATGCCCCCAACAGGGAAGCTTTGAAGAAAACACCGGATAGTAAATATTGCCGACTCTGCAAAAGAACGGGGAAACTCAGTAATGTAGGCATTTTGATAGCAAGAGAGGAAATAAACTTTGCAGATGTTTAATCAAGGAAGTTAAAAATATAATAATATAAATTTTTTGTTATATAGGTCTACTCAGGAGGAGAACAGAATACCCTTCACTAACCCTGGTGAGCCCAACACTTGGATCGCATTCGTTGAACGGGTGGTCAAAGTGAGTGTCCGCTCGAATCAAAGCCGATCACAGAAGCTCTTGTTTCTTATTGCAATGAGATTTTGTGTGCTTCACCTTTGAAAATGCCTCTCTGCACAGACAGGTGCTGCCAAGACTGGCATCAGTTCATAAGCCTGTGATCTTAATTGAGCAAATTCATCACGTATGAGGTGATTACAAAATTCTACCAGGTTCTTCTCTTGGTATTTGTCTTTTAGCATGTCATTCCATAACAGATTAATCACTTCCAGTTGGCAACTGTGTGGAAACTTCTCTGTTGCACAGTTAAGTGGATTTTGAAATATTAGATTTCCTCTGAGCTCGCATCAAGTTCTAAGAAACGCTGCTTGAAATGTAGTGTGAGCTCAAAGCATTAAGGCACCGCAGGTCTGTACTTGAATGGGCTCTTCCTTCTTATTTCAACATTTGACAGCATGGGAAGCACCCAGAGCTGCTTGACATTCCCTGAGACTCCTACAGTATAAGCCAAGTGGAAAAGACTTTCCCACAATAGAAGTTTTGCATAGAAGCACCGTATTGCCTGCTAACGTTAGTCTGAACTCATTAAATAACATTTTCAAGTCCACAGCAAAATGCAATTTCCAAAGTCACTCAACGTATCATAGTAGAAGCTGAAGGAGGTTCTTTCAGCTCGGGAAAACTTCAGTCCTGGCCCTAAGCTCAAAACATCTCGAGAACATGTCCCCAGAGATGGGCCTTCAAGTTTCTGTGTGAGGCCAAGTCAGACTCTTCCTCCTGTATTTCTGACAGAACATCATTGGTCTACATTTGCTCCCTACAAGACCAAATGAAGTTCACCATTGACGCTATGGGTTCAATAAAACAGGACAGATTCCAAGATTTTCTTCCAAGTACCTGCAAACAAATACACCTGTACCTGACCACAGGTCTCGACACCTTCCAGGTCCACAAGCCTCGCGCATATGTTCGGCTCAGCCAATTGCTACTCCACGCATGCCGTAACCCAACCCGTAACCCGCCACCCGTAACCCAACTTCATAGCACTGAATTGTGTTTTTGCAAGTTTTTATCACCCCCCCCCCCCACCAACTTCATGCTGGGTGTGGAGCCCAGTGTGGGGCTTGAACTCACAACCTTGTGGTCAAGACTTAAGTTGAGATCAAGTGCCGGATGCTTAACCGACCGAGCTATCCAGGTGCCCTCTCTTGAACATCCTTAAAGGTATTCTCACCGACTATTCATAGACGCTCATTCTTTGGTCACTTTCTAACTTTGCATCGACTCCTCGATTCACCAACCACCCGGTGGGAACCTCTACCTTGTTTCGAAGCCGCCGTCGCTCCCCGTGTCCTGATTCTCCCAGCAACTATTCTCCATGCAGGGCTCATTTTCTTAAACAAGCTTGTTTGTTCTTTTTCCCCCCCGGCCACACTTTTCAGCTGTTGCAATCAAACACCATTTAATGAAGCCATCAGTGATAAGCAGCTCTGTTGCTCAGCTAACAAAGGAGACGCTTTATAATTTATTTTGGCAGCAGATCCTTTTATTTTTTATGTGCGGGAGGAAATTCTGCCATGACAAGACAAGGTTTTACATTTTTCCGGTTTTCCTGCCTATCTCTTTCCTGGGCATTTGGGAAGACTTTGAGGAACGCTTGGCCGGGCGATACATGTCGGACCCCGTGACGCAGCTGCGGGCCATCCCGCCAACCCCCCCACCAAGGTTTTGGTCTGTAACTGGAGAGCAACACAGTCCACACTCCGTGACGCCTTACCAGCATGACATTCACGGTTCACCTTTGTCCCCTTGTCCTCTTGTCCTTCTTGTTTTAACACCAAAGATATGCATTGGTAATTTGGGGGGGTAGATGTCAGTAGGGGTGCGTGTGGCCGGCGCCACCGGTGGAGCGTGCACTCTTGATCTTGGGGTTGTGAATTTGAGCCCCAGGTTGTGCAGAGGGCTTACTGACAAAAATAAAGCAAGAAAACCTAAGGAATTCACAGGATGCAGACTCAGAGAGCCGCTGGGTTATGGCTGTGTCACTGCACCGTGAATGTTCTGGGGGGCGCGGGGTGGTGACAGCACCGCACAGGGTCCCCACCCCCCAGGGAAGCAGGAAAACACCCACAGGAACTATGTACACAAACGAGCAGAGCACGGCTGTGTTCCCATAAGATCTTATTTGGGGACACTGACATTTGAATTTCAAATAATTTTCATGTGCTACAAAAGAGGCTCCTTTCATTGTTTTCGACCATTTTCAAAATGTAAAAACAAATGAGCTCACACGGGCACATGAAAACAGGGGGCCGGTCATATTCCGTCCACAGGTCAGAGCTGTCAAGCCCTGCTCTAAGTCAAGAAATGTTTTAATACCTTTAAAGTTCAAATTAGGGACACCGGGGCGGCTTAGATAGTTAAGCATCTGCCTTTGGCTCAGGTCATGACCTCGGGGTCCCAGGATCAAGCCCCATGTCGCTCCCTCTTTTTCCCTCTCCCTCTGCCCCTCCCCCTGCTTGTTCTTTCTCTCAAATAAGTAAATAAAATATTTAATAAAATAATTTTTAAAAAGAAAGTTGAAATGAATGTAGTTAGTTGTCTCAGTAACACGTCCACATGTCTGAAACGGAAGGACTCAGAGAAGGGAGCAGAGTAGGACATCTCCTTCCCATCCAGCCCCCGCCCCTGATGCCCCCAACGCCCTGGAGCCCCTACCCCCCCCCACCGCTAGTTTTGCATATAATGTCTCAGAGCTATTCTGTACAAATAATAAGCAATCACATGAAGTTAGACTCTTCTTTCCTCTTCATGATTACATAACATACCCCACATCATACCCACTAATGAGACTATAATAAAAAATGGGCAAGGAAACGGAGGACCCAGGACCGGCTCACATCGCTCACGGGAAAGTAAATGGGGCGGCCACTTAAGAAACAGTCTGGCAGGGCGCCTGGGTGGCTCAGTGGGTTGAGCCGCTGCCTTCGGCTCAGGTCATGATCTCAGGGTCCTGGGATCGAGTCCCGCATCGGGCTCTCTGCTCAGCAGGGAGCCTGCTTCCTCCTCTCTCTCTCTGCCTGCCTCTCTGCCTACTTGTGATCTCTCTCTGTCAAATAAATAAATAAAATCTTGGAAAAAAAAAAAAGAAAGAAAGAAACAGTCTGGCAGTTCCTCGAAAAATTAAACATAGAGTTACTACATGACCCAGCAATTCTACCCCTAGCACATACCCGAGAGAAATGAAAGCGTGTTCATACAAAGGTCTGTACACAACTGTTCACAGCCGCACTACTCCTCATAGACAAACAGCGGAAACCAAGCCAACGTTCATCCACAAATATGTTCCATCCACATAACGGAATAGTACTTAGCCAGCAAAAGGAACGCAGGACCGATCTGGGCCACAACAAGACTGAATCTTGAACACATTTTCACAGTGAAGGCGAAGTGAAAAAAAAAAAAAAAAATCAGTCACATAAGGCAACACATTGTGTGACGGCATTTAGATGAAGGGCCCAGAACAGGTAAATCCACAGGGACAGAAAGTAAATTAGTGGTTGTCGGGGGCCAGTGGAAGGGAATGGGGAGTGACTGCTAAAGGGAACACGGCTGCTTTTGGACATGATGAAAATGCTCCGAAACTAAGTTGTGGCGGTGATGGTTCAATCTTGTGAGTAAACGAAAACCCGCAGAATTGTATGCTTTAAAAGGGTAAATTATAGGGTGTGAGAACTAGGTCTCCAAAAGAAAAGGTACCAGACTGTACATACACCTCACCTTGCCCCCTTAACTTTATCCGGGAGCCTATTTAAGGGAGAGGAAGAAGCGCAGAAACACGGAAATCAAGGCGTTGCTTTTGCCTGTGCGGCTCACTGAGAACCAACCTTCCAGCTGGTTAAATCCCAAAGCGCTTTCCTCCAGGAAGGGCATAAAACCGGAGAGCCTTTCTACAGCTGTGTTCAAAGACTCCAGAATAGGCTATCAGGAGGCCCAAACCCCTAAAACCCAAGCCCATCCGAGACCGCTCCTTCCACTGCTGACTCTTCGTACTCTTGCCTGGAAGTTGCAGGAACGGGGGAAAGAGAAGAGCGGACGGGCTGGAAACGGGATAGAGAGACCCAGACACAGCCCGAGACTCCCCAGCCCTGCGGGGCCTCCGCTCCCTAAGGGAAGACCCTGCCCCTCCTGGGAAAGAGCATCCTTTCTCTCCCGCCCTCCTCCCTCCCAGGCGGGCTGGGCTGGGAACCAGAATCCAGACTCCACGTGCTCCGCGAGTGAAGGGCAGAAGCAGGGCGGGAACAGAAGGCCGGCTTCCAAGAACGGCCGGAAGGAGCCAACACCGACGGGCACACACTCGGTGCGTTTGGGAGCACGGACCTCCGGCAACGTGGGCAGGGACGAGCCGGCGGCTCACGCTCCCATGGGCACGAGGTCATGGATTCAAGGGCATCTTCCAGGAGGCGCACGCGGCTGCTGGAGCCGTCTGCTGTTTTGACCAACGTTCGGAACGCTGCTCTGTGCAAAATGAAATGGAGAGGCCAGAAACACTTTGGCAAAAGATCGAGGAAAGAATTCAGAGACTTCTGGAGACAGGAATGCCGAATTGGAACCAGCCAAGGCTTCCCACTCACCAGGACCCCTCCCCCACCCCACCCGGCCGTCTTGTCTCCCATCAGGCCCAGAAGGACTACATTTACCTCTGCCTTGAGGAGTGGGCTGGTGAGGAAGACGGCAGCCTTGTAAGCTGGACTCTAGGGACCTGGTCTCCCAGCCCAGAAGCACGGGCAGTGAGGGCGGTAGCGGGATCTGATCAGCTGCTGCGGTGATGGGGAGAGCCAGAGGCAGCTTGGTCCCAAGGTGACCACAGTTAACCGGCCAGAAGCAGGTTCTACTTACGGGTTCCAGTTACCCTAACAAGCAACGAGGCAGGCGTTATGCAATTCTACAAAACCCTGCGAAGCCCGGAGATCTTTCGTGGTGGTTAATTAACTATAAGGGTCTCAGGCACTGAAGTGACAGAAGAGCCTTTTTTCTTCTTCATAAATTAAAATAGACCCAGGTCTGAGGACAACAGGCCTCGCTTTGGGACATCAACACAATCAAGACACGAGAAAGTCAAGGCCTTAAACCTATTCTGAACACCAAGTCTCTCCATCGACTCTGAGTCTCTGGACCAGAATAAAGTAGACGCCAGGGAGCTGTGAGATCTCGGTAAGCACCAAGGCCAACGTAGGTGGTCCTCCTCACAGGCCCCAAAGAGAAATGTGCCCTAGGAGAACAGACACACCCAAATTTCTGGCCTCCGGGTGTTTATTCTAAGTCAGTGCTCACTACTGGGATCCTAAGAACCTTGAGCATTACCAGTACCTGCCGTTCGCGGTGAAGGTCATGTGCTCCAGGTATCAGTGGGCTTGTGATCAGGCCCATGCTAAGGCTCTTTTCTGTTCCCGTGTAAGCAGCAGGCAGGGGTCTCCTCAGCATCAGAACCCTCTTGCTGGCTTACTAAGACAGGTGTGAACTAAGTCGCATCATGGTTGACAGGCCAAGAGAGAAAGGATGAAACTTCCCCTTGCCTCCAAAAATCACAATCAAAAGCAGTGCTGTCTCTCTGAGGAAAACGCAGATCATCCTTATCACTGGGCACTTGGGAGGGGTGTGCCTGGTGACTCCTAGGACATCCCCACGGGGCGCACAGTGCAGCCACTGCACAAAATGTCAATGAGTGAGCACGGGGTTCATGGGGTGGTTTCTCGGACAGCACAGAAACCCCGCTTTCTCCTTAATGGAGAAACCCCGCACGGTGCCTGGTGAGCACCTCTGACCGGGCACGTCCACCAGATGTCCTCTTTTATCCCTTTCCGGTCCTTCCGCAAAGTCGTCTCACATAAATGGGTCCCCTCGGACACCTCACACACCAGCTCGCAGAAAGCATCCTATTGGCAGACCGCGAAGACAAGCAGTAACGGCTGCGCTGCGGGCTCCTTTTCTATGGCTTTTCTGCACCAACAGCTCCTTGGAGGGCTGGAAGTGTGTTCGTTCCTCATCTAGCACATGGTTCCTGAAGCAGGAGTGATATTCAGACATTACCAAATGCATATGGAGCTCACCAGAGACCCGGGCTGGGAGCTGCGTTTTCACTGGATGCGACCTCGCATTCTCTCGTTCGGGAAAACCAAGGAAATGTTTGAGTTACGCAGGAGATATAACATCGTCCACATGGGCACTTTGAGCTTGTGTCTGTGCATGCACCCACAAAAGCCATGGGGAGGGGGACAGCAGTAATATTTACTGTTTTTGCCAGGTTGGCACCCCCAGTGCCTTTGGGGAACAAGGACCCCTGCCTCCGATCGTATGGTACCGAAGGGGGTGCCGAACAGGAAAGCTTGCTCCTGTGGTCACATGACTGGGCAATCATAATTCCTTACTGGTGGGAACATTTCAAGTGGCAAGACGCAGAAAACTCAATTAAAACGTCTTTTGAATGAAGGACACCCAAGTGCATGGATCCAACACTACACAGAGGAATGCGCTTTTTTTTTTTTTTTTTTTAAAGAACACATGGGATATTGACCAAGCTAGACTGTATTCTGGGAAATAAAGCAAGCCTCACCAAATTGAAAAGAATTAGATCATACAAAGTATATTTTCTGACCACAAAACAATTAAACTAAAAAACCAAGAACAAAAGACATCTGAAATATTCTCAACTATTTGGAAATTAACACACTTCTAAATAACCCACGGGTCAAGGAAAAGTCACAAGGGCAATTAAAACTATTTTGAAGTAAATGAAATGAACGCAAAATCTGTAGGATGAAGCTAAAGCAGTACTTAGAGAAAAAAAATATAGCATTAAATACTTATACTAGGAACAAAAAGTTATCAGGGGTGCCTGGGTGGCTCAGTGACTTAAGTGTCTGCCTTCACCTCAGATCGTGGTCCCGGGATCGAGCCCCACGTTGGGCTCACTGCTCAGTGGGGAATCTGCTTTTCCTTCTCCCCCTCCCTCCTGTTTGTGCTCTTTCTCTCCCTCTCTTCCTCTCTTTCCAATAAATAAATAAAATCTAAAAACAAAACAAGAAACCCCAGAAGGTATCAACTCAGTGATCTGAGCTACTACCTTAAAAAATTGGGGTCTCCTGTGTGGCTCAGTCAGTTAAACATCTGCCTTTGGCTCAGGTCATGATCCCGGGGTCCTGGGATCGAGCCCGGGCTTTGTGGGTGGAGGGGATGTCTCTGCTCAGCGAGGAGTCTGCTTCTCCCTCTCCCTCTGCCACTCCCCCTGCCTGTGCTCTCCCTCCGTCAAATAAATAAAATATTAAAAAAAAAAAAAAGTTGGAAGATTAGCTTAAGCTCAAAGCAGAAAGAAGCAAGTAATAAAGATAAAAGCAGAGCGGTGCCTGGGTGGCTCAGTCAGTCGAGCATCTGCCTTCAGCTCAGGTCATGATCGCAAGGTTCTGGGATCAAGTCCCCCATTGGGCTCCTTGCTCAGCAGGGAGTCTGCATCTCCCTCTTCCTGCCGCTCCCCTGCTTGTGCTCTCTGTCTCTGACAAATACATAAATAAATAAAAACTTCAAAAAATAAAGATAAAAGCAGAAATTAGTGAATGAAAACAGAAAAATTATAGAGAAAGAAACTGATTCCTCAGAAAGATCAATAAAATTTATAAACCTCCCCCTTCATGAAGCCCTTCTGTCCCCACATCCCTGCAAGACACCTACTCAAAACCGATTAAGGGGGAAAAGAGAGAGAGAATCCATAGACGACCAATATCAAGAAAGAATGAAAGACTTACTCTTCTAGATCTTAGACATTAAAAGCATCAGGTAATATTTAAACAACAGCATACTTATAAATTTGACAAATTTGATGAAATGGAAAAATCCTCCGAAAGACAAACTTCCTGAGTTCACCAAGGAGAAACTAGATGATCCTGATATTCCTGGAGATAATAGGAAATTGATTTTGTAGTTTGAAATCTTAAACACAAAACTCCAGACCTGGATGGCTTCAGAGATGGATTCCACCAAACATTTAGGAAGAATACAAATTCTCACAAAATTTTCCAGAAAATTGAAGCAAAGAAATTAGTTCCTAACTCATTTTTTAGGCCATTATCCAATATCCATATTTGAAGTAAATATTACAAGAAAAAATAACCTTCAGGTCATTATCTCTCATGAGCATAGACACAAAAATGGTCAACAAAATATTGGAAAGGTGAATCCAGCAATACATAAAAGGAAAAATCTATCATGACAAAGTAGTAATCCTGCAAATGCAAAATTGTTTCAATATTCAAAAACCAATTAATGGAATCAGTAGACCAAAGGAGAAAAGCCACACGAATATCTCAATACAAGAAAGAAAGAGAGAGAGAGAAAAAAAAAAAAAAAAAACTAAAAAAGCATTTGACAAACTTCAACAATTCATGATAAAAACTTTCCACAAACAGGAATAGAAGGAACGTCCTCACCCTGATAAAGTTTAATTACAAAAGAACCTTCAGCTAACATCGTACTGAACTGTGAAAAACTGAAGGCTTTCTCCTAACAGCAGGAACAATGCAAGACTGTCTGCTCGCATCACTTCTATGCAACATCATACCCGAGGCCCTAGCCAGTGGGATAAGGGAATAAGAAACAAAAGTCACATCGATTGATAATCAAGAATAGAACAATTCAAGGGTGACATGATTATCTATGTAGATTATACAAGAGCCTATTTTTAAAAAGCTTTTAGAACTAGGGGTCCCCTGGGTGGCTCAGTCTGTTAAGGGTGGGACACTTGATCTCAGCTGCAGGTTTGGTCTCAGGGTGGGGAGCTCAGTCCTGGCCCTGGGCTCCACACTGAGCCTCCAGCCTACTTAAAAATTAAAAAACAGGAGTGCCTGGGTGGCTCAGTGGGTTAAGCCTCTGCCTTCAGCTCAGGTCATGATCTCAGGGTCCTGGGATCCAGCCCCGCATCGGGCTCTCTGCTTGGCAGGGAGCCTGCTTCCCCTACCGCCCCTCTCTGCTGGTCTCTGCCAACTTGCAACCTCTGTCAAATAAATAAATAAAATCTTCTTTTAAAAAATGTAAAAAGCTTCTAGAACTAATAAGCGCTTTCAGCAAGGTCACAGTATGCAATGTCAATTCAATCGATTACATTTCTATACACTAGCAATGAACTATTAGAAAATGAAAGATTCTGAAATGCCATTTACAAGGGCACTAAAAAATAATGAAATGTGTAGGCTAAAATCTAACAAAATATGTGCAAAACCTGCATGCTGAAAAAGATGAAAAACCGATGAAAGAAATCAAATAAGGCCTAGGTAAATGCCGAGATACTTTGTATTCATGGTTCAGAAGACTCCATATTGTTAAGATGTAAATTACACCAAAAATCGATCTAGAAGTGCAGTATGATTCCAATCAAAAATCCTAGAAAGATTTCTGTAGAAATAGACAAGCTGACTGTAAAATGTACAGATAAAGGCAAAGGAAGCGAAGGGGCAAAATAGTTTTTAAAAGAAGAAAATGGGACTCTTGCTCTGTGGCCTGCTTTGCAAGGACGTTAGAGGTCACCACTCCATCCTCACAAGTAAGCACAGCAGAAGACGGCACAGAAAGCCGAACACACTGAGAAATCCACGCGTCGTCTCCGATCCGGCGGCGAAGGGAGATGGAGACAGAGCAGAGCTGCGCTCTGGCAGCGGACATCCCATGTCCTTGAGTAGGTGTCTTGGAGGGACGCGGGGACAGAAGGGCTTCATGAAGGGGGACCAGGAAGACTGGCAGGACCAGGCCTAGCCAGTGTGCACCAAGGCGGACCTTGCACGGACGATCTCTCCTCACAACACCAGATCCGGCGCCGCGGGTGGAGACGCAGCACACCGGGCAGCCCATGGTGCATGCGGAGGCTCGGTGTGTCCCCTGCACCTGCGCGCCCCCCTTGCAGGGTCCCTCCTGGCTCAGCTGGGCTCCTGTCCCGCCACACCCTCTGGGGAAGCGTCCCTGGCCTTTGTCCCCGAGCCAGCCTGAAGGGCCCTTCCTTTGGTGCTGTCTCCCTCATCGCTCTCCACTGCTCGGAGCGCCCCACGACCTCAGACGGGAACCAGGCCGCCTCACACCCCGCCCCCTCCCCGCAATCAGCGGCGCCCACACACGAAGGAGCCACAACTCACAGGGACAGCGCGGGGCAGGGGGACCAGACCTGTGGCTGGGCAATGGCTGGGGGGCGGGGGGACTCTGACCGTTCTGAGGGGTAGTAACTGGGGGGGGGGGGGTCAGAGATCGGAGAACCCCTGCTTTGGGGGTTTGCCTCCAGGAGCTTACCAGGGCCTCGGTGGTGAGAATCGGAGAAGTTCCGCGCTGCTTCCCGCCGGGGTAGCCTGGTGGCGGGCTGGTAACCCGCATAACCCACCTGGGGGGAGGGAAGGCGCACCTGCGGCCCCTCCAGCCTTCCCGGCCTGCCCACCTTAGGAGGGAAGAGAAATCAGAAGCACCGGGGAGGGCAGGCGAAGCGCAGGCCGGTGGGCGCAGCCTCACCCGACCACTGAGCCCACCCCCTGGGCTCCAGAGTGTGGCCCTTCCCCACACCTGTACCCTGCACTGCAAAAGGCCAGATCACTGCAGGGCATTTACCCGGCACATCATGCCCACCTCTCCACAAAACATTAAAAGGCCTAATAAAAGGTGTGAAAATACAATTTAAAGAGACAGAGCAAACAGCAGAACCAGACTCAGAGATGGCAGGGAGGCTAGAATGATGAGACCAGGAGACCTTAAAAATTAAGATTGATATGTTAAGTGTTGTTTTGTTTTGTTTTGTTTTGTTTTTAAGTAGGCTCCACACCCAACTAGAACTCAGAACCCTGAGATCAAGAGTGGCAGGTTCTACCAACTGAGCCAGCCAGGTGCCCCCCTGTGCTAACGGTTTTAATGGTGCAAGTAGACAGCATGCAAGAACACGGGGATAATGTATGCAGAGAGAAGAAAAAATACAAAAGAAATGCTGGACATCAAAAACTACAACAGAAAGAATGCCTTTGATGGGCTTATGAGCACACTGGGCACAGCTGGAAAAAGACTCTGGGAGCTTGGAGATAGACAATAGAAACTTCCCGAACTAAAAAAAGCAAAGAGAAAAGAACACCCTGGGAAGAAAATGAAACAGAATATTCAGGAACACTGGGATAACCACAAACGTAACATACCCCTAGTGGGAAGAGCAGAAGGACAAGGGAGAAAGGAGAAGACATTTCTGAACAATAATGATGGAGAATGTCCCCCCATCAAAGTAACAGAGATACCAGCCCACAGGTCCAGGAAGCTCCCAGAACGCCACACAGGATTAATGTAAAACAAACAGACAAACCAAAACCAAACCAAAACAAAACACACCTAGGTATATAATATTCAAACTTCAGAAAATCAAAGATAAAGAAAAAATGTTGAAAGAAACCAGAGGAATAAACCACCTTACCTACAGAAAAGCAAAGTTAAGATTTCTATCCAGCTTCTCCTCAGAAACCGTGCAAGCAAAAAGAGAGTGGGGTGAGATATCTAAAGTGCTTAAAGAAAACGCCCCACCAATCTAGAATTCTGTATCCTGACCAATTATCCTTTAAAGGTGAAAGAGAAATGAAGACTTTCTCAAAAAAACAAACACTGAGGGGATTTGTTGCCAGTAGACCTGCCTTCCAAGAAATGTCAAAAGTTCTTCAGAGAAGGGGCTCCTGGCTGGCTCAGTTGGTGGGACATGTGCCTCTTGATCTCACAGTTGTGAGTTCAAGCCCCATGCTGGGTGTAGAGATTACTTAAAAATAAAAATAAAAAAATCTTCAAAAAAATGTTCTTTAGAGAGAAGGAAAATAATACAGGTTGGAAACTCAGATCTGTATATAGAAATGATGAGCACTGGAGACTACGTAAGTGAAGGTAAAAATCCAAACTTTTTTCTTTATTCTTAACTGGTCTAACAGATAGGAGTTTGTTCAAAATAAGATCAACAACGCATTTAATGATGCGTTGATATATGGTGTTTTATGTCATGGAAGTGATGACAGCAATGACACAAGGGATGGGACAGTGGGATGAGGAATAGTTTCTTATTATAAGAACCATAACTATACCCGCAAAGCAGTAGAGTGATATTTGAAAGTGGACTTGGATTCGTGGTAAACATATGACAAACTCTAGGGCAACCACTAAAAAAAGTTTTAAAAAAATAGTGCATATGCTAAGACAGGAGAGAAGAAGAAGCAATTGAGAGAAGCTCAACTCAATTGACAAAGGGTAGAAAGAACGGAAGATGAAACATAGGAACAAAGAATAAAGTCAACAAACAGAAAACTGGAGCAAATATGACAGGTATTAATCCGGTAATGTCAACGATCACTTTAAATGGAAATGGCCTATGGACACCAAAAAGACAGAAATTGTCAGTAGGGATAAAAAAAAAAGAGAGAGACTCATCCATAGGTGTCTACAAGAAACCCATTTTACACTTAAAGACGCATATAGATTAAAAGTATGTGGATAGAGAAAGATAAACAAGACTAACACTGAATTGGGGAGAAAAAAGTGGGAATAGCTATATTGATTTCAGACAGAGCAGACTTCAGAGCAAAGAAATTATCAGGGATAAAGATGGCCATCACATTAATGAGAAAAGGGTCAGTTCTCCAAGAAGTTGTAACAATCTTCAGTGTGCATGCACCTAACAACAGAATGTCAAGTGCTGGAGACAAACACTGATAGAACAGCAAGAAGAAATAGATGAACCCACTGTCCAAGTTGAAGTCTTCAAAACCCCTTCCTCACAAATGGGTAGATTTAACTTACCGACGGTAGAATTAACTTACCGTTGATCCCCTGCGTATAACTGACATCTGTAGAATACTTTGTCCAACAAGAGCAGATTCATCTCAAGCGCACACGGAACATATTCAGAAAGAGATCACATTCTGGGCCATAAAGCAGAATATAAAAGAGAAAACCAGACAGTGTCTTCTGTCAGAGCACAATGGAATTAAAGCAGAAATTATTAACAAAGATAGCTGAAAACTCCAAATATATGGAGATTGGATAACACACTTATAAATAACATGTGAGTCGAAGAAGAAATCACAAGAGAAATTTTAAAATATTTTGAACTAAATGAAAATACAACTTTTCGGGGTGCCCGGGTGGCTCAGTCAGTTAAGCATCTGCCTTCAGTTTGGGTCATGATCTTGGGGTCCTCCTCGGTGAGAAGCCTATTTCTCCCTCTCCCACTCCCCCTGCTTGTGTTCCCTCTCTCGCTATCTTTCTCTCTGTCAAATAAATCAATAAAATCTTTAAAAAATAAAATAAAATAAAATAAAAATTGTCACAGAAATCGATGAACTTGAGATCAGGAAATCAATAGAAAAAATCAACAAAATCAAAAGTTGGTTCTTGGGGCACCTAAGTGGCTCAGTGGCTTAAGTGTCTACCTTCAGCTCAGGTCATGATCTCGGGGTCCTGGGATCAAGACCCGAGACGGGCTCTCTGCTCAGCGGGGAGCCTGCTTCCCCCTCTCTCTGCCTGCCTCTCTGCCAACTTGTGATCTCTGTCAAATAAATAAATAAAATCTTAAAAAAAGTTGGTTCTTTGCAAATATCAGTAAAATCAATAAGCTTCTAGCCAGGCCAGCTAAGGAAAAAAGACATGACACAAATTACTACTAATATCAGAAAAGAAAGAGAGCACATGCTACAAATCCCATGGATATTAAAATTATAATCAGGGGGCACTTGGCTGGCTCAGAGCATGGGACTCTTGATCTCAAGGTTGTGGGTTCAAGCCCCACATTGGGCGTAGAGAGTACTTAAAATAAAATCTTAATTTAGTAAATAAATAAGTAAAAATATAATCAGGGCATATTATCAACAACAAGCCCGCAAATTTGGTAACGTAGAAGAAATGGATGGTTCCCTTCCTTGAAAGATAGAATCAGCCAAAACCCACACAAAAAGGATCAAACAACTGAATGGGCCTAAATCTATTACAGAAATTGAATCAATAATTAATAATCTTCTAAAACAGAAAGCGATAAGCCCAGATTGGTTCACTGATGAATTCTACAAAACTTTCAAGAAAGATACCAATTTAATATCAGCTCTTTTAGTGGAGAGAAACAGAGGGACTATTTCCTAACTCGTGCTTACGGGGCCATTATTTTTACCTTCCTACCAAAAATAGACAAAGATATTATAAAAAAAGAAATCTACAGACCTATATCTTCCATGAACATAAATGAAAATATATATGTAATATAAAATGATATATAGCTATATATACATTTACACATTAAATCTAATAATATGAAAAGAATTATACATCAGGACCAAGTGAGATTGATCCGAGGTATGTGAAGCTCCTTTAACATTCAAAAATCAATTACTGTGGAGTCCCGGGATCGAGTCCCACATTGGGCTCCAGCTCTATGGGGAGTGTGCTAGTCCCTCTGACCTTCTCCCCTCTCATGCCCTCTCTCTGTCTCTCTCTCAAATAAATAAATAAAATATTAAAAAAAATCAATTACTGTGATTCGTCGTATCAACAGGCTAAAAAAAAAGGAAGAAAGAAAAGAAAAACCACATGCATATTACTAAGGATAAGAAGCTACATATTGTATGATTCCAAAAATATGACATTGTGGGGAAGGCAAAACTATGGAGACAGTAAACAGATCTTGGGGTTGACAGAGTTAGGGCTGACAGACAGACGGACCACAGACCATCTCCAGGGCAGTGGAATGATTCTATACCACACTGTAAAGGCCGATATGTTGTTTTAAATTTGTTCAAACCTAGAGAATATGTAACACCAACAGTCAACTCTTAGGTTAACTGTGGACTCTGGGTGATAATGACGTGTCACTGTAGCGTCATCAATTTTAATGAACGCGCCACTGTCCCGGGGGCTCTTACTGGGGGGCTCTGGGCGGGAGTAGAGAGAGGCAGGAGGTATATGAGAAGTCTCTCTGTACCTCCCATTCAATTTTGCTGGGAACCTAAAACAATTAGTTCATTTAAAACTAAACAAAACAAGAAAGTGGTTCAAAGAAAGAAAGAAAAAACAAGAAAGACAACGATAGTGGCCAGGCCACTAAAGGCCTTTTAAAGAGTGACGGAGACTGGGTCTTACCTCAAGAGCTTTAGGAGATGCGATGACTGTGGTTTCCTGTGCTTCTGTAACAAACTATTACAAATTAGGGATTTAAAACAAGAGAAATGTGTCTTCACGTGGTTCTGGAGGCCCCAAGTCCCAAATCAGGCTGCTGGTGGTCCGATCCTTCTCTTAAAGACTTTAAAGATATCCTTTTTTCTTTTGGTTTTTGATTTTTTTGTTTGTTTGGGTTGTTTTTGCTTTTGTTTTTGCCTCCTCTGTGTACACCTAGCTCTGCTAGTCCTTGACCGCGTCTGCCATAGAATTGCTCTACGACCCGCCTCTATCTTGACGGCGCCTTCCCCTCTGAGTCTCTTCCGATGACACTACTCATTGGATTTAGGGCTCACCCAGATAATCCAGGATGATCTTGTTTTGAGATCCTTAACTTAGTTATAATTGCAAAGACCTGTTTTCCAAATAAGGTCACATTCACAGATTCCGGGGATCAGGACATGGGCATATCTTTTGGGGGAGCACCCTTCAACCTGCTCCCATGTTAAGCCCCTTAACCCACATCTTTTGGGTTGCTGCATTCGTTAAGCCTCTTTAGGTGACTTCTGAGACCTACCCGGGCTACACCCAAGCCAAAAAGATGTGTGTGGGGGTGGGGTGGGGGCGGCAAATGGGGTTGCTGGATGTTACTGGGAAGGTGACAAAATTGAAGGAAAAGTGAAGCAGCTGGCCTCACAGAGGTCCAGGGCAGCCCCAGCAGTGAGAAGTCATGAATTATTGCTTTAGATCAGGGGTTGGCAAATATTTTCTGTAAATGACCAGACTGTCAATGTTTTCGGCTCCGCAGGACGCAGGGTCTCTGTTGCAACTGCTCAGCTCTGATGTTGTACATCAAAGCGGCCACAGACAGATGTAAAGGAATGAGCGTGGCCAGCTTCCAATATTGATTCCCTATTTACTTATGAAATTTTCCAACGTCCTTTTCAAAAACGGGAGGGGGCCTCATCAGCGGGCTGTGGTCATGTGCCCGCCTCGTGGCTGGGGGGGGGGGTGCGGGGGGGTAGCGATGGGATGGTCAGGGTGGGGGTGAGGCACCGCAAGAGACAGACCTACCAAAAACAAATGAAAGAGAGAATGTGTTGCCCACAGGAAAATCAAGATGCTCTTAGAAAACAGAGGAGGAAAGCTACGGCTGAATGGTAGTATCTAGACCACGGAAGGAATGCGGCACTGTGCCAAGCTTGGAGGACCCTGTGTGACTAAGGACCATCATGACTCGAGCTTTCATGAAGCCCACAGTCAAGCTGAGACAGACAGCAAAGAAACACGCGTGGGTGTCCAATAGTGCGGAGACACACACCGCAGCGGAGAGGAACAGAGGTCCGCTACTGGGCAGTTCCATCTCAGTGCTATGGGCACTTAGGGCTGGATCATTCTTTGCTGTGGGGTCTGTCCTTCACCTTGTGGGGTGTCTAGACGCACACTCAGACTTGATCCCACTATCAGACTAGATGCCATGACCCAACCCCACCCAGACTGGATGCCACGACCCAACCCCACCCCACCCCTCAGCTGTGACAACTAAAAATATCTCCAGACACTGCCAAATGTGACCAGGGTGGGGGGGTGTCCCTGGTGGAGAATCTCTGGTCCGTGATGAAACATAGTAGGGGACCCCGCCCTCTTCTGGGGAGTCAGGAAGGCTACCCTCAGGGAAAGAACGGATGAATAGAGGACTAAAGGATGGAGAGAAGTTACCTAGACCAAGGAAAAGAGGAAATCACAACCCAAGCAGAGGGAACACGGCAAATGCAAGGCCTTTGTGGCTGGAGAGGGTGACGTGCTGAAGAACTGACAGGGGTCACGAGGCTGGAAACAACCCCACGCTATCTGGGGTGGGGAGTGTGCATGTGTGCACGCGCGCCTGCACATTCACATGAAGCCACTGAGATGTCTTGCAGATCGGGGACAGTAAGAACTCAAACAAATGGAACAACCACCGGACAAAGGCCCCATAGCAGTGGAATGGAAGACAGAGAAGGCGAGGAGGGGGTTGTGGCCTGGGATCCAGGGTAGAGAGGACCGACCCCTTCGTGGCATTGAGGACGCAGAAAAGTAAAAGGATTCTAAGTCAGGGATATTCGGTGAGGACTTGAAAATGTGGCAAGAGGGACACGTGTGGGGCAAGAAATTTAACGATCTCCCTTGATGAGAAGTGGTCGTGACATTCGCCTACGTAGATGAATTAATTCATCTCTAGACACTAAAGCAACCTTGTGTTCCTGGAATAAATCCCACCTGCTCACGGGCTCTGGTCCTTCTTACATGCTGCTGGATTTGGTTTAGTTTGTTCTTTTTCTAATTTCTTGAAGGGGGAGATTAAGTGATGGATTGGAGGCCTTTCCCTTTTTCCCAAGATAGGCATTTACGGTCATAAATGTCACCATAAGCTGCTCTGTTCCATCCTGTACCTCTTCTTATGCTGTGTTCTTGATTCTCCTCAGAGTTATTATTTCACTTCTCCTGCGATTTCCTCTTTGATCCATAAATTGCTTAGGAAGTTTGTTTAATTTCGAAAAATTCTAGGTTTTCCTAGGTTATCTTTCAGCTGAGTGTCTCCATTTTAATTCTGCTGTGACAAGAGAATGTACTTCTTTGTATGATTTTAGTCTTTAACAATTTGAGTCTTGTTCTATGGTCCAACTGATGGTTGATCCTGGAGAACATCCCATGGACTCTTGAAAAGAATATGTATTCTTTTTTTTTTTTTTTTTTAAGATTTATTTATTTTCTTTGAAAGAGAGAGCATGAGTGTGTGGGGGAGGGGGAGTGCAGATGGAGAGAGAGCATCCCAAGCAGACTCCCCACTGAGCATGGAGGACCAATCAGGGCTCGATCCCGTGATCCATGAGATCACACCTGAGCCAAAACCAAGAACTGGATGTTCAACCCACTGAGCCATCCAGACACCCCAACAACATGTGTTCTTTAGCCTTTTGGTAGTTTTCTATAAATGTCAGGTCAAGTTGGTCGATAGGGTTGTTCAAGTCTTCCATATCTCTGTTGATTTTTTAAAACTGTGATAAAAACACATCACAGAAAATTTACCATCTTAACCATTTCTGAGGGTCCAGTTTTGTGTTGTTAAATATATTCATTCATCCAATATTGTTGAGATACAGATGTCCAGAACTTCATCATCTCACAAAACTGAAACTCTACACCCACCAAAAGCAACTCCCCTTAGCCCTCATAACCACCATCCTACTTTCTTTCTACAAGTTTGATTATTTTAGATAACTCCCATAAGCAGACTCGTAAAGTATTGACCTGCCTGTGACTGACTTATTTCACTTCCCGTAACGTCCACAGGTTCATCCATGTCATCGCATGAGATAGGATTTCCTTCCCTTTAAAGACTAGACTATTCCACTGCATGTGCCCACCGCACTTTGTCTACTCAGTCATCCATCAGTAGCCCAAAGGTCCTACTTCCACCTCTTGCCTGTTGTGAACATGAGAATGCAAATATCTCTTTGAGACCGTGCTCTCCATTCTCTTGGATATATACTCAGAAATGGAATTGCTGGATCACATGGTAATACTGTTTTTAATTTTTTAAGGGGCCACCATATTGTTTTCCATAGTGGCTGTGCCATCTTGCAGTCCTACTCTTGCTTACTTTTTTGCCCAGTTGTTTGTTAGTTATTGAGAGTGAGGCACTGAAGTCACTAACTAAAATTACTGGGTTGTCCATTTTTCCTTTCAGTTAAGTCAACCTTTCTTTCATTTGTTTGGGTTAATCATGAGAGATTGATAATGTGCACCTACATTTATAATTGTTATATCTAACTCACGTATTATCATTATGATCTGTCTTAAAAGCTTAAAGTCTATTTGTCTGATATATTTTTTAAGATTTTATTTATTTATTTGAGATAGAGAGAGAGACAGAGCACAAACAGGAGGGGGAGCAGAGGGAGAGGGAGAAGCAGACTCCCTGCTGAGTAGGAAGCCATCCCAGGACCCCGGAATCATGACCTGAGCCAACCGCAGACACTCAACTGACTGAGCCACCCAGGTGACCTTATTTGTCCGATATTAATACAGAAACTCCAGCTTTCTTATGGTTACTGTTTGCATGGCATATTTCTTTTTCTATCCCTCTGCTTTCAATTCATTTGTGTCTTTGAATCTATGGTGGGCCTTGCTTTTTCATCCATTCTGACAATCTCTGTCTTTTGAAGTATTTGGTCTGTTCACATTTAAGGACTTTGTTGATATGATTAGATTTACAACTGTCATTTTACAATTTGTTTTCTATTTGTCATATGTCTCTCTTTTGTTTGCCTTTGCTGTCTTATATTAAATATGTTTTCATGAATCACTTAGATTTGTCAGTTAATTTTTTTACTATTTTTTGAGTTATTTTATTCGTGGTTATTCTAAAGATTACAACATGCTTTTTAATTTAGCACAATCTGTTTCAGAATACTAAATTTCAGTAACATACAGGAACTTTCTCCAAGCATGTTTCATTTTTCTCCCCATCCTTTGTGCCATCATAAACCCGATCACACAGTGTTAGAATTATTGCTTTGCCCAGTCTTACATATTTTTAAAAAGCAAGAGAAGAGATGAAATCTACTTATAGAGACTTGTATATTTGCCATTTCCAGTATTCTTCATATCTCCTCATGAGTTCAAGTTACCTTCTAGTGTTAATTTCTGACTTGAAGAACTTCCTTTAGTATTTCTTGGAAAGCGGGTCTGCTAGCAACAAATTCTTTCAGTCTTTGTTTATCTGCAAATGTATTTGTTTCACCTTCATTTTTTTTGTATTTGCTAGCTGTAGAATTCTTGCTTGACAGTTTCTTTTATTTCAACATTTTGAATATGTCATCACTGCTTTTGGTCTCCATTACTTCTGATGAGAGGTCAGTCTTTAACTGTATATCCCTTGTTGCTTCCCTTTGATGTCCGTTTGCATCATAAATGTTTCTCCATCCCCTTGCTTTCAATCTGCAGGAAGACTTTAAGTCTCAAATAACTCCTGTAGGCACCATATAGATGGGTCTTGTTTTTTGTTTTTTGTTTTTTTACCCATTCTGACACCCTAGGGCTTTTGATGGGAATATTTAGTCCATGTAGTCCTCCAAAAATTACATTTTCGGAGTAATTATCAATAGTTATGTATTTAGTGCCATTTTATTACTTCTTTTGTCATTGTTTCTGGATATTTTCTCTGTTCCTTTCTTGTCTTTGTCACTTTTGGTCTTTCCCTTGTTGCTTTCTGGAATAAGAGCATCCTGGGGCACCTGGCTGGCTCAGCAGGTGGAGTGCATGATTCTTGATCTCAGGGTCGTGAGTTTGAGCCCCACATTGGGTGCAGAGATGACTTAAAAATAAAATCTTAAAAAAAAAAAAAAAAGGAATATCCACAGGCAAAAATGTCACCGATTTCACACTGTTCTTAACTGAAGTTTAGTAATTTTATTAATAAACCTTCTCTGGGGGCCTGGGTGGCTCAGTAGGTTAAAGCCTCTGCCTTTGGCTCAGGTCATGATCTCAGGGTCCTGGGATCGAGTCCCGCATCGGGCTCTCTGCTCAGTGGGGAGCCTGCTTCCTCCCCTCTCTCTGTCTGCCTCTCTGCCTACTTGTGATCTCTGTCTGTCAAATAAATAAATAAAGTCTTTAAAAAAATAAAATAAATAAAAAATAATAAAATAAACCTCAGTTTGTTGAATGCCTTTGACCAATTTCCAGTGGGTTATAATGGTATTTTTGACAGTTTTGTCCACTTTTTTAAAAAACAAAGATTTTATTTATTTGAGATAGAGCGAGAGAGCAAGCATGAATTGAGAGAGGGAGCAGAGGGTGAGGGAGAGGCAGACTTCCCTCTAAGCAGGGAGCCCGATGCAGGACTCCATCCCAGGACCCTGGGACCATGACCTGAGCTGAAGGCAGACAATTAACCAACTGAGTCACCCAGGTGCCCCTGATTTTACATTTTTAAAAAACACTCTTGAGGGGTGCCTGGGTGACTCAGTGGGTTAAGCCTCTGCCTTCGGCTCAGGGTTCTGGGATGGAGTCCCGCATCGGGCTCTCTGCTCAGCAGGGAGCCTGCTTCCTCCTCTCTCTATGCCTGCCTCTCTACCTACTTGTGATCTCTCTCTGTCAAATAAATTAATAAAATAAAAAAAAACACTCTGATAGTATTAGTTAAGTTTTGCTCATAAAAAATGGCCTCAAATTTGGTGGCTTAACACAACACATATTTATTATCTGATAGTTTCTGTAGGGCAGAAATTTAGAAGCGATTTATCTCCATGCTTCTGATGTGAGTTCTCTCGTGAGGTTGCAGTCAAGTTGTCACCTGGGACTGGACTGGGGGTCAAGAGCCACTTCCAAGTTCACTTCTTTGGCTCTTGCAGGAGGCCTCCATTCCTCACCATCTGGATCTCTCCGGAGGGTTTCCCGTGACCTGGCATCTGTTTTCCTCCAAAGCAAGTAATGCAAGAGTCATATGGCCACGATGAACCTAGTCTGAGAAGCCTCACAGCTCCGCTGGCCCACTGCACTCATTAGAAGGGAATAGCTAAGTTCAGCCCACACTCAGGGTGAGGGAAAATTAAGGACCACTTCTCAAAGAAAGGAGTACTAGAAAATTTTGTAATGGTAAATGAGTCACTTTGGAGAAGCAGAAGGAAATTCCAGGGTGGGAACTGTACTAAGTCATTATAGGCAAAGCTGTCAGATATCCTCATCATATTAAGCTTTGTCCGTGTGATTTTCTGCTCAAATGCCTTCATGGTCTTCCACTGCCTGTACCCTATAGGATGAAGGCTAGAATCTGTAGCATGGATGTAATTCAAGGCATTCTGGAACCTCATGCTACCTTCCAGCCTTGTCTCCCAACTGCCTCTCTCCCTTTCCTGTGGCTCAACCGAATGGAGACATTTTTTCTCCCCCAGGCCTTTCCTTCTTGTTCCTTCTCCTAAAAATGCTCTTTCCTCCAATCTCAACATGTTCAAATCCTTCAAGTATCTGCCCAAACCATTTCTTCCATGGAACAGCCCCATCTCAGCCAGTGACCATAAGAGCTTCCTCTTCTGAATTCTGAGAGAGCTCGTCCACACCTGTCTCCCAGCACGCCACCTTCCCCCTCATGTTAAAGCATCTCTACGCCTGTCATGTCTGCTCCCCGGGTTCTTGGCTCCTTGGTGGCCTCCTCCCCTTGGTCACCATGTCCCTATCCCCCCCCACCCCCAACCTTGGCAGTGAACCTTGCGTCTAGAAGTTCAGTAAGATTTTGTCCATTTCATTTGCACCCTAAGGACAGAAATTAGAGCAAGAAATAAGGGGAGCTTTGCAATCTGTGGCTTTTTTTAAATGATAAAGTATTTTCGCAAAATTAAACAAGCAAAAGCTTTGTGGATGTTTGGAGCATGAACTGTGATGGAGCAAGGATAGATTTAGTCAGGCTTGTTCAAGGCTGTTGCAGAAGTCTGCGCGAGGGTTGGTGCAGACCTGGACTAGGTGGGAGCTGTGGAGTCGGAAGTGGGTAGATTTGAAGTATGCGTTTAGAGCAGACCCGATGACAGAATTTGCCTTAGTGTTGGATGTGGGTGGGGCAGCACAGAATCAGAGCGAATGGCCCCATTTCCTGCGGTTAGAAGACTACAGAAGCACCACATTTGGGGTACTCATGCAGATGTGGAGATATCCACAGGAAACCTAATGGTAAGGTCACCAAGGGACAGTTAGGCCAGTTCTATCGCAGGAGACACAGGGCTGGAAACCTGTGGGAGTTCTCAGCATCTAGATGGTTTTAAGACGTGGGATGGGTGAGATTCCCCCAGGAAGAGAGTTGGAGCAGAGGAGGGTCCAAGCCTAGGTCCCGAGGACCTGCATAATCTAGACAACAGACAGAGGGACTTCTCAGGGGGAGACGTCTGAGAAGGAAGAGCTGAGGAGGTAGGCGGAGAACCAGGAGAGGGTTGCGTCCGACGCACAGAAAGGACAGTATTTTGAGGATGGACTCTGGTGCCTGTTACTTCTGCACCACCAACCAGATGAAGATGGGGCCATGTTTCTGGAGAGGGCAAGCTGTTGACATCGGCAGGTGTGGTTCAGTGGCGTGAAAGAGACAAGACAGACAGGGGTGGGCTGAAGCAAGAAAGCATTTGGGTGTTTGTTATGCACTCACTGGTAGGACCCCGCACTCCCCCTGCACCTCACCTGCTAACGCTCTCCCACTTACGGGCTTTGCCCTCACACCTGCCTCACACCTGCCTCCAGTTCTCAGCCACTGTCCAGTCTCACCTGGACCCGCCCAACAGCATCCTTGCTCGTCCTCAAACCTCTCTTTTGCTCCTTCACATCTTCCACCGCAGCCAGAAGGACCTTCGGAAAACCCTCTACCTGATCCCGTCACCCATTACCCCGGGGATCAAGTCCACACTGCTTTCAAGTTTCCAGGTCCTCTCCTGCTTCTTTCCCTCCCCACCAAACCCTTTTTCATGTCTGACCTCCAGCCATGTTTCGCGCTGTGCCTCATTTTCCGTCCTCTATTCCAGACTGAAGTCTGGGCTTAAACATAATTTCCCTAGGAAGATCCTCCTTGACCTCTCCTGGAGCCTGCTCCCCTCTACACCATCACCTGAGACCCCGTTTCTTTTCTTTTCTGTCATCAGCCCTAGATTGATGGGCTGTGTCTGTGGTTTATAGCCCCGAAGCCGCACGGAACACCAAGTAGGCACACAGTAAGCACTTCTTGAGTGGATTAAGCGAAACCAACTCCTCCTTTCCGTAGAAATTCTCCACCAGAGTTTCTCTGAAACAGGAAAATATCTTCAATGACTTTATTTACTTTAAGTAAAGCAAGCTAATTTGGACATTTTAGATAAGGCTTTTCAAAAAACAACAGGCCAACAATATCTCAGGAGGCAAGACCTACAGACTCAATTATTCTAAATCATTGCGACTTATAGACTGAATGTGATGCTTTCATTAAAGGTTGTTTGTTAATCCATTTAATAATGAGTAACCTATTGAGGTTGAATGAGAGGTGAGTGAAATAATCCCTGATTCTGTAGGAGTAATTAGTTACACATATATTAATTTGCCGGCTTTCAAGTCAGGCACTATTAAAAAAAAATCCAAGAGGAGAGGTAGTAGGAGTTTAGTAGCCATCTACTCTTTGCAACATTTCCAGAAAGCAAGTGAAAACGAGCCCTGAAACAAGCCAACAGCAGGAGCACTCATTAACTTAATGCACTTTAATCTCATGAACAGAAGCTAGAGCTTGATTCATGGAATCCTGAGCCGCAGACTGCCACCTCCAGCCACCTGCAAGGCATCTCTGCATGGGTGTTGTGATGGAACCAACTGGACGCACCCCAATCCGTACCCAAGTGAAAGGCGTTATGCTCTCCTCCCTATTTCCATGGCGTGCCACCCCATGCCCATAGGCTAGAGGTCTCAGCAACATCTTCCTGGGCCCGCTCCTCGGCCCCCGGAAAGGGTCAAGTCACACATCCTGGCGACAGCCTTGACCAGTTCACCCAGGCTCCCAGGCTGGCCAGGTACCAGGGCCCGTGGCCTTTGCATTCCCAGGACACATGGCAAGCCTTGGCTCCTACAATGTTCGCTCCCTGGTCCAAGCTCCCTTGACTCCTTTTGTCGTATGACTCTCAGCTCAAATACAAGTTTCCACAAAGAAGTCTTGTCTGGTGGTCCAAAGCTGGTATCTCTCCTAGTATCTGGGAGCACTAACACTGTCACCCTCTGTCATTACTTTTGTTTGTTCCCCGTTCAGCTCCTTCACTAGAATGCAGGCTCCTCCAGGACCAAGATCATGTCCAGTTTGTACACCAGTGAGCTGCAGGAGTAGCACAGGGCCAGATGATGGGGCACTCAATAAACAAGAGTTGAATGAATGAGAGAAGGAATGAATGAAATCACAGGTCCTGGGAAGCCCTCTGGAAATGATCACCATTACCATTGCTCTAGAGCTCACATCTCTAATGTTCTTCCTTACTGGTGCATGGGCTTTATCTCTCAAAGCATCCAGTTCCGACGGTGTTAGCCTCCCTGCTCAAATCTTCCCATGATGATCAGCAGTCTGTCATGGTTACCTGACATGGTTACCTGCAGGAAACTATGCTGTGGGCTTAAAAAGCATCATCTCAGTTATCCTTAACAACAACCCCACGAGGTAGGCCCTCTCTTCCAGGGCTGAATTATGACATTTGGGAGCACTTTTGCCTGTGTAGTCCCTTATTCCATAAAGAAATATTGAAGATTATATATTACATGGTGTCAGTTCTTTATATCAAATATACAGATACAACCCGGCTGGACTCCCCATTATATTACTTATTGATACTCCGATTTTAAAAGAAATGGAAACATTTTCGTGGGCCCTAGACACTGTGCTCCATAAATCAGCCCCGCTCTTCTGCCCAGTTGTCAGATGAGAAAACCGATGCTCTCAGGACCGAAAGTCACACGGAAGAACGAGGGCAGAGGGGCCTCGAACCCAGGTCAAGAGTGAGCCTGGTTTAAAACTTCTATCCGGAGCCAAAACTCCTGGGACCCACTCAGGCCGTGTTACTGGATCCTTTCGGGGAGTTAGTTCCATACTCCCCGGGAGCCTGGAGCCACGAGCCTCCGGTCTCTCTCTAAGCCCCGCCCCCTCATCCAGGCCCCGCCTCCTCCGGCTCCCACCCAACTCGGGGCGCCCGGAGCCACGACTAAGGAGCCGCTCTCTGGGCCCCACCCCCTCGTCCAGGCCCCGCCTCCGCCGGCTCCCGCCCATCCCTGGGCGCCTGGAGCCACGACTAAGCAGTCGCTTTTTGGGCCCCGGCCCTTCCCCGGGCCCAGGCGCGCGGCCGCGGGAGGCGGGGCCGCGGGACCGCGCGTGCGCTTGCCCGCCTCCCCCGCCGTGCGCATGCGCTTTGCTCGCGCGCGCTCACGGGAGAGGATGGCGGGGCCCGCGCCGGGCGCCATAATGGACGAGGACTACTTCGGGAGCGCGGCCGAGTGGGGCGACGAGGCGGACGGTGGCCAGGTGAGGGGGAGCGCCGGGCGCCCCCGACGAGGACTGCTGGTCTCCGTCGCCGGCGGGCCGGCCCCGCCCCGCCCCGCCCCCGCCGCGCCCGGCCCCGCGGTCGCCGTGTGGTTCAAGCACAGCGTGCCCCGCCCCCTCCCCGCCCCGGAGCGCGCCCCCTGCGCCCCCGGAGCGCCTGCCGCCCGCCTTCGCACCCAGGCCAGCAGGGTCCGCCCAGAGTGCCGAGCCTCTCTGGGCCTCGGTTCCCTCCTCTGCAAACGAGTTGGGGCGGGGGCCGGGCCAGGGGGCCCCCTCCCCGGGGTCTGGGCCTCACCGATGCCGACCACCGGATCGTGACCCGAGGGGCCCGCTGACCACTCCCCTGGGCCCCCCTCAGTGCCAGGCGCCGGTGCTTCCCGGTCCCCAGAGGCGGGTAGGGCGCGAACTCGAAGGCTTGGGCGCGGAGCCCCAAGTTTGAACAACTCCGATCTTTGAAAAAGTCCCAAGTCAGCATCGTGAGGGGAAAAGTGGGACGCTGGTCTCTCTTCCACGTGTGTTGATGTTTGTAAAACACACTTTCCGGTGCTTTGGGCTGATTCAGTCAGTCCTTGGGCGAGGTGACACCCAAAGGACCTTCCATGGTTGACTTGAGGGTTTGGGGATGGAGGCTGAGGAGGCGTCGATCCCACCTCCCGCCGAAACCAGGTTGGACAGTCCGAGCTGGGGCTCGGGCTCTGCCAGTGTGGCCCAAGCTTCGTGTAATCTGAAAACCCGCCCCAGGCCCGTGTTCCAAACGCAGTTTCTCAGGCCCCTCCTGGGGCGACCGTACAGCGGCCTGGAGGGGAGCCTGGGGCTTTGCGTGTTAACAGGGGCCAACGTCAGGAGTGGGGAGTCCTGAACTCCCATTTTGAAGGAAGAGGGGATGCAGTGGGGTGTGCGCCATTGGGAGGGGGCAGGGGCGCAGGGCTGGCCTCGGAGCGGAGGTCCAGAGATGCAAAGATGGGTGTTGTGTGCCTGGCTGAAAGGCGGCCTGTGTGGTGAGCTGCCCGGTGGACGCTGTGGCAGGAGGTTCTGCAAGGGAACGCGTCTGAAGGGCCTTTGATGGCTGCTGACAAGTGTGACTTGTTCAGGAGTTTGGGGCAGGGAGTGAAACCACAAGATTTGTGTGTTTGGAGGCTCTCGGGTGGATGGAGGCAGATGTAGCCGAGAGCCTGTGCCAACCAGGCGCTTCCCCGCGTTGCCTCCTTCCACTCCCGGGCTTTCGAGTCGGGGGTTCATCTGCTCATTTTGTAAATGAGGAAAGTGAGGCAAAAAGCGCGAGCGACCCGCTCAAGGTTGCGCAGCTAGTAAAGGAAAGGATGGGGATCCGACCCAGGCCCTTCCGTCTCCACGGCCACTTGATGGAACTGCTGGGCCACCAGCGTGATGGCTTCATGTGTCCTGTTCAGAATGTCCTGTTCCTTGACACATTGAACCTTCAAGTTACAGAGCGTCACAGCTGGGGCATTGCAAAGGGCCGGCTAGACCCGTGCCCTCCCTTTGTAGCCTGATCGTCCGGTTAATGCCCTCGCTTAGGCCGCTAGGAATGGCAGGAGGTTGGGGAACTTTAATCATGATCAAAATTGAGCGCACTGGCCCTCATAGGCTCTTGGTGATGAGAGGGGTTCACTTCATGTTCATTCTCACTGCTTGGAGGAGGAAGAGGAAGTCAAGAAACGGGTGACATGAGCTGGCTTTTGAAAGATGGCGGTAGGTCAGTTTCTGTGACACAAGTTCTGTTCACTCGGTGCCATGTTACTGGATTTGAGAGACTGGAAGATTGCAGAGGCTACAGTGGTACTAGATCCAGATGCTGGAAGCCCAGAGCTGCTGAAATGCAGAGTTCAGTCTGGCTTCCGCTTGCGGGTGGGGACTGGCAAGAGGTGAGATTGGCCAGGTGACCACGTGGAAGGTTCAAGTCATGCTAGAGGTTGGATACCTTTTCTGCGGGAGACTGGGAACTTGAAGCAAGAGAGAGATGTCGGATTTGTGGTTTATCAAGACTGTTGTGGCATCCGTTCGGAAGACGACTGAAAGGAAGGAGTGAGACTGAGCTATTAGGGGCCTGTGGCTATTGCAAGCGATGCACAAAGTGAGGAATGGCAGAGACGGGAAGAAAGGCCAGAGTGGGTAGCTGTGTGGGGGACAGAATTGGTAGGTCTTCGTGATGGGGTGTGGGGTGGGGTGAGGGAGCAGAAACTGAGGGTGACTCCTAGCTTTCTGGGTTTGGGGTAGATGATGGAATCTTTTACTAAAATACAAGTTGTAGGAAGATCTGTTGAGGGGTCAGTTTTGGACCTTATGAGTTTGGAGAACTAGTGGGCATCAGGATGGAAATGAGAATAGGCTGCTGACACTGGAGTCTGGAGCTCGAGAGAGACATCAGGCTAAATTCTACATTTATGAACAGGGAGGCGGCATTATGTAAGAGAAGATGTGGAAGAGTATAGGGCCCAGGGAAGAATCCCAGCAATGCAGACACCCAGGGCTGAGTCTCCAGGGGAAGGCCAGCCTTCCTTCACAGCCTTGCTTGCGGCTCCACAGACAAGGAAGGTCTGAGAGAAGACCCCCAGTCTGCAGAGACAGAACCTGTTTCCAAATCAGTATCTGCAGAATGTTAGTCTAGACCAGATGTGGGCAGATTTTTCTGTAAAGGGCCGGAGAGTAAATATCTTAGGCTCTGCAGGTCCCTGTCACAACTGCTTACTCTCCTGTTACAGGGGAAAGCAGCCATGAACAAAACGTAAAATTCAAAAAAAATTTTTAATGAGTATGGCTGGGTTCTAATAAAGCTTTATTTACAAAAACAGAAGGGTGGGATTTGGCCCTGAGCTGTAGTTTGCTGATTCCTGGTCCACTTCTTACCCCAGAAGTCAGTCACTTGGAGGCTGGTCTCCTGGTTTGTGAAGTCCTTTGGCAGAAAAAGCGGTATCTGATATGGCCCAGGTGTCCTGGTGACAAGTGCAGTGCTCAGTACAGAGTAAGTGTTCACAAAGCATCTGCTTGTTCGTTGGGATGTCAGCGTTCGTGCTGGACGGACCTAGACGTCACCACATCACCACCCAGCCTTGTTCTGAGATACGGTGACTTGCCCAAGATTTTTTCCACCCAGAACAGGGTCTCCAGCCAGGCCTGGCGATGCAAGGCAAGTCTGTGACCTTCACTTTCTGACAGTGTATTGATGGCTTATGCCTTCGGGAATCGCTTCATCAGCCTTTGTTGGAGGGAAGCATTAAAGGGCACATATGAAGTAGTCGTTGTGAACACAATAACTAGTATCTATTGAATTCTTCCTAAATGTCAGGTACTCTGCTCAGTTCTTCCAGAAATTAGATTACGGAGTCCTTACAACAGACGGATGGGAGCAGTCACTATTATTACCTTTAGTAGAGGAGGAAACGGCCACCCCGCCAGCTTAGGTGACTTGTGTGGCCACTGTACACACGTGCGCCGGGTTGGGGGACAGCACAAGTCCGTCCATTTTCGTAGCTGCCCCTTACTTGTCCCGACCACTTCATGAGACTGTCATGAAAGTTGATGAGAAGATGTATATGCGACACTTTCAAAAGGGACAGGGTGATGCAGATTTAAGGTGAGATTATGGGCTACTTGTGTTAATGAAAAAATCGCTTGGCGTCTTTTACCACCAGCAGGAGGATGATTATGGAGAGGGAGAAGATGACGCCGAGGTCCAGCAAGAATGCCTGCACAAATTCTCTACCCGGGATTACATCATGGAGCCCTCCATCTTTAACACTCTGAAGAGGTGTGTGCGGAAAGGCACTGGTATGCGAGGAGGCTGGGGGCAACTCGGAGATCCGGAGGACAGTGTGCGGAAGGGAGAGTACTGTGGTCTTGGAACAGAAGGCTGCTAGTCCCCCCCACTTTAAAAATCTGAATATCCTAGCTCTCTGATCATTGATCCCCATGCCCATCTACATTCATTTGAGTGCCATGGCTTTTCTGTTACTTTTTCTAGGTATTTTCAGGCAGGAGGGTCTCCGGAGAACGTTATCCAACTCTTATCTGAGAACTACACAGCCGTGGCCCAGACCGTGAACCTGCTGGCTGAGTGGCTCATTCAGACAGGTGCTTTGTGGGTGCCCCCCATCCTGGCTGGCCACTTCCCCACCCTGCCTTTCTTACAGACCTTTGCATGGTTACAATGCTGGTAAATTGGAAAGGCCTTTTTTCCAATTCCAATTCCAATTGTCTGCTTTCCTGGTTTTTAAGACTTCTGGAGGTCGGAACTGAACTTCCTGCCCACCTTCATCTGCTTGATTCTTAGGTTGGATTCAGTAATTGAGGCTTACAGGTAGCCTGCGGATGTGATTCTCATTGAGCTGTTTGCCCTACCATGTTGTAGAGTTACAGGATTATACAGTGTATGTTCCGTGTGTCTTTTTTTTTTTTTAAACAATTGCATGGGTAACTTTTCTTTCTTTCTTTTTTTTTTTTTTTCCAAAGATTTTATTTATTTATTTGACAGGCAGAGATCACAAGTAGGCAGAGAGGCAGGCAGAGAGGGGGGGGGGGAAGCAGGCTCCCCGCTGAGCAGAGAGCCTGATGCGGGGCTCTATCCCAGGACCCTGGGATCATGACCTGAGCCCAAGGCAGAGGCTTTAACCCACTGAGCCACCCAGGCGTCCCTCCGTGTGTCATTTTTAAGAGATCTGTTATAGCCAGCGTAGGTGATGGATGACGTAGGACTGGGTATTATTATGGCTTTTAGTTAATATGATTGAGGCAGAGCCTGCAAGTCCACCGAGCTGGGTGAGGACGACAGCAGGGGGTTGGTCTGCCCGGGAGGCAGGGGCTCACTGCTGCCGCAGCGCGGAGACACGGCGCGCCTCTGTGGCTGCCCTCTGCTCTCTGCCGCCATGGAGGGTCTCTCTCTCTCCATCCTTCCGCCTGTCCGGGTGGGCAGTTTGTCCTTGACCTTACCAACGCTGCCAAGATGCCGTGCTCCTTTCCGTGTAGGCAGACATCCTGCGTGTTCCGCCCTGTGCTCCTTTCTGAATCTTACCGTTGAATATGTAACAAACGGTAATTTTTATGAGACGTCCCAGCTTCCAAGTGGTCAGAAGCGGTTCTGTGATCCTGGATTCACACGCACACTTCCGACCTGTACTTTTCCTGAAGCCGAGCAGCGGCCGAGGGCTTCCCTTTTCCCACCTGCTTGTTTTCATTTTCTTGCAGGTGTCGAACCCGTGCAGGTCCAGGAAACGGTGGAAAATCACTTGAAGAGTCTATTGATCAAACATTTTGACCCCCGCAAAGCAGATTCCATTTTCACTGAAGAAGGAGAGGTGAGGAGTCTGTCTCTGTTGTTCCTCGGCTCGTGCACGCGCACAGTGGGGCGCGCCGTGACGGGAGGAACGGGAACAGTTGGGTCCTAAAGTCTCGGTGTGAGACGAGCTGCGTCGCGTCGGAGCTGCGCTCCGGGTGCTCTGCGCAGGGTGGGGAGCTCTTGCGAGCCGAGCGGTGCCCAGGCAGTGATCTGGGGAGAGGCAGGGCGGACTCCAGAGCACAGGCTGAGGGGACTGTGCTGGTCATCCGGGTGCCCCGGGTGAAGGCTCCGGGTCCGGTTGGTGCGGGGGAGGTGACAGGGGAGTGTGTGGGCGGGGAGATGAGCAGGAGTGGGGGCTGTGAGGCAGATGGGGCTCCCGAGGGCGGATCGGAGGGAAGGAAGGTTGGGGGTGAAGAGCCCTAGGCGAGGGTGCTGTTTTCAGGCAGTTTCGCAGTGTCAGTGGGGCCTCTTCGAACCGCCTTCCCCTGTAACTGAGCCCCAGGTGTCCAGGGCACAGGCCTGCCCAACGAGCCCTGCCACACTCAGTGGGTGCCTGGGAGTGTCCAGGGGGAAGCCTGGCCTTGGGACACATGAGAGGTGGACCCAGAGTCAGCCTGTGGGTCTGTCAGTCACACAGGAGGGGAGCTGTGGCCACCACACCTGGTGACGGACGAAGCCGCTGAGCTACTGGAGTCTCCTCGTCCTGCCAGGGGCACGCAGACGATGAATGTGTGTCACTCGTGCGTCTGCTGCAGCCCCGCTCTCCGTGTGCCTCCCTAGGCTCCTGTGTGTCTCCCAGAAGCACCTTCCCTATGCTCTCGTGTGCCGCGGAGGCTCGCGGAAGCTGTGAGTGGGCCTTCAGGGCCCTGGCGCTGCAGCTTAGCCTCCCAGGTGGTGTCACCGGCTCTGGGGCTGCTTCCTCTGCCGGGACTGCAGGGCCGGGGCCGGATGCTCTCGGGGGCCCTTCCAGCCGGAGTGCCCGACGACTGTTTATTTGCTGTCGTCTTCACTTAAGCCCCAGCTAGACCTTTTACATTGCCGCCTGTTTGTTTGTCGGCAGACCCCGGCTTGGCTTGAACAGATGATCGCACATACCACATGGAGAGATCTGTTTTACAAACTGGCTGAAGCCCACCCAGACTGTTTGATGCTGAACTTCACTGTGAAGGTAGGAAGAGTGCCAGAGTCGCACACGTGGGAGTACTGATGCGCGAGGTTTGGGTGGGCGGGGAGGTGGTCTGTTTCTTCGGCAGCGTCATATTTGCTTTTGTTGGTAAGGGTCTCCACCACTTCAGTAAGTCTGAACAGTTAGAAAGAAAAGCATAGAATATATATCTGTGGGGCTTTTGTTTTTTTTGTTTTGTTTTTTAAAGAATTTGTTGTTAAGTAATGTCCACACCCAGTGTGGGGCTCGAACTTACAACCCCGAGATCAGGAGTCACATGCTCTGCCGACTGAGCCAGCCGGGTGCCCCCACATCTGTGTTTTTGGATCAGCATGAACTGTGTTTCAGAATTTGGCAGGCACATACTTACAGAGTCTGGTTGTACTGAGAGGAATCTTTAAGAATGCCCAGTTTGGGGTGCCTGCTTGCCTCTTGGAGCGCGTGACTCTCGATCTGGGGGTCATGAGTTCAAGCCCCACATTGGGCTCAGAGATCACTTTAAAAAAAAGAAAAGAGAGAAAGAATGCCTGGTTTGTCTCCTTCATGTGACACAGGAAGAAACCAAGACAGGGTGGTTATCTGGGCCACAGGCCTGGTCAGTGGCAAGGCCGGGACTGGAGTAAAGGTGTGAGAGCTGAGAGCAGCGCTTGCCGGCCCTCACCGCGGACACAGCAGGCGGGCTTCCTGCGGGGTGCGCTCACTGCCCGTTCACGCTCTCTTTGGCTTCTTGTTTTTGTACTGCAGCTTATTTCTGACGCCGGGTACCAAGGGGAGATAACCAGCGTGTCCACAGCCTGCCAGCAGCTGGAGGTCTTCTCCAGAGTTCTCCGTACCTCTCTAGCCACGATTCTGGATGGAGGAGAGGAAAACCTTGAAAAAAATCTCCCCGAGTTTGCCGTAAGTCCTTTATTTTGTGTATCTCGGACTAGAAGGAGGCTGCTTTGAGCCGTGCCCATACAGACATGAATGAAATGCTTCTTCCTTGTGGACGGAGTGCAGCTCAGAAGGCCAACCCCGCATAGCTAATTTGCATACAGAGAGGTTGGGGGGTCTGGCTCTTTTGCCGGTGTTTGTCAGTGCTGCAATTATGAAGCCCCAAACTCTCTTCCCTGCAATTTTCCAGAAAATGGTATGCCACGGGGAGCACACGTACCTGTTTGCCCAGGCCATGATGTCGGTGCTGGCCCAGGAGGAGCAGGGGGGCTCCGCCGTGCGCAGGATCGCCCAGGAGGTGCAACGCTTCGCCCAGGAAAAGTGAGGGCCGTGTGGTTGCCAGCCCGGGTCCTAACTCGATGCTCCCCACGAAATTCCCCCACACCCCCCTTACTCTTTCTCCAAACCAGAGACTCAGGGTCCTCCTGTTTTGACAGATAAACTTCCTTTTACCTAGCACAGCTGGGAAAGTCGGGGTAATTTTCAATAGCTGTAGAGAGCTTGCTTTCTGAAGTTTGGCTTTGATGGGTATTTTGCAAAGTAATTGATGATTGTTTAATTCACTGAATTTGTGAACTCGTATTCTCATATACTAGGATTCATCAGTAGCAAATAGTGGTGGTCCTGAAATAGTGCCCAGCAGTCTCACTGTTCGCTGTAGTCTGTATCTTACAGAACTAAATGAGCCCTCATGAGCTTTATGCTCCACTAACGAGTCTTAGTAACACGTTCAAAGTGTGGGGCTCCTTTTGGAAAGTCTGTGCGCTGCGTCCAGTCTTTCTTTTCCAGTTAGCTCTAAAGGCTATTCTTATGGGTTGGTCAGGTTCCCAGTGAATGACAGAAATATAAGAAACAGGGACCCAGACGGTCCCAAGTGTTCAGTATGAAAAAAGGAAGAAAAGAGGCAGAGGAAGAAGGAGAGGGCAGAGCAGGGCAGGGCACCGCCTTCTTAACAATGGGACGTATGCTTTTGTTCATCAAGAGGTCATGATGCCAGTCAGATCACACTAGCACTGGGCACAGCTGCCTCCTACCCCAGGGCCTGTCAGGCCCTTGGGGCTATGTTGTCCAAAGGAGCCCTGAATCCCGCCGACATCACAGTCCTGTTCAAGATGTTCACAAGCATGGACCCGCCTCCTGTTGAACTTGTGAGTTGCTTTCATTTTAGTCACAAGCTGGGATACCCACCATGCCAATAGGAAGGGTTATTTTGCAAAGCCTGTGTTTCTCTTAAGTCCCTGAGTACAAATCCGTGTTGAAACATTTCTGTTCCTTTCCTCATCCTTCCCCATCACATCCTCAGCCCTCGCACACCCTGGGACAAGTGCTGGGTTGAGCATGGAGGCTGGGTGTGGGCGGGCGGGCCCCCACTGCCTCCATAAGTGTGTGTGGACTTATCTGACATCTGTCTTGTGCATTACTTTCCAATGATGCCGTGTGTCCCTCAGATTCGGGTGCCAGCCTTCTTGGACCTGTTCATGCAGTCGCTGTTCAAGCCCGGGGCCAGGATCAACCAGGACCACAAGCACAAGTACATCCATATCTTGGCCTATGCGGCAAGTGTCGTTGAAACCTGGAAAAAGGTACTGTCAGTTTTGAGACTTCCTAGGCTTTTTGGGAGACAAGGAGCTTCGTTTCTGGTATTATTTGGGAATTTTGGCTATAAGAAGTGATGAGCCCACTTGTGTCAGAAATATCTCTTCTGGTGTTCACGCATGAAATAGTCAAAGTGCTAAGTTTTCAAGGAAATGTGCTCAGCGTCTGTAACACGTGTTCAGACCAGAACGGAAAGTGCAGCCAGAGAAACCGAGCAGGTCTCCCTCAGCCCCAGGCCTGCCTCCCTGGCTCGCTTCTGGAAGCCGGCTGACCGTCGAGTGCGGTGGCTGAGTTGACTCGTGACTCCAGGGATGGGAAGGGGTCTGCGGGGAGAGGTGGCCAGTAGCAGATCACCCCCACCCCCTGCAAAGCCGCGCACAGCAGCGGGATTCACGGGCTCGCGTGTGTTCTCAGAACAAGCGCGCGGGCATCAACAAGGACGAGCTGAAGTCCACGTCCAAGGCCGTGGAGGCCGCTCACAGCTTGTGCTGTGACGAGAACAAAGGCGCCTCGGAACTGGTGGCAGAGCTGAGCACGCTTTACCAGTGCATCAGGTGAGCGAAGTCCAGCCCGTTCAGACTGGATCCTTCTGGAGGGAGTGGTCTGGGTTTTCATTTTATTAAAAGCTCAAAAAAAAAATAAAGCTTCAGAGATACTTACTGATTTTATGTATTTTTTTAAAAAAGGTGTGTAGGTCTGTATAGTGGTCTGTTTTAGCAGCAGGAGTAACTGTCAGGTGCTTCCGTGCCAGAAGTCTGCTCGTAAATTAGCCCCAGTAAAAGGAAGACCCACCAGAATTACAAAAACTGCTTGGAAGGAAGGGGTCTGTTACAGTACACATTAGGCCAACCAGGTATTGCTTAGCTGGAAGGGACTTGTGACCAGAGCAGTGGTGCGAGCGCACTCGGCGGTTAGAAGAGCTCCCAGATGGGGCGAGCCCTTGGGCATTGGAGTCTCTGCCCTGGTGATTTGTGATTGGGACAAGGAAGGAGTTTGCACAACAGAACTTCAACCCAATCCAAGGTCCCTGAGTGTTTTGCATCAGTGATCCTGTCCTTCTTTACCAGTAAAGTGGGGGCACCTGGGTGGCTCAGTTGGTTAAGGGACTGCCTTTGGCTCAGGTCATGATCCTGGAGTCCTGGGATCAAGCCACATAGGGCTCCTCCTCGGCAGGGAGTCTGCTTCCCTCTGAACCGCCCACCCCTTCTCATTCTCTCTCTCTCTTTCTCAAATAAATAAAATCTTAAAAAAAAAAAAACAAAAAAAAAACAATAAAGTGATTTGAAGCCAGCCGGTAAGGGAGCTGGGGTTCTCGTACAGTGTCGAGAGGATGCTGCCTCCACAGACTGTCTCACGACAAGCATCTCCCTGGCCGGGCGTATTGGCAGTGACTTGCTGGGTTTTTAAACTTGCCCAACCATTTAGTGTTGGTGTTCTTTGATTTTGGGGATTTGTTTTGTTTTGTTTTAAACTCCATGTAGAGGAAGCATTGTGCCTTACTTGTGCCTTACTTGTGCCTCTAGGTTTCCAGTGGTAGCCATGGGTGTGCTGAAGTGGGTGGACTGGACCGTGTCTGAGCCCAGGTACTTCCAGCTGCAGACCGACCACACCCCGGTGCACCTGGCCTTGCTGGACGAGGTAGGAGGGCCGCGGGGCTTGGGGCGGCAGTCTGTCTGTCTCTTGTCCTGCTCGGCCCGTCCTGCCAGGACGTCTGCTGAGTGCAGGAGCTGCTCAGTAAAGGGCCGGCCGCTTTCTACCCTCCACGAGGGTTTTCCTTTTAAGGAACTAGTCTTATTAGCTCCATAGATTTCCAGTTGTCCGCAAGGGCTTTGAAAGGGTGTGGAATGGCGCAGCAGCCGATGGGGCCTCGGGCTGGGTGCCGAAGCCGCCGTCCTGGGCACCCACCGGGAGCCGGCTGGGACTGGGCTGCGGGTGCTCCGCACTGAGGGGAGCGCGGAGCTCTGGGCGCAGGGCTCAGCGCGGCTCCCTCCGGCGTGTTTCTAGATCAGCACGTGCCACCAGCTCCTGCACCCGCAGGTCCTGCAACTGCTCGTTAAGCTTTTTGAGACGGAGCACTCCCAGCTGGACGTGATGGAGCAGGTAAGCGGGCTGCCCCGGGCGTCGTGGAGGCTGGGGACAGGGCCCCCTCTAACGGACCGTTTGCCCCGCTCTCGTAGCTGGAGTTGAAGAAGACCCTGTTGGACAGGATGGTTCACCTGCTGAGTCGAGGTTATGTACTTCCTGTTGTCAGTTACATCCGGAAGTGCCTGGAGAAGCTGGACACTGACATCTCGCTCATTCGCTACTTTGTAACTGAGGTCAGCAGTGGGCCCTTTGTTTCCTGTTTCAGACCTTTAACACTCACAGTGCCTTTGGACTTAAATTTAGTTCATTTTGTCCCTGACTCTGAGAACTGGGCTTTCTGGTCATCGTGGTGATGGCAGTGATTAGACACCAGCCCCTTCCCCTGCAGGAGCCATTTCCTATGTTTTACCTCCATAATCACCTGGCCGTCTCAGTGCCGGAGACCCCCTTGTCACTGGGAAGCAGAAGGGGTGTGGAGGGGAGGTGGTTCTTCCAAATGGATCGCCATTTCATCAGGTGTTGGTGGGACGATGCTCAGAGGCTGTGCGGGGAGTGAGCCAGTGTTCTCTCCTCCTAGGTACTGGATGTCATCGCTCCTCCGTACACCTCTGACTTTGTGCAGCTTTTCCTCCCCATCTTGGAAAACGACAGCATCGCCGGGACCATTAAAACGGAAGGGGAACATGACCCGGTGACAGAATTTATAGGTAGGGCTGCCGCACGTGTCTCTTTGCTACCGTTTCCCGGTCGTCCTTCACCCCGTCTCTAACCCTGTGCCCATCTTCCTTTGGTCCGAAAGCCCACTGCAAGTCCAACTTCATCCTCGTGAACTAATTCAGAGTGTCCTCCTGAGCTGACCCAGAATGTTCCGGGAGCCCAGCAGCGGGAAAGCCCTTCCAGAAGCTCTTGCTGAAGAGGCCAGTCCACATCGTGGGACTGGGCTGTGGAGGGAGGAGCTGGGTGACTACGGTGGCCAGTGCAGATGGCTCCCCCGAGTCGGAGCTGCCCCCGCGCCCCGCTGACCGCGTTCCTTGCCCCCAGCACAGGAGCTGGGTCCCTCCCGCGGTGGCGGGAAGCTCAGAACCTGAGACATGGAGAGGAACCACGTTCCCTGGTGACTCTTCTCACAAGAACTCAGTTAATCTTTTATTGTCATTGTCTTAATTTTCCAAGAGTAAATTAAAAAGCCTTTCTCTGGATTGGCAGGTGGAGGTCCTGGTGTCGTGACTCTTGTGTGTAAATAAGGCACACTCAGGCTCCCCTCTGTGGGGTCACGTACTTTATTCATCACTTGGGCAATCTCACATGGCTGTCTTCGCCCTCCACCCCCAGCACTGATTCCAAGGCAACGTAGGAGCTGGTGAGAAGCCTGCGCTTCCGCACCACATCATGGACCACAGCTGCCAGACAGGAAACACCAAATCAGGGACAGAGGAGCTTGGCAGTCACATCGTTACGGCCTTACGGATCACACCGTGGCCACGCAGACACTCTGGGGCAGGGCAGTGGCCGGCACGGGGCTCTCAGCCTCCCATTGCGGACTCTTCCCCAGGAGTGCGCTCCCGGCCAGCGCCGCGGCAGGCTGCGTGCCGACAGGCGCCCCTTCTCCCTTCTCGGCGCACAGGGCCGCGACCAGCCGTCAGACACGTTTGATGCCAGTCCCTAGTCCCTTCAGACCGTGGTGGAACCCACGCAGTGCCCAGAGTGATAGGACCCCCTGATTATGGTTCACGATAACACTGCTCTTCTGGGGAGACCTGTCGCTTAAACGATGGGGTCCCCAAACGTACAGGAGTCCTCGACAGCGAGGTTGTAACTGGCGCCCTGCCCGTCTTTATAGGTGCTGGTCACAATCCTCATCCAGCCGCGCTCCCCCTGTGGGAAGAGATCACGCGGTAGCTGTCCGCCCCCAGCCCCCGCGGCTCCTGCCGTCCACACGCACGCGGACCCTCCGCCCTCACAGCCTCAGGCTTGACGCCTGCTCAGCTGCTCCTGTCCCTGCGCGGAACCCCGACTCGGAAATCCCTCCTGTGAAATACTTTTACTTGGTAAAGTAAAAGGGTGCCTGGCCCTCTAAGCCAGAAGCAAATGAGTGCAGCCAGAATGCGGACTCTTGGGGCCAGCTGTCCCCGGTGTCCAGTCCTCTCATCAGGAATACGGCCGTTTCATCACTTTGACATTAATCACTCTCCCCCACTTCAGAGTAATGAATTTCTGTGTCTCAGGCCATTAATAGTTAACACTGAGTCCTAGAAATGAATATTCTGGCAATTAATTGATCTCCCCCAGACTTGCGACCCAACGCAAAAGTATTTCTGAAAAAACCCGACACTGTTAGTTCGGAGAGCCGAGACGGACAGCAGAAAGGACGAGACAGTTGCAAAGCAACATTGGAGCAGAACTGAAAGTTCCAGAACAGCCACTCCGCAGCCAGGGCGGGGGCCCCCAGGAGACACTCGGCAGTGTCTGCAGACACTGTTGGTAGCCACAGGGTGGGGGGCAGCGGGGGGCACAGGGAGGAGCCACTGGCACCCGACGGCTGCACACACCGAGACCTCCAGGACGGTGACAGCCGTCCTCCCTGCCTCCGAGGCCACCAGCACTGCCCCTGGGCCGGCGTGAGCGGCCCCTCTGCTTGGGGCCATGGTTCTCGACAGGAAAGCCAGTAGAAGCTGGGGATTGGTGGGAGGCAGGTATCAGCGAAATCTTACCCACGGTTCCCCCCACGAATTCCGGACAACCCAGTACTCCGTGCCGTCGCTGACGCCCCAGCCGACCACAGAAATGACGTGGTTTATGTAGGTCTGATCCTGGTACTCCGCGTAGATGCCTCCCGTGTAGTTCACCATCTTCTCCGTGGCCATGATACCGCAGCTGAGCGCGAGGCATTGAAGGGTTAGCACCTTGGTGGGGAGAACTTAGCCCCTGACTGACAGTGCTGGGGGGCCGCCTGGGACCGTGCGTGGGGACCATCCTGCCTGAACTCACGCTGTCCTTCCCTCGTGCGTGTGCGTGCGTGAGTGCGCCACCCTTGCTACCGTCCCGTGAGTGTCAGCTTTCCTGCAGACGGTGAAGCCGCGCCAGGAAAGGGGCCTCAGGGACCCAACCGCAGCCCCCCCGCCCCCCCACCCTTTACCTGATGGGGCCGTTGGCATAGATTTCCGCCATCATCTTCTCCCTGCCGGAGAGGGAGCCGTAGTCACCCACTTTCCAGAGCGTGTAGTTCTGGATGTAGTGGCACTCCTTGAATTCCGTGCATGTTCCACACTGGTTGAACTTGTTGCATTCTGGAGGGACAGCAGGCAAAGTCCGCATGAGGCCACTGTCACAAAGACCCACGTCCCAACCCTCTCTCCACTTGGCCCATTTCTTTTTTTAAGGTTTTACTTATTTGTCAGAGCAGAAGCAGGCAGAGGCAGAGAGAGAAGCAGGCTCCCCTCTGAGCGAGGAGTCCGACGTGGGACCTTTATCCCAGGACCCCGGGATCACGACCCGAGCCGAAGGCAGCTGCTTAACCAACTGAGCCACCCAGGCGCCCCCGTCGATGTCACCAATAACAGCAATCATCTCGCCATTGGGGGCTGCCAAAGGGCGCTCCGTCCGGCTGTGAGACGGTTGTGAAGAGCCCTTCCCCCCGCAGGAAAGACAGACACACAGCATCGGGCACCTAGTAGGCACTCAAAAGTTAGCCTCCTTTCTTTTCCTTTAAAGGCCAAGAACGGGTCTTTTCACAAAACTCCATAGCTGAAAAGAGTGTAATTACTAGCTTTCAAGAAGATAACGGTATTGCTGCCTAGTGAACAGGCCAATACATCTGGAGAAAAAAAATAAGCATTTTTCTTTTTCTTTTTTTAATGTGGGGAGGTATTAAGAATTAGGCTAAAAAGGGCGGGAGCGCCCGGGTGGCTCAGTCAGTTAAGCGGCTGCCTTTGGTTCAGGTCATGATCTGGGTTCTCGGATCGAGCCCCGCCTCAGGCTCTCTGCTCAGCAGGAAGCCTGCTTCTCCCTCTCCCTCAGTCTACCGCTCTGCCTACTTGTGCTCTCCCTCTGTCAAATAAATAAATAAAATCTTTAAGAAAAAAAAGGGGGGGAGGCTCTTAGTTCTGTAAGACCACACCATCCCCTGCATCCTTCCCAGGCCCCTGACATCCCCCATGCTGCCTTTTTACCACTCTTGGGGTACCGACTTGTTACAATTTCCCATCTGTCCAGAGTCCACCCCCCCCAGGGCATCAGACTCCTTGAGGACGAAGCTGCTGGTTTTATTTGTCCCTGGGACACCAAATGCCCTGTGCCCAATACAACGGGAAAGGGATGGCTTTGTGGCCACATGTACTGATACGGAGGCAAGACCGTGTATTGCCAACAGCCATTTGCTCGGCCGCACCTGGTCCTGTCGCATGGGTTCCAGGGGTTCTAGGCCAGACGAGACTGGTGCAGGTCAAGGCATGGCCCCGGGGACCACCTGATTCCCAATTCTGCAGAGTCCTCCCCTTCATCTGGCCTCTCCTGGCTTCTCCGACCCCCATTGTGTTTACTTCAACAAGACTCACCCAACCAGTCTGGGAGAATTCCTTCTGGCTGGCCAGTATGGGTCTAGAGGCAAGGCGGGGGCACCCCGGGGGGGTGTGATGGTGCCCAGAGTCTGCTCGGGCACTGAGAGGCCACAGGGGGCTGTTGGAGCTCAGCCTTTTGTAGAAGGAGAGAGTGGGGGTGAAGAGCCCCCCGAGCTCCCGGTTCCTCCAACACTGCTCTCGACGGCCCACGGGGCTCAGCCCAGCTCTCCGCTCTGGCCAGGAGGGCATTCAGACAGGGACAGGTAACTTCAAACTGCCAATTATGGGTTTGGGGTTTGGACTTTCTTTCCTTTGGTTTCCAAGGGGAGCAGCCTACTCCCAAGTGCCAACTCCCAAGACTCCAGGCCAGGGCTCTGCTGGCCCACACAGAACCCTCCACTCCAAGTGCACCCACACGCACACGGTCTGGGCCAGGGCGGCAGGCCGATCCCGGGTTCCAGCCGCGCCCGCGGGCTTCCATCTACCTAGGTGCCGGCCCGCCGTCCTCACCCACTCCTAGAAAATGCACTCTTGCCTTGACAAGGGCCCATTTTGGGAAACCACCGAAACGCCAGCATGGCCGGTGCTGGTCCTGGGGGCACAAGGCTGGAGACACCTGCTCCAAGTCTTCGGCTGGATTCCCAACAAGGACTGCAGGCTCCGCACCTGCCTGCTCTCCCTGCCCCACTGGGCGGGCGGCTCCCAACTCTATCCGGCCCTCCCCCCACCCCCACTCTCCCTGGAGGAGGACGGGCAGGGCCTACCCTGGTCCTTAGCCTGGTAGTTGTTGCAGGTCTCGTCCGGGATGCCGTGCTCGTGCGCGTACCTCCACACCGGCAGGTCGTTGCCCCCCTCACAGGAGCCCGCGTTGGCGCAGTCGAGGACGTGCTGCACGGACAGCAGGGTGGAGGGCCACGCCCCCTTTCTCTTGATGTTGATCCGGTCTGCAAGGGCAGCAACCGCGCCTGGTCAGCCCGCCCGCCCGCCCGGCTGGGGCTCCAACCCAGGCTCAGGAGTCCCAGCGCTCCAGGGGCCTCCCCGGCCGCTCCAGGCACAGGTATGTCTGCCTACCCTGCCTGCCTGGCTGCCACGAGGGCAGGGCTGGGTCTGTCTGTCCAGCTGCACGTGCCCAGGAAGCACCTGCAGAAGGGCGGCAGGATGAGAGCTGCGGGTCCAAAGACCAAGCCAGGAACAGGACGGTCCTGGCTCCTGGGACGCTCCCCACACCAGCAGCAGCTCCCCAGCACCCCCCAACTCACTCACGTCCTGGCGGGGATGCTCCAGACGCCAGTGCTCCTGTGGCTCCACTCCTGCTTCTCTGACCAGCGCCCCCCCTGCCCCCGCACACCTGGCCCGGCCTTCGGGAACACCCCAGCAACCCCAGCAAGGACCCTGCCACCTGCCGCACCTTCCTCCCGATCTCCTGGCCGCTCCTTGGCCTAGAAAGTCCCTTCCTGCAGACACCGCTTTGCTGGCTGCAGGTCGCCAGCCTCCGCACGCCCCACCCCCCACCCCACTCAGGCCCTCCCCAGCTGTGCTGACACCGTGTCACCTGCTAACCCCCGCCCCCGAGTTCCCCGTGTTCATCTCCTGTGGCGCTCGGTCTCAGCCGCAGCTCCTGTGCCTACAGCAGGTGCTCAGTACGTCTAAGTGGCCCCACTGAGGGCACAAATGGCCCTGGCTGCTCCCTCCCTCCCCCGGAGGTCGCTTCCGTGGCAGCTTCCCCAAGGGAGGGTCTCCACGCTCACCCCCTACTCCGCGCAAGGCCTGGCACCAGCCCCCTCACCTACAGCCGTCTCCAAACGTTTCACCTCCCCTGGTCCGGGTCTCCTTACACGCTGTGGCCACGCAGGGGGGCCCCCCCATCCTGGGAGATGCTTGCTGACATGCTGACCGCAGGCCCCTGCTGCCTGGCTCTCTCAGGGGCCCACAGTGACCCCTCTCACCTCGCCCAGCCCCTCACCCCCAAACTTCACTGGAAAACTCAAAGACAGGCCCCTCCTCTCTCTGCCGGCCAATGGGTTTTCTGGGTCCCCACCCCACCTTCTGGGACGACAAGTGGCCTGATCCTGCCCCCAAACCTAGGCCTATGTGGACCCAGGTCTCTCTCTCCCACATGAGCACCTGCACACATGCGGACCTGCCAGCCTCGAAACAGCAGCAAAGAGCCTGTGCACCTCCCACATGCACCCCCGTCCCGACACGGGAGTTGTCCGCTGCGTAGTGAGGCTCCCGACAGCCCTCCGGCTCTCGGTTCCCAGCCCCGTTCTCCCTGAGGCCCAGGCCCACCTCGCTGGCCTCCCCTCTGCTCCCATGAAGCTGCCAGTGCTGGCCCCTGCTTCCCCAGCCAGGGCTCCTCCGCCCACCCCTCCCCCCCAGCCGCCGTGGGCAGTGGGGTCACTCCATCCCCCGGAAGCACGTCCTGCTCTGGGCTCCCGGGGCGCATCTGCCGTCGGATGCCCCATGCCTCCGGGGAGCCCACTCCCCACCCTGTGCTGGCCTCCCTGTCCACGCCTGAATCACAAAGTACCAATCCCGGCCCGACCCAGCCACCAGGGTTCTAATACGCTCCTTACGTGGCCTGAACACAAGGGAAGCCCCTCCGCACCCCTCCCGTTCCCATTCCGCTTCGTTCTGCCACGCACGAGGCCATTCCCCACGCCGGCACCCGGCGCCCAGTGAGACCGTCAGAGCCTCGAGGCTCAGGGTCCCAACACTGGATAGGGGCCAGCTTACGGGGGTTCTCGTAGGGCAGGTGAGCGTTCTGGGTTTTACCTGCCCAAAATCTCAGAGGGTTCCAAGCGGAACGCAGCGCACTCTGACCTGGGGTTCAGCAGGCTGCGTCCAGCGGAGGGGACATGCGGGGCGAGGGAGCGAGCGGAGCAGGCCGGCGGGGCCAGGTGCAGGAGCCAGGGCTCCAGAGCGGGGGTGCAGCGACGGGGCTGCAGAACACACTTGGAAGGTACAGCTGACCCGGTCTGGCCCAGCATTGTCTCGGGGCCAAAGCGAGGCTTCTGTGTGGGTCCTGGGAAGGCTGGGGTGCTGACTTGCTGAACCCAGCGAGCGCGAGAAGCCTGGGGTTTGAGGAGTCAGGTGTCCAAGCAGAGGGAGAGAGGGCAGCTGGTGTAAAGGCGAGCTGCCCCTGGAGGCCAAGTGCAGGGGGCCCCGATGCGCGATGCGCGGAAGTACCACTAGGAGGGTGAGGAATGGGCATAGCGATGGGGAGACAGCGCGGAAGCGGGAGGAAACCGCGGTGTGGAGAGAAAGGGCCGAGAAAGCGCGTCACAGCCGGACGATGGCGCACAGGTGCTGAGGCCGAGGCCTGCGGGGGACCCCGTCCGCAGGGCAAGGCTGGAGCGGGCTCAAGGAGGGAAGAAGGGGCCGCAGACGCCCTCCCAGGAGCCCAGACCGGGGGGAGGGCAGCAGCTGGAGGGGCACAGGCTCGAAGCCCCCTGCACACTTGTTCACGGCGACGCCCGGGGCCCAGCAAGGGGCATGGGGCCAGGGGCTTGGGTGCCGGACACCCTTGGACAGGACGGAAGGCGGGCCGGCAGCTGCGTCAGGTGGCAGCTGGGCCACTGCCTGTGGAAGTCCCCTCTCGGGGGCGTCTTTCTTCTCAGGGAAAGAGGAAGCAGGGCGCACTCCCAGGGGAGAAAGTTAGAGGTTCGAGGAGAAAGAGGAGAGAAGCAGTTGTCTGCCCAAGAGAGTCCATTCCAGAAATGCGGAGGCTGACCATCCAGAAAGGGAACCAGGTCCGGGCCCGCCCTCGTGACCTTCTCGGCCTTTGCCTCCATCCCCCACCCGTAGGGTTGCCACAAAGGCCCTCTTTCAGTTCCTCACTGTGAGCGCCACGCCTGGCCCAGCCTGTGCCCTGACCCTCTGCCTCAAGGCTTGCCCACACCCCGTCAGCCCGCAGGGCCCCAGGTCTCCCCGCGGCTCCGGTGGTTCAGCCTCTGACTCCACAACCCTTCAGGGGCCCCGGTCCGTCTGCATCTCAGACAGCCGGCCTCCCCAGCCTCCCTCAAGGGCTCTCCCACCATAAAACGGGGGCCTCAGTCTTTCTGCCCCCCTTCCTCCTCCTTCCTGAAGGGTCAGAAGTATGCCCCAGCTCCCTGGGGTCTGCTTACCAGTCCCCAAGGGGAGACCCCACTGGGTTACAGCTGGCCACTCCTGGGGTCCAGACCCCACCCTCTGCTCAACCTAAAGACAGTCCAAAAGAGGTCCTGACCCAAAGTCCAGCCTCCTGGGTTATACCTCCCATCGAGGCCAAGTCTCCTGACCCCCTGGCCAGGGACCTCAGCTCCCTCGTCTGCAAAATGGGAACAGTCACAGGGCAGCTCAGAGGCTTCTGCGGAGACACCCTGTTCTTAACCCACTTCACGTGACGACACCAGGCCTGCCCAGTGAGCTACCCACCAGGGAGGAGGCAGTGGGCCCCTGCCCTCCTGGGGCCAGATTCCCAGACTGTCCCTTCTGCTCTGCACAGCCAGTGCCACTGCAGGCTCCGGGACCCCTGGGCGGCCACTGGAGATGGCAGAGCCCCTCCCACATGCTACTAGGCCTGAGGCTGGGTGACCTCTACTCCTCCCTCCTGTCCCAAGGCCTCCCCTCACTGTGGCCAGCCGGCTCAGGGCCAGATGAGAAAACCAGCCAGCCTTGCTCAGGATCCCACGCCCAGGACGGGCCTGCAGCTCACATATTAAGTGCTGCTGGAAAGCAGTTTCACTTCCTTGAGCGCATCCCTGGCAGGGTGCGCTGTTTTGATCCCAAATGTGGGGGGTGGGTGGGGTCACAAGCTCTGGGGACAGAAAAGGCACCCACGAACCACATTATCACCAGGCTTCAGGTCCCAAGCAGGCCCACCCTGTGTGATGGAAACACGATCCTGCTTGTATCAGTCACTCTGGCCTTCCCTGCCTGGGGAGGAGCGGCAGGGGGCACAGGTCAGCTCCCCAGCTCCCCGAGGCCTGAGCGGCTCAGACACCTCCCACCGCATGCCCAGTCCCCGCACAGAATCACAGCCGCGGTGGCCTTCTGTGCTGCCCAGGAGGCCGTCCGGACGGGCCTGGGCGGCCCACAGTCAGGAGGGGCTGCGGACCCCAGCCTACCCGCCATGGCGCTGGTGCTGCCGTGGGCCCAGCAGGAGCCACAGTACTGGGGGATATGCTGGTTCCTGGTGGCACTGGCGTAGTTGACTCCGTTCACGTTGCGCCAGTCCCAGCTCTTGGGCAGGTCGGATGGGGACAGGTACTCGTGCGGCCGGGGGTAGGTCCTGGGAAGAGATCAGCACCAACACCATCAGTGCCCGCTCCCTTCCCCCAAGATGAGGGCGGGGGATGAGCGCGGGAATCACCAGGAGAGCCCAGCTCCACGGGAGACCCCCCCAGGACGTGAAGGAGGCAGGGCACCCCCAAATGCAGGAACCACACTGCTCCCCCAGCAACGCCCCAAAGGCCCCAGGCCAGGCTGGTCCAACCCCGCGAACGTAAAGAGAGAGAGTGCCCCCCAACACGGCGGCCCGATTTGACCCTCAAAGGTCAAGGGAGGCAGAGCGCCAGGCTCCTGCAGCCCCGGGGAGGAGGCGCGGCCCCCAGGAGCCCCCCGTGGGGCCGGCCCGCCCGCAGCCCACCTGCGCCCCAGCCCCGACAGCTGGTCCCCCCGCAGGGGCAGGCGGCAGCCCCGGCCCGGGCGGAAGTAGGGCCCGGCCCGCGCGGCGGCCAGCGGCACGAGCAGCACCAGCAGCAGCAGCGGCCCGGACGGCGCCATGGCTCCCCGCCCGCCGGCCTCGCGCTGCGCCCGCCCCGCCCCGCCCGGGCCTTAAGGTGGCCGCGCCCGGTGACCCACCCCCGGGGCGGGGCCGGCCTCCGGCCGTGACCCTGACCCCGCCCGCCGCCCGCGCCGTGCACCTGCGGGCCGGCCGCCGCGCCCTGGAGGTCCCCGGCCGGCCTGGCTTTCTGGGCCCCATTTCCCCAAGGCCCAGGCGCTCCCTGGAGGGGGCTCACCCGCCGCAGCGCGGGAAGGGGGGACCCGTCTAGAAAAGGTCACTCGGGGAGGATTTCATGGCTGATAAATCATTGTTTCTACATTCCAAGCCCCAAAGATGCTTGAAAAGCTTTCCCACTAACAGAATACATCATGGGCAAAAGGGGAACCAAAAGCAGAAGTGGGTCCCCCAAGCCTTGGTCTTATGACTTGACAGTGTCTCCCTCCCTCGCTCTTGCTCCTCCTGCGGGGCAGTCACCCGAGCAGGTCGGACACAGCCTCCTTCCTCCTGGAAGGCAAGGCCCAGGCATTGGGTTCCAGGGGCCTCACGAGTGTCGGGGCCTCACGAGTGTCGGGTCCTCAAATGACCTTGCTTGGCTCTCCACTGAGTGAGTGGGCATTCGCGCCTTCCTGCGGCCCCTCCTCTGCCTGTGCCAAGCTGGCAATCCGGAATGGAAAGGCCCATGGGCTCCCTGCCGTTCCCAGGAGCAGCCTCGGGAGGGCTGAGAAGGCCCCGGGACCCCAGCAGTGCTGAGAGGCCAGTCTGGCAAAGACCCGGCCCCGCTTTACCAGTGCAGACATGTAGTCCTGCTCCTGAAGGGCCAAGGAAACACTCAAGCTTGAGCTGGGTGTGGGCGTGGGGGGCGGGGGTGGAGTGGGGGGGGCACTAAAGCCAGGCCAGCAGAGGTGGGTTTGTCCCATCAGGTGCCCCGGGCCTGGCCTCAGAGCCGTTTGCTCTGCTCTGGGTGTGAGACATGTGGGCAGACTTCCCCTTCCGCATCATGTCAGCTAAGGTGAGTCAGGTCACCCACGTGGGGAAGGAAGCCATGGCTGACCCTCTCATGTCCCCGGGGCGGGGGTTGTCTCCCTGAAAGGGGGACTTCTGGTCCCCACTGAAGAAGAAGCTAAAAGCCCATCATTGCTTAAGAACCGAGTGGTGACAACACCACAGGTGACACCCAGACTGTCACGTGACAGATATTGTTGCGGTGACAACACCACGGGTGACATATTGTTGCGGAGCCTCCTGGACCCCCAGACTGTCACGGTCCAGACTGGTGCAAAGGCCAACAAGGCAACGGAGGGACGGGGGGGCTCACTCAGCACTTCCCCTGAGGGATGGGGGGGCTCACTCAGCACTTCCCCTGCAATGCTGGGCTGTGAGGTCCGAGGCCACATCCCTAATATTGGGGGGAAATGTGCGGACTTACAAGTTTTTCCACCGCATGGGTGGAGGGCGGGTCACCTGACGGCCGATCAGGCATGAAGAGCATTCAGAGCTGAAGGCAGTTGACACCCTACAGGCTCAAGAGAGACTTTTGCCCCTCCCCCAGCTCCACAGAAGGAGCTAAGTCAGGTCTCTCTCAGAATGAGATCTTTCTCAGAGATCAACTTGATCTGAACGACCCATCTGTGGGGCAGGAGAGACGTCTAGTGACCAGACACCTGCTCTTCTTAGCGCCCTGTCGTCTCTCCAGTGCCGGACCCCTGTCCCCTTCCCCTGCATTAGGACGTCCCATTTGCCTTTGAATGGGGACAGAAATTCTTGCCCCCGACTCCTCCGGACACAACTCACACAGCCACTGGGAGGACTGGCTGTTCTGAAGATGCCTCGGGCGCCCCCCACCCCCAGCCCTGCGCTCAGAAGGCCCCAGGCTCAGCACCGACGACGCTGGCCTGCCCCAGGCCCACATTCTCAGCCTGCTCCGGGCCCTGCAGATTCTTTGCTGGGCTTGACGGATCCCTAGGCCGCTGCGGCCTGAGGTCAGACAGAAGGGTGGTCTTTAAAGTTTCCCTGACCCAGTGCCAGCATGAGACGTGGGTCCCCTCCCCTCGCCCCCGAATACCCAGCAATTCTCAGATACTAGCTGGCGGGCAGAGATTTCAGCACAGTCCCGACGGTCCAGCTCCAGACCCCTCAGCGCCATCCTGCAAGACTGCCCCCACATCAGAGGCCGGTTGTGAGCCCCAGGTTGTCACCTGTGACCAATCTATTACAGGCTGGGGGTTCCAAAGACCCCCTCCAAATTCACTTAATTTGCCAGAGCGGCTCACAGACCTCAGGGAGATACTCACACTTACCGGAGTAGGAAGGATAAGAATCAACAGCCGCTGCACTAAGGCGAGGAAGCGGGGAGGGGTGTGGGGCCTCGAGGCCCTCTCCGGGGGCTCCTCCCCTCCTCAGAGGAGGTTGGGGGGTTAAAGGGATCAGAAACTGTAACCCACTAACTACACAGTGGGCCCTCTGGGTTACCAGCGCCTGTCTCGGGTAGGGTACAAAGTAGCTTCTATCAATATGACAAAAGACAATTTGGGGCACCCTGGGGGCTCTGTGTGTTGAGCCTCAGACTCTTGATCTGAGCTTAGGGCTTAATCTCAGGGTCATGAGTTCAAGCCCCACCGGGCTCCAGGCTGGACATGGAGCCTGCTTAAGTAAAAAGCAAACGGAGGCCCCTGGGCGGCTCAGTCATTGAGCGGCTGCCTTCGGCTCAGGTCATGGTCCTGGGATCCAGGGATCGAGCCCAGCATCAGGCTCCCTGCTCTGCAGGAAGCCTGCTTCTCCCTCTCCCACTCCCCAGCTTGTGTTCCCTCTCTCACTGTGTCTCTCTCTCTGTCAAATAAATACATAAAATCTTTAAAAACAAAAAACAAAACAAAACAAAAAAAACCACCAACCAACCAACCAATAAAACACCCAAACCCCATCTCCTCATCTTTATCGCCCTTAACCACTTTCAAAACTCCAAGGGCTTAGGGACTTGCAAGCCATAAACTGTGGACAAAGACCAAATATGTATGAGAAATATATTGTGGTCATCTGAATGACCAAATAAACATTTCTTATAAATCACGACATTGCAGGTAAGCAGGCCAGGAAGCATTCAACCCTTTAACAGGCAGGTGACGGGGAGGCAGGGAGGTTCTCAGACTGGTAATATGTGGGACCTCTGGAGCCCACGGGTGGTGGCTTACCAGGATCTTCCTGACACAGAAGCAACTCACACCTAGGAAGTGATGGAAAACAGGGCACCGGGAGGGGGAGGGAGTCCGGACTTTTAAAACCACAACTTTCAAGGCAAGAAGGAAGTGAGGTCTGATGTGATCACTCAGTGTCCACAGCCCCTGTGATGGCCCAGACCCAAGGACCACAGGCTCTTTCTCCCTCTGAACTTGGCTGTGGTCCGTGGGAGCCTGTTGGCCTGGCTGACCGCTCTCGGAGCAGGCTGGCCGCGTCCCTTCGGGGGTTACGGGCACGGGGGGTGGATTCCTTTTAGCAGAGGTTCCTAAAAGTGTTCCATCAAGGGGATGACCATGGACACAACCCAACCCAAGTTTCGGCCCTTCAGATGCACGGAGGGCTGGCGGCCCAGCGCGCATGGCCCCGGGGCCCAAGTGAGGGCTCATAGACAAACTTGCAAGGTTCCTGGGGACCACGAGGACGGAAGGACGTGTCAGGGAACCTGCTTGAACGAGCTGCCTCCAACCCCTGCCCCAGGCCCCAGTGGAGTCTACCTTCAGGCCCTGCTCTCCTCAGAGCAGAACTACCAGACTCCCCAGCCCAAGGGCATTTTGAAGATAATGCCTTACCCTTCTCCTCTGGCCCCGGCTGGAGGAGGCTCAGGGCAGGGCCCCAAGCCCAGCTCATCTCTGAGCCCCCCGCCCCCCCCCCCCCCGGGCCTGTGCCTGGCTCCTGGCGCTGCCCTCTCAGCTCCTCTAGGCCAGCAGCGACGAGTCTGGAGCGGCCTCGAGCAGACGTCCGAGAGCTCAGAGGCTCTCCCGAAACCATGACAAAGTTGTCTCTCTGGGCCATCGCCATGGAAAGTGCTGGACTTTTAAAACGAAAGAAAGAATATACGCGAAGGCTTTGAAACACACACACACACAAGGGAGCTCAAGGTCTATCTTCCTGGATATAACCGTGTCATCCCTGCTCCCTCGAGGGGCTTAAAGGCGGAGGTGATGACATTCTGGAAGACGGTCCGCTCTGGGAAATGTCTCTCCTCGTTTGATCCCTGGCACGACCCTGTGGAGGTGGGGCGGGAGGCTCGCACCCTGTTTGACGGGTGGGAAGACAGGCTCCAGGGACCGGCGGTCCGCGGACAGGAGGCCTGTGGGGGGCCGGTGTCAGTCCTTTTCTCTTCACCCCATAAAGTCTCCTGGCAAACGTGTGACCCAACGCCCCAACACAAAAGCCTATTCATTTCTAAAAATAAGGGTGATCTCCCCCCTCGTTGAGGTGAAGAGTTGCAGACCCCACGGTCAGACCAGGGCCGGCCCCTCTCTCACCCCGAAGAGGAAGCACACGGGGTGAGTTTTCATTTATTGCGGAGCTGCCTCCAATCCTTTCTTTCCTCCACTCGTCTGGCTCCCACCCGCCCAGCCGCACACATTTCCTATTATTCCACATTCCTGAGTTTGGCCACATCCTGGATAGCGCGTTTGTTTTGGTGGACGCTGACAAGTCTGGCTTCGCGGGGCACCGTGGCTTCCTTGCCGCCGGCGGCCTCTCTCCAGCCGCGCTCCTGTCACTTCCCAGACGCCTTTGTGGCCGAGGCCTTTCCGTGGGGGTAGTGAGGGGCACACGCAGCCTCTCCTGCCACTGTCCCTGAACGTCGTCATCACCACAGCCTCTCCCGGCTGCACACGTCTGCTTGGGAGGAGACACATTTGAGGGGCTGACCCACAGCCACACCTTGAGAACGCCTCAGTCACAGCTGGGCAGGTCCCATACGGCCATCAGGAGCGGCCCATGACCAGAGGGGTCTGGGGCACTCACCGGGTCAGATCCGCTCGCTCTCTCCAGTCGGGTGATTGGCCGGTACTGGGTGAGCTCCCAGTTTGTGCTCGACCACTGTCCCAGGCCTGGGGACACAGCAGTGCTAAGTCCCACAGAGCAATGCTAGGGACAGACCACCCTCTGGGGAGTTTGGTCTGGGACAGTTTTTTTGGTTTGTATACATAATTATTTCATTATTGATTTACTATTACTGTTAATTTATTACATATTAAGATCGTATTTGGGGTTTATTGGGTTAAATGGCATTTAACATATTTAAAAATAATTTCACCTGTTTCCCTGTTGCTTTTTTTATACTTATAGATATTTTAAATTCTAGTCTAGTTTTTTAATTATTAACATATAATGTATTATTTGCCCCAGGGTTACCGGTCTGTGAATCATCAGGCTTACACAAGTCACAGCACTCACCATAGCACATGCCCTCCCCAGTGCGCATCACCCAGGCACCCCATCCCTCCGTGCCCCCAGAAACCCTCAGTTTTTTTCGTGAGATTAAGAGTCTCTTACGGCTTGTCTCCCTCCCGATCCCATCTTGTTTCATTTTTTCCCTCCTTACCTCCCACAACCACCCCCCCCCCCGCCCTGTCTCTCGTCTTCCTCCTATCAGAGAGATCATATGATAATTGTCTTTCTCTGATGGACTTATTTCACTCAGCGTAACACCCTCTAGTTCCATCCCTGTCATTGCAAATGGCAAGATTTCATTTGATGGACAGCTGCATAGTATTCCATTGTGTGTGTGTGTATATACACCGTATTTTCTTTTCTTTTTTTAAGATTGTATTTATTTACTTGACAGAGCGAGAGAGCACAAGCAGGGGGAGTGGCAGAGGGAGAGGGAGAAGCAGGCTTCTCACTGAGCAGCGAGCCCGATGCGGTGCTTGAACCCAGGACCCTGGGATCACAACCTGAGCCGAAGGCAGATGCCCAACCGACCGAGCCACCCAGGCGCCCCATATACCACATCTTTCTCCATTCACCTGTGGAGGGACATCTGGGCTCTTTCTACAGCTGAGCTGTGGGGGACGTTACTGCGAGACACTGGGGTGCAGGTGTGTCAGGGACAGTTCTTATACATTTCCAAGGGGTTGGGATTGAATGATGAGGACATAGCCATGGAAAGTGCTGGACTTTTAAAACAAAAGGAAGAATGTATGTGAAGGCTTTGAGACACACACACAAGGGTAAGCATGATCAGCTGGAAGAAGCTGGTGGGGGGTTCAGCAGCGGAAGTGGCTGGCCAGCAGGTAGGCAGGGAAAGTCACCGGAGAGCAAACAGGACCCTAAACGTCCCTCCCAGACCTCGCAACTGTAGGGAACCACAGCTTGAAGCTTGACAATCCAGGCCACACTTCACACACTGCCTGCCCTATTCTGCCCGCCTCTCTCTCCCTTCCTCCCTAGGGCAGGCCTGCATCTGGCTCTCCTTCGCCCCCTCTGTGTGTCCTTGACAGGTGTCTTCCTATCAGAAGTCTGAACAACCACACATCCGCTGTGGCAAGAGGGCGGAGAGGGTTGGTTTTATCGTGGTCACAGCTCGTTCCCCAGGAGGCAGTGGACAAGGTCTGATTTTTGTTTCATGCGATCCCGCTGGTGACCACAGGGAGGGACACATGGAAGGAAGCCGGGTGAGCCGGGGGGATGCTGGAGGGGCTCCCGCGGTCACAGACGGGAGAGCTGGCAGGGAGGCTCCCAGAGGGGCCGGGAGAGTGGACAAGTGGGGCCACATACCTGGGAGATGGGGCTGGGCAACTGATGCACTTACAGACCAGAGGCGAGGAGGGAGGTGAGCTGAGCAGTCGGGACACCTTGGACGTCCAGCTGGAGCCCGTTTGGTAAGCCCGCTTCTTGACTCCTCGGCGTGAACCTCTCAATGCCAGGGTCCGATGACCTGTGTTTGTCTCTGGTTCTCCCGTGTTATCCTGGGATCTGAGCTTGCCCTTTCTCTCCCCAAAACTTAGACTCTACTGCACGAAGGAAAGAGCCATCGCCTCACTCAAGAGCAGGCCCGAGGGGGCAGTGTGTGTGAGATGACCGAGAACTTGGCAAAGGCCAACTGGAAGGGGGTGGTTCTGTCCTGCACCGTGTCCCTGGGGTGCAAGGCCCAAACCCCCCACTCCTCCAAGGTCCCTCAAGCCCCCAAATAGTACTCAGCCAATATTTGTAGGGTAAACAGATGGATTTCTGAGACTTTACAACAGGGGTTTCTTGGACAAACACCGGGCTTCAAAAAGTATATATTTATGTTTGATTTCAGCTCCAGGTAGTGAACCATTACTCTGCTTATCTCTGTTCCCGCCACAGCACATTGCTTATCAGGAGCCGCACACCTTGGGAGATGGCAGAGATGTGGTGGAAAAGGTTAATGCGTCCCATCACCACGAGAATCACAGCCCTGCGCGGGCGACGGTGCGTACTTGAGCTTGTGCGCGTGCGCTCCTCCGGCAAACCGGAGATGCTGTCGCCTGGGACGTGGACTCTCGGTGTCCCCGCAGAGGGGGGCACAGCATTCACACATTGGCTAGGAAGGGGAGGAGAGCAGCCCAGCGGGTCCACGTCGTGGGGGTGGGACAGAGCACTGTGGCCGGGGGGCGGGGCTCTGACCTGCGTGTGGCCGGGCAGCTCTGCTTAGGGAAAACCAGCAACACCTTCCGAGGTCTTTGCTCCTGCACTTACTTATTCATCCTCCCAGAACTTTCTTGTACAGTGAGAGAACAGCGGGGCAGAATACACGCGCGTAGAGCTCAGCTCATCTGACGGTCTGCCCACACCCGCTGACTCACTCATAATGGCCCCTCAGATGTCAGTTTCTTGCTAAGACATTTGGAAAAATTTCTGCTTCTGAATCACAAGCAAACACTGTAATTCAACAATCTTCTCTGAGTTATTCAAGGAACTTTGGTGCACTCAGAAGTAGAAGAATCAGGGGCGGTTGAAATCAATGAAATCTCTGAGTCCTCTGTTTTTCTCATAATTATATTTCATTTGCCCAGTGGAGGTGGGGGAGCTCCGTCTGACCACTGAGGGCCATCTCCTGGGGGAAGTCTGCAAGCGGCCGATTTCGGGTTTCTGGGTGACACTTGGTTTTCCTTATCATTTTCCTTCTGTTCCCATAATAGAGCCAAGTGTCCTACAGGAAAAGGCTGGCTCCCACCGTCTTCTCAGAGACGGACGGCCACGGCCCGCCAGAGGAGAGATGGCGTTTCAGCAAAGGGTGAGCCTGGTTGTCCTTCTTCCTCATCCTGGTGTCCTCCTCGTGCGGCATCATGTCCACTCAGGGAAGCTCTCGCTCCTGCCCTCTGCCTTCGTGGGCCGTGCTCACTCCCAACCTGCCTCTGCCACGGTCCTTCCTCGTGGAGAGAAAAGGAGTTTCCCACTCATCACAGACGGCCGCCTCTGGTTCCTTGTTGCAGCTCAGGGTTGGGGTCGCCAGCCTGGCTGAGAACAGACCCTGGGGAAGGCCGGTCTCTCAAGGGACAGTTTACCTGCGTCCCGGAAAGGGACCATTTCTCTGGGTCTAGGAAAGGCACGTACCTCCGGCACTGCCCTGGCTTGTGCTAAGTTGGGCGGGCAGAGGAGAGCTCCTTCCTGCGGAGAGCAGGTCCCTTGGTAAAAGAGGACAACGGACTAGAGATGGCGCGGACCCATTACTTGCCTCTCTGCTCTGTCCACACAGTTCCGATGCCCGAGCACAGCCCTCTGGGCCCTGACACACAGTAGGTTCCTAGGTATCCAGTGAATGGAGCTGCCCACACATCTGCTTCCATCCTGCAAAGCTGAAAAACACTGCCTGCAAAGGGGTATTGGGGACTAACCCCTGGCATGCTCTGTCTTCCCAGCAAGCTTGGGACTCAGGGCCATCATCCCATTAGACAGCTGGGAAAATTCAAGTTTCGGGAGGAAGTGGGCCTCCCTGAGTGGCTGGCGCTGCCAAGCCTCCTTGCCCAGACCTGTCCCGCCCTCACAGTGGCCAGCCACCCAGACCGAGTCAACATTGCCCGTGGAGCCCGGAATCAAAACAAACAGGGTTCCTCTCCTCTCTTCCCCCTCCACCTTTTTTTTTTCTTCTTTTTTGCCAACTGCCCCATTAACAGAAAAACCTTTTCAGCGCCCATCGGGACATCTGGCCCTTACCCTCCCTGAGCAAACTAAGATGACCAAGAGGAATGTGCTCCAGGGTGGAGGTTGGGCGGGGGGGCGGGGGGACCCCCAACACACTAGAACCCGCTCATACAGCAAAGAATGAACACAGGAAGGTCAAAAATGCCCCTTTCAGCAGCCCAGCCAGCTGCGGCTCCCGGTGAGAGCTCACGCGGTCGCCCTACCTGCAGTCCGTTCCCGACATCCAGCTTTCTTGGAACATTTATACCTTCAGCCTGGACCACCTCTTAGGGACCAGAGAAAAAAGTCCCCAGGCACCCTGCACACCCCCGCCCCCCCGCCACGTCAGGGCACACTCGTGAATAAATACATTCTTGGCTTTAAGAAAACTTGCCAACCTGAGCAAGGCTGCTGGGCCCGGCGCAGCTGCGGGTGCGCACCCAACAATCCCCCGAGGCCCTCTCCTGTATCGGGCGCTTTGGGGACGTAAAGGTGAAAGGACACGGGCAGCTCCCGGGCCTCGGGGAGCGGAGGCGTGAGGATTCGTAATTAGCAAACATGGGAAGCCCCATGTGGTAGCTGTAAACTAGGTTCTAGCGCCAGCCCGGGGCTCCCACCCGAGATGCTGCTGCGGGCGATCCTGGGCTCGTGGGGCACAGCAGAGGGGCTGCCCTGGAGTTTCGCATCTGACAAGCCTGGGGAATGGGGGTGGGTGGGAGGGCAGGTGAGGGGTCAGAGGGAAGAGCAAAAAGGCGGAGGTAGGGGTGGGTTGGGGAGGTGACTGTCATGGAAGCGGAACGGTTTATTCTGTGTATGTATTTATTTAACTTGTGAAAAAAAATCCTGCTAGGTACATGCACATTTCTTCCTTTTGAATTGACACTTTCTTCTCTTTAAGGTGGTGGGTGGGGTGGCGTGGGGTTGGGGGTTTGGACCAGAAGCAGGTGTAATCATGTGGTCATTCAGATTGGAGTAGAAAAACATTCCAAACTCAGAGATGTTGCAAGAGTCTCAGCCTTGCACTGTGTTTGCAAAGATGCACCAATTGTTAACATTTTGCCGCATTCGCTTACCCTGCCTCTCCACATTCAGCACATCGTTACTGCTCTTGCCCAACGGTTGGCCAGCAAGCCGCGGGCAAGGGGACTTTTGACCCTGAATATTTCCTACTATCTCTTGAAAACAAGAATTTCCACTTGTGTAACCCAGCCATGATCAAATTCAGGAAATACGATGTGGATACAATGTGATTATTTAATCCACAAAACCTATACTCAAATTTCGCAGCTGTCTTGGTCATGTCCCATGCAACAACTCCTACCCTGGTTGTGTCCCCGACCCAGGGTCACATGGAGCTCTTGTTCTGCATGTGGCCCATGAGGTCACCGGACAGTGGACAGGAGCAGCCCTGGGCTGGCGCCCACGGAACAAAGTCCTTCCTCCCCACATTGGTTTTCTCCTGCAGGGAACACTCCAGCGCCTTTCTCTCTCTGCCTGAACTCCTTTGGGAAAAGTGGAGGCTCTTTTCCAGTAAAAAGGCTACTACAGAGCACTTAGTGACTTTCCGGTCCTGATCACTGACCTCCCGTCCTGGGCCTCACCAGGCCTGTGGGAAAGTGCACCGGGTTTAGGAGCTGTCTGTCATTCACGGTGATGATGGGCAGGGCTGACCTCTCAGCCGCCATCACCCGTCCGTTCGGTCAGAGTCAGGGGAGGGAGCACCCAGGGACTCAGGTCCGAGTGCCTGCCTTTGAATCCACACCCTGGGGGCCCATGTCCCCATCAGTCTCCTTCATTTCCATATCCCTGACTTCCAGTGTGTGCTCGGCACATGGCAGGTCCCTATCTGGAGCTGTTCTGAGGGTGGGGGCCCAGGGAGCTTGGCAAACACTGGAGAGAGGCTTGGAGAAGTACGTGCCTGTTGGGGTGGCGGCCCGCTGTCCCGGGGCTTCCGGGAAGAGGTCCTGGCCTGGGCAGAAACTCTGTTTCTGGAAGAGCAGAATTGGCACATAGGGCAGGGGGAGAGCCACGGTGGTGCGAAGGTGCATGCAGGTGGCTCCAAACCTGTGGACGGCCCAGAGTGGAGGCATCGGGGGCCCTGACGACACCGGCTTTCTGAGGAGCAAAGTGCGGGAAAGGGGCTGGAGGGGAAGTGTGGGGCCACGCTGGGAAAGTCCTTGATGGTGAGACATGGAGTTGAGATTCTGTCTCTTGACAGTTTTCTTTCCAAAGGCTGAAGAATCACACGTGCCTTTACAACTTTGGCCAAGTTCAAAGGAAACGTTCTCTCATTAACATTTTACTATTATAAATACTAATTATTTTTTTTCCTATTAACATGAAAGTAGACAACATAAAAATAAAAATTGTCCACCCATGTTTGCTCAAAGGACAGCTCCGTGCTGCCAGTGACCGTGAGACCACCCCTCAGGAAACAGAGCTGAAGACACAGGAGCCATGGCCGGGTCTAAAGTGGGAGGGATGTCTCACAGGCTGTGTGACTAGGAAGTCACTTCATGCTTTGGGATGTCATGGCCTCATCCGTCACGCAGGGGGTTTAGACAGAGGATTCCTAAGAATACAACTGGCTGGCTCAGGGAGAGCCCTCTGGAGGTGGTCCTGTCACCCCATGAGCTGGGAGCTGTGGCTTGGTTGTCACGCCACAAGCCCCATCATCTGGGAGTCTCGAGCCGGTGCTGGAGCCCAGAGTCTGCCACAGCCTGGCCCACACCTGGTGTGAGACCTCTAGGCTCTGTGCATAAAGGCAGTCTTCAGTCTTGAAGTCTAGGAAGTGACTAGGCAATAATCTGTATTAGGAAAGGAAGAGACGCCCCTTCACCAGGGTGACGGGCAGAGAGCATAAGAGAGTAGAGGCTGGGCCTCTGGGTGGTGGACACACCCTTGGGTCAGTTACACTGGGGCCAGCTTGCTCAGCTGGTCCCATCACTGCAGTGACCAGAGTCGGGTTGGGCTCCCACCGGCCAAGGGCGGCTCTCCCAGAGACTGACGGTTTGTGAAGACCTTACACTTGGACGCAAGGATGCGTGAAATTGTACATATTCAGATCGGCCAGTGCGGGAACCAGATTGGAGCCAAGGTAAGGAAAGTTCGATTACTCGGACTAGCTTTCTTAAGGTCCCTGGGGGTAGCCAACTAAGAACACATCCGCAGTCAGCAGGGAGGGCAGCAAGCCCAGGAGATCACCTGCACTTGCTCAACACTTGGCTTTGTTGACCGATGGCCACGGTGAAGGAGACGCAGGAGGTAGCACAGGCTACAAGGGTTAACTGAATTCATGTCAATTTTACCGCCACGCCACTTAGGCCACGTCCGGGGGAGCCTTGCTTACTTTCACAGCCTTAGCAACGAACGTTCGTATCCAAAGGTGGTAGTCTGTCCCAAAACAGTTTCCTAAAGTTTGTTGGGCAACTTTTTTAAAAAAAAATATTTTATTTATTTATTTGACAGAGAGAGATCACAAGTGGGCAGAGAGGCAGGCAGAGAGAGAGAGAGAGAGAGAGAGAGAGAGAGAGAGGAGGAAGCAGGCTCTCTGCTGAGCAGAGAGCCCAATGCGGGGCTCGATCCCAGGACCCTGCAATCATGACCCGAGCCACCCAGGCACCCCTACTGGGCAACTTTTTACATGGTATCGCTGAGATGCCTTTCCATCCCTCCCTTGTTTGTGTTACAAAGTTTGAAGAGATCCACATCTGTCCCACTCAGTAAGCTATCAGAGACGAAAGAGCTAACCGTAAACGTTTTAGGGTGTAGTTGTCAAAATAATGAAAATGAGCTCTCTGGAATATGCATGAGTGTGTCTCCTCCCCACCCAAATTTTTGTACGTGGTGCCGGATTCAGTGGCTGACACTGAGAGATGACACAGCCCAACAGATCTCCTACCCAAATGTCAACCCTAGTTTTACACACTTGTACTGCGTTAACAGCCATCTGATGGTTCCCTTTGCCATTTCAAAATTACTTTCACTAGTAGGAACAGCATTAAAAATGCAGTTGCACTGGGGCGCCCGGGGGGCTCAGTTGGTGAGCATCTGGCTCTGGGTTTTGACTCAGGTCATGATCTCATGGGTCATGGGATGGAGCCCTACGTGGGCTCTGCGCTCGGCAGGGAATCTGCTTGAAACCTTCTTTCCCTCTGCCCCCTCCGACTCTCACTCTCTAAAGTAAATAAATACAAACAAACAAATAAATAAATCTTTAAAAAGTTTTAATTGCGTTAAATTTAATTAAAGTTAAAGTTAACAGTTAAATTTTTTTAAAGTTTTTTTTTTTTTTAAGATTTAATTTACTTATTTGACAGAGAGAGATCACAAGTAGGCAGAGAGAGAAGAGGGAGCAGACTCCCTGCTGAGCAGAGAGCCCGACGCGGGGCTCGATCCCAGGACCCTGGGATCACGACCTGAACTGAAGGCAGAGTCTTTAACCCACTGAGCCACCCAGGCGCCCCAATAGTTAAGTCTTAAAAAAATTAAATTTTAAAAATTGTGGTGAAACAACAGCTTACAGTTCATCGTCTTCATCATTTTTTAGCATATAGTTCAACACTGTTAAGTATCTTCACAATGTTCTGCATCCAGTCTCCAAAATGCCTTTCCTTTTACAAAATTGAAACTGTTCCCATTAAATAGTGATCCTCCGTTCCCCCCGACACTCATAGCCCTTAGCACCCATCCTTCTACTGTCTAAGAATTTGAATTTTTAAAAAATTTATTTACTTACTTAGAGAGTATGAGTGGAAGTTGGGGTTGTGGGGGGAAAGGCAGAAGGAGAGAGAAGCTCCAGCAGGCTCCACGTCCAGCCCAGAGCCCCACACGGGGCTCCACACATGACCCCAAGATCATGACCTGAGCCCAAATCAAAAGTCAAATGCCCAACCTACTTAGCCACCCAGGGACCCCCGAATCTGAACTCTCCTAGGGGCCTCATAGAAGTGACATCACACAGTGTCTGCCCTTCTATGTCTGGCTTGTGTCACTGAGCATCACGTCCTCAGGGCTCAGCCACACCACGGCCTGTGTCCAGATGCCCGTCCTTCTCACGGCTGAGTAACAGTCCATTGCGAGGAGAGGCCACACTTTGTTTATCCGCGCATCTGTCAGTGGACACATGGGTTGTTCCAACTTTCAGCTACTGGGAATAAGGCAGCTTTGAAAAACTAGTCTATAAAACTAAAACGAGGTGTTTAAGACCTGGGGCAAAGAATATCACTGCTTGAAAAGAAGTTGCTGTCTTTCTGTGCTGCGGTGACGAGATGTTCCTAAGTGGAACACAGCGCAAAGCGGGGGGCAGCAGCCCCGGCACTCTGAAGTGGGAAGATAACCTGGAGGAGACGAGGGAGAGGAAGTGCAGCGTCCAGATAGGCTCTGAGCTTTTCCTCTGGCATCCTGTTGTCTGGTCCTGAGAGCCCTGGTGACTTATTATTTGGGGCCATAAGAACTGTGAGAGACATTCAGTTTGCAGTGTTAGAGAACTTATTTATTCTTTATTTAAAAAAAAAGATTTTATTTATTCACTTGATAGAAGACGCAGTGAGAGAGGCAACATAAGCGTGGGGAGTGGGAGAGGTGCTGAGCAGGGAGCCCGATCCGGGGCTCGATCTCAGGACCCTGGGATCAAGACGCGAGCCGAAGGTAGACATTTAACAACTGAAACACGCAGGGGCCCCAAATTTATTTATTATTTCAGATCCTGAACAGTGCTGGTAATTTTCTATAAAATAGAGTCTGGTTAACGAGACCATGGCCAGAGCAGGGCCATCACTTCTAAGATATGGCTGGGCAAACACCCTGGGGGATTTTAACATAAATGAATATATTTTCATTGCACTTGAATATGTCCTTCTCTAGGGCAATGAAAGGGGCCATCTCAGAAACTGTTTCCATGCTAAGAGCTCTGCACACAGCTATATTAATAAATACTGTATGTGTGATTAAAATTGTCGTATGTTTCAAACAGTTGGAAGAGCTGTGTATCATCTGGACTTGTGTGCCAACCTGATCATGAAAAACGCACATGGCTAAAACCTGGGCCCGGATGTCCTAGTTATTATGGGCTTTTTGGAAAACTGCATGAAAATAAATCCCCAAGTGAAGGAGTTATTATTGTGAGATCAGATAAGAATTCAGCCTGTTTTCATTTAATGGGATCTATACTTTACTAGCTTGAAGCACTAGAAGGTGAAATTAGAGATACCCGGTCTGATGTGAGCTGTAAAACGACAGCTTTAATGTCTACCACAGCCTCCATTTAGTAGGAGCAAAATCCAATTTAATATTTGAAGTGTTGGCATTTTATTTAAGGCGTTCAGGTAGGTATAAAACACAGTCTTCATGTTCACGTTTAGTGGCAGCCAGAGCAAGTTACCCCGCGGAGCGGGCACTGACAAATCGGGCTTGAAGGCACGTCTGGGGAAGGGGTGGTCAGAGGGACCCCTCCGGGCAGGCCCGGCAGCCCTCCCTTCCTGTCGCTCCCGTCAATCCGCTGGCTCACGAGTCCCCTCCTGCCCCTTTCTGGGGTCCCTCCGGACACGGACCTCCCCTCCTGCTGCTTTCAGTTCTGGGAGGTGATTGGCGAGGAGCACGGGATCGACGTGGCCGGGAGCTACTGCGGGGACTGTGCTTTGCAGCTGGAGAGGATCAGCGTGTACTACAACGAGGCCCATGGTAGGACGCGGTGCTCTGCTGGCGGTGCTCGCCTGCCCCGGGAGCCCAGGCGGGGTGAGGTCCAGGAGGCATAGCGGGATCCTAAGACTGGCGGGTCCTCGGGGCCGGTGTGGGGCAAGGGTCCGGGGAAGAAGGCACCGAGTGGTTTAGACACATGTCTTAACCCCCGCTGCCCAAGCACCAACCTTCCTGTTTAGATGACAATCTTGAATGAAAACCGGCATCACTTCGAGCAGAGGCAGGATCTCGGTCATTGGCGAGACAACACAGCAGCACGGAAAATGATGGATAACGTATTTCCAAAGTATCTTATAGATCTGTGCACTTGTTGGGGTCAAGGGTATTACTTCAGATGTCTTTCTTCTAGAAATAGCTTTCTCCCGACAGGGATCATAAGGTTCTGTTTTGATGAAACATTAACTTCTAGAAAAACACCAGCTTGCTGACTTCTTCCTACTTTTCTACACAGGTAAGAAGTATGTGCCGCGGGCGCTGCTGGTGGACCTGGAGCCCGGGACGATGGACAGCATCCGATCCAGCAAACTGGGAGCTCTCTTCCATCCGGACAGCTTCATCTACGGTAGGCTGTCCGGGCGGGGGTGCCCCGGGAGGAGGGGCGGGGGCCTCCTAGTGGTGCCCCCCTTCCCCCGCCCCCAGCGGCCCGGTAAGCGGCCTCCCTCGGCGCAGGTAACTCTGGGGCCGGCAACAACTGGGCGAAAGGCCACTACACGGAGGGCGCCGAGCTGGCCGAGCGCGTGCTGGACGCCGTGCGCAGCGCCAGCGAGGCCTGCGACTGCCTGCAGGGCTTCCAGCTGGTGCACTCGCTGGGCGGCGGCACGGGCTCCGGGATGGGCACGCTGCTGCTGGGCCGGATCCGCGAGGACTTCCCCGACCGCATCGTGAACGCCTTCAGCGTGCTGCCGTCGCCCAAGGTGTCCGACACGGTGGTGGAGCCCTACAACGCCGCGCTGTCCCTGCCGCCGCTGGCGCAGCACGCCGACGCCTGCTTCTGCATCGACAACGAGGCGCTCTACGACATCTGCCTGCGCACGCTCAAGCTGGCCGCGCCCAGCTACGGCGACCTCAACCACCTGGTGTCCCTGACCATGAGCGGCGTCACCACGTCGCTGCGCTTCCCGGGCCAGCTCAACGCCGACCTGCGCAAGCTGGCCGTGAACATGGTGCCCTTCCCGCGCCTGCACTTCTTCACGCCCGGCTTCGCGCCGCTCACCAGCCGCGGCGGCCGGCAGTACCGCGCGCTCACCGTGGCCGAGCTCACGCAGCAGGTGTTCGACGCGCGCAACGCCATGGCCGCCTGCGACCCGCGCCGCGGCCGCTACCTGACCGTGGCCTGCATCTTCCGCGGCCGCATGTCCACCAGGGAGGTGGACGAGCAGATGCTCGGCGTGCAGACGCGGCACAGCGGCTGCTTTGTGGAGTGGATCCCCAACAACGTCAAGGTGGCCGTGTGCGACATCCCGCCCCCGGGGCTGAGCATGGCCGCCACGTTCATCGGCAACAGCACGGCGGTGCAGGAGCTGCTGGGCCGCGTGGCCGAGCGCTTCTCGGCCATGTTCCGGCGGAGGGCGTTCGTGCACTGGTACACCAGCGAGGGCATGGACGTGGGCGAGTTCGCCGAGGCCGAGAGCGACATCCGCGACCTGGTGTCGGAGTACCAGCAACTGCAGGACGCCAGCGCGGGTCCGGAGGACGACGGGGAGCTCGCGGGGGAGGCGGAGATGGAGCCGGAAGATGCGCCGCACGAGCCTCGCGGGGCCCTGTGAGGTCGGCAGCGGCCCCGGCTCGCCGGCTCCCCACGGGGTGCACCGCGACCACCCGGTGTCCCGGTGTCGCACGCACGCGGGGCGCAGGGACCGGACCCGGGAGGGAGCTGGGGGCGTTGGGGGCCTTCAGGCATTCGCTAACCTTCAAAGACTTCGCTATGCGCTGCACGCTCTACTAACTGGTTTTTTAAATTAGCAAAGTGCATTTATCGCGAAGCACAGCGCCTTAGTTGAGCGGAGCTGCTCCGGCAGTTACTGCGCGCCCAGCGCTGTGCGTGGCATCAAGAGGACGTGGGCGCAGGGTGCAAGCCGCCGTGCTGCCGCACTCTCCACCCTCTCCTGCCGCTGAGCACCCTGGCACCCTCGCTGAGTCATTCCCTAGCTTCCGTCGAGTGCGCTGCCCAGCATCCCACCTCCCCGTGCCCGCTGGCCTCCTGAGAGCCAGGTGGCTAAGTGGTACCTGGGGAGCTGTGCGGCCGAGGCAAGCGTGAGTCCGCAGCCACTAGTGAATTGTGTAGACCTTGTGGGCACGTCAGCGAGCTAACTGGAAAGGGAAAAGGACTTGGAAAAAGAAAAAGTGGCAGTGCTTTTCACCAAAATACCTGGCCACCCCTGCCCTCACCCATGATGCCCTAAAGTCACCAAGCCTGATCCTCTGCTCTTTATTTCTGAATAGCCAGCTTTTAACATAGACGTTTGCGTACTGTAGACACTGTTTCTAAAGGGTGTTGGATTCTGGGAATTCATTAATCACCATTTTGTTTTCCTTGTAGACTCTTTCAAAATGCCCTTTTCACTTTCATTCATAAACACCTGCAAGCACTGGGTAGCCTCAGCTCTTTGGGAAAGGGCACTGGTGCGCTGGGCAGGGATTGGCATGCAGAGATTCCGCGGCCTCCGCAGAGCCGCAGTGTCCTTCCTCCTCACGGAGGACGCGGTCTCATTAGGGAGCTTTTACAATTCAAATTAATTTGCAGAAGTTGCCATAAATGTTCGCATGATGACACAGCTTTGACCATTACCCGAGTTTAATCTGCTCACATTACGACAGGACCAGATACACAGGAGTGTAATCAAATCGTCCATAACTTTCTAATTACGGTTTACCTATTTCTGACATACGCACAGCCATGCCTTCCAGGGCCATAAGAGTCTTAATGGCCTTCTAGAATTACCATTGATCCGTGGGCAGCCGGCAATGGGAAGAGGGTCTGACCCTCCCTGCAGGAAATATTTACTTGCGGGCAACTAGGTGCTCGTCTCCCGGATTCGTGTTTGTAATCTGCAGCAAGGAAGCAGGACGATGGGGACACTGGCTGCTCATTTGAGAAACGTCACGCCACGTGTGCATGGTGAGAAGTGACGAAAATACATAGAGACAAAACGAGGTCCTGCTGTCGGCATCGTGACATGCCTTCTATTTACACTTTAGAAAAAAGTTTTAAACAGTTTTTTCTTGTGGCTCAAGCACTAAAAGCAAAAGATTTATTAAGAAAATGTAACTATATACTCAGTTTGAAGTTTATAATTTCTCAAAAGCTAAAAAGACTTATGACCTTTGATGTTATAAGAATTTACACACGCTTCCTCTAGCACTTTCCTTCTCAAATCTAAAAAGGCAATCAAATGGATACAAGGAAGGATACAGATCTAAATTAAAAAAACCCAGCTGATTTATATTGCTGTCAAGATTTTTGTTTGCTCAATAGTAATCATTAAAGTACAAGAAAATTCAATTTTAAATGGCTAAATTGCTTTATTTCAGACCAAATAAATTCCTTTTCTTGGAGCCTAACAACCCAGACTGATTAATTTGAGTAGTTAAAAATATTTCAAAATGTATCTCACCATCCTACCCTTTTGTATGGTAGAAGTAGAACACACACACACAAACAAAAAAACCCACTAGAAACCAAGAGAAATCTGTCCCCTCAGATTTTGAGCCTATTCCTTTAGCGGTATGGTTGCCATGGCGACACTGGTCTCAGTGACAGACACGGGATCAGAATCTCAGAGCTTGTCCAGTTCCTTCACTTCACACACAAGGACCCTGCACGAGCAGAGATTAATAAGCCCTCAAAAATCACCCAACTAGTTAGTGCAATACCCAGAGCCGGGTCTGGTCAGGGTCCCCTGAAGGGCCTTGTTACTAGCAGTTCAGGATTTTTAAGCAGAGAGAGAGGCTCAAACCATCTCTGCTGGGCAGTGAACGTGCCTTTTATTTAGCTGCTGTACCCTTTCCCCATCACCAGCCGTGGCCCTAAGTCTCACCTTAATTACCTGATCTGCCGTCCATGACTGCTCTCTAGTTACCAGCTGCAAAGAATTCAGCCCTTTGCCCATCAGCTTTGTTCGTCTATGAAAAAGGCCTGACAGCCTTGAGATTCATCGATTCCTATCCCTGTAATGAAAGATCCTTCCTAGTACCTTGATCATGGGGACCGCGGTGCCGACGGCTGAGGAGTCCTGACTTTAGAACAGCAGACCGGCCCAGGCAAAGAGCTCCCGGGGGGGGGGGCCCTCAAGTGGCTACTGCCCAGTGGCCTGGCTCTCAGACTCCATCCAGGCGCTCCTCCTTGCCTGTCCTGGGCCAAGAATTAAATAAAACCTCCAGGTCAAGTGTCCCGGGGCAGGAAATCGCCTGCAGGAGGCTGAGAACAAAGACATTCTCTCGGGCACCTCCGTAGCATGGCACTACGGCACTGCTCGGGACCCCCAAACTTATTGTTGGCCTAAGTACCAAGGGGAGAACTGGTGCTGGTATGGAGCTGAAAACTTCCCGTTCAAATTTATTTCTCTGTTCTCCAGAACAGCTCAGATCCAGCAGCTAACTCTGCAGTGGGTGTCTTACTCAGCAGAGTGCTTCCAAGTTTCAAAGGAAGATAAAAACAAAACACTTGCAACAAGTCTTCACGCCTGAGCATTTAAGGAAGAGAGGCACTGTGCAAACACCATGGGGCCGCTGCCATCCTCATGCCCGAGACATGCAGGCCGAAGTTTTGAAGCCTGGACTTCAGCTGGGCTGTCAGCTCCAGAAGCAAGGTACTGGGCGGCTCAGCCTGTGTCCCACCTCCCACGGGGAGTGCACTCAGGACAGAGACTCATTTACAAAACAATGAAGCACATTTCTTGCTGAAACACATTAGTAGTTCTTCTCCACAGGTTTTAAGTGTACAATAAAAAATGAAGACCGCAATCTACTATTTTTTTCTTCTAATCTATGCTTTTGGTAATTATTGTCATTTAGGCAAATAGCTAAGCCAGCTGCGTGGGAGAGCCAGGCCGCGGGTAATAAGCCACCCGCCACTTCTGCGAGTTGAAGATAAGGGACACTGAGAGCCTCAACGCGAGGCTAATTTTGTCAAAATGATATGAAAAAGAGAACTTTCTATCCTGACACATTTAAAGCATCTTTGCTGTTTCCTTCTGCTCACCAGATATTAAACCTGCTTCCCCCAACCTTAAGAAAGGGCAGTTCCCAAGGTCCTAAATCCAGCAGGTGCAGACAGCTCCCGTGAAGAGAAAGTCCAAAGGAAAACAAAAACCAATCGCAAGAGTGAACCATATTTTGATTTATTGGCGTTGTCAATCTAGAACAAGACAAGGATTTTTTTTCCATGCAGGGAGATTGTTTTCAGTCTGTCGTAACATGGACCAATGCATCTTCACCTTGGAAAATGTAGCATTTCAAGCTTTACCCAGTATCTAGGACGAAACAAAATTCAACAATTGCTAGTCCTTTGTGTTTTCTTAAAAATCCAACATGAACATGGCAATGACTTCCCTGTCACGAACTGTGTAATCTATCTTTGGCGTCACTTCACATGGCTGATGTTGACCCTTGACTCTTGGCTGTAAAAACTGCTGTTTCACGTGCATGGCCTTAGCTGAACAGGAACTTCTCTCCTAAGTCGAACCAAGTACTCTCTGGGCAATAAAGAAACTAGTCTGCTTTTTGAAAACACTCAAAGTCCCCTGTGCTCCAGGGGTGGGAGCATCCCCTGCAGGACATGCGGAGGGCAGTTTTGTGTTGTTTACTGGAGTGGGATACTACATCCTGACCCCAAGGACATCACAAGGTCGAAGGAGCTCGAGGTGGAGTTGGGCTTGGCTCCGCTGCAGGCGCTCAGTGATTTTCTCAGCCAGCTCAGTGTTAAAACAAAACCACCCAACGTAAAACCAGGTCTCATTACTTAGAGCGCCTCTAGAAAAAGGGATACATTCAAAACACCGCATCTTCAGACTCATAATAAAATATTTACTAATTCAAACTGGAAATGAAAAGTGCTTAGGGGAGACAGCTCCAATGAGCAGAACTGCTCATATCCACGAGCTGCTGAAGGATCCATACTGATCACACTTCCTTATCTCCGCAGGTCGGACGCCTTTTTTTTTTTTTTTAAAACAAAACAGGAAAATGAAATCTGGAAAACACCTCTCTAGTTCTTTGCCTTGCTTCTCTTTTGAAATAACAATGTCAAGAAAAAGGCTCAGAGATCAAATCACTTTAGTAGCTGGGAGCACGGAGTCAGAACTGATCTACTGGACAGAACTCTTCTACTGCACAGGACGTAACTCTACTTGGCTCCCATCTCTGGAGAAGTAAAGTGAACCAAGCCCTGGGAAGGAACCATAAATTTAGCAGAAGCAGTTGTCACTGCAGGGTCTTGCAGATGTTCCTGCTTGATAAAATTGCAGGACCCTTGCCTATGCTTCTAGCCCTCACGCTCAGGAAGCAGTCATTTGTGAGAACATTAGCAGATGTGGGGGAAATGCAGATACAAAGAACCGCAGTTTGTCATGCCCCGGAACCGCTGCGGGACTCCGACGGCAGTGACAAAAAGTGGGGAGTTTATCCTCCGAATTACTGGATGTTGTGCAGACAAATGACACTGATTTAATTAAAGTAAGATGGCTCTCCACCTAAGCACTGCTAATGAGCTGAACGTCACTGTGCCAATCACTTCTGCTTGTCGGGGCCTGAAACGAGATTCCTTTCTGATGCCACAGGACTCCTATCACCTGTATGCTGTAAGTCACCACCCACTAACATCTGAATGTACTGACTGACCAAAAAATGGACAGAATTCAAAACTAAAACTGCTTCGTTTTAAAAAAGTGCTCTATGAACTTAAGGTGCAAGCTTCTAACACATCAGTAACTTACAGATTACTCTTTTTTCAGTTTCACAATTTTTACGGTGCTGCCAGAAGTCTTCTCAGCATTTGCTTTGAACTCGGCCTTCAGTGCATCTCTCACTGCTTTTGCACAGATCTGGGAGTACCGGATGTAGCTGGGAGGGAATGAAAGATATCAAATTAATTATCAATAATCCAGCGAGGCTGGTCATTGTTACTAGTTTTGTTTTGCTTTTTTCTTTTTCCATAGTTTAAATTTTGGTTTGATTGTACATTACCGTGGAACTGGATTTAAAAATGACAAATGCCAGAAGTGATCTACAGAGAGAAAAAGGCCAGAAAAAATGTACCAAAGTGTGAGCAGGTATTAGAATGGGTCGTCTTTGGTTTTTCTTTTTGATACCATCTTCTCTCTTTCATACATGTTAATTTAAAATCAAAGACTCTCAGTGATTCTTAAAAATCCCACAGCACAACACCAAATGTTATGAGAAGCTATAAGTATAATAATAATAATCATAATATTAAAATTTCTCTACTTAGAATTTTTTCCTCATACTATTCTTACAAGGTAAAATATATATAATTAAGAAAGAACTACTTTGAATTCAACAGTTCTGATTATTTAAAGGTTTTCTTGAAAATACTGGACTTTGTTTCCCAAGTCCGCTATTGAAGACACTTCCCAATCAAGGTTTCTAAATAAAACCAAAAAGTCCTTAATTCTAATAAAATATCTAACAGCCTGCTTCCTGTTTGGTAGATGGACTCCCCATCAACATCTCATTTTCCAAAAAATGTCAGCTTACTTTTTACACTTTCTGAAAACAGGAAGGGGGTGGGACGTACTACTGTCTATTTTCTCATGTTTCAGATTTGTTTTTTTGGGCCCGAGGCAGGCGTTCCAGTGCCTCCCGGGGTGCTGACTAATTGGGCTGCCCTTCCAGGCTGCTCCATCTTTTCCACTACTTCGTGCACCTGCAGACGCAGAGGGGGAACCCGGGCGCTGATGCTGCCCCACCGACGGCTGGCAGGACGCCCGGGCAGGGCCGCCACACCTGTCCGAGTAGGTGCTTAGGAAATGGTCCCTGATCCCCGCCCGTCCACCTTCCACCCGGACGAAACTCTGCTCGACCCCACGAAGGGGCGACTGTCGTCAGGTCACGCGGGGAGCGCCCCAGGCCGAGGCGCAGGGCCCAGGGGCTGCACGAAGCCACCAGGTGTGAGGCCGGCGTCCACGGCTCCCCCGTCCCTGGAGGTCGTGTCTCCAGACGGGCTCCGCGCGTGAGCTTCCGAGGGGCCCCACTGCCCGGTGTGCCGTGCGCCGACGGCCGCGGCCCTCTCACCGGGAGCGCGGCCCGACGGCAGTAACGACGCGTGGGTGCGGGACACGCAGGCCCGGGCCGGGGTCACGCGTGCAGGGCGCAGCCCGGGGCTCCGGCGCCCCGTCGAAGCCGGGCGGGGGCGCGCAGGTGCGGGGCCCGCCGCCCACGCGCCGCGCTCTCCAGGCGCCCCGCCCCCACCCGGCCGTGCGCCGCCATCTTGGGTCCGCGCTCCCCGGCCCCGACCCCCGCCGCGCGCGGCGTGACCTCCGACCCCGGGCCGCGCCGCGGGCTCCCCGCAGCCCCGAGGAGCGGGTCTACCTGAGTCCAGCCTGTCGCCAGTAGGCCACCATGATGTCGCGAGGGTGGGCGCGTGGGGTCGAATCACGAGGACGCCTCAATGTCGGCTCGGCGCACAGCCCAGCGGCAGGAAGGTCAGGCCTGGGAACCGGAAGAGGCGGGACTCCGGACCTGCCAATCTCGCCGCCTCTTGCCCCGCCCGCCCTCCCGAGCAGCCCCTGCTGCCCCGCCGCGGAATCGCCCCGACGCCGGGAGCCAATGGGGGCGGGCGGCGGGGGCCTCGGGTACCAATCCCCGCGCGGGCCGGCCGGCCGCGCCCACCGATTGGCTCCGCGGCTGCCCCGAGCGTGTGCCCCTCGGGCTTCCGTAGTAGCCCCGGCGAAGCGGCGGGGCGAGGGGGCAGCTGGGCGCCGGGCGGGGCAGGCTTGTCCCCGCAGCCCGAGGTCAGGTTCGCGCCCCGGCGTCGGCGGGGAGCCCTTGGCCCCCTCCCCCGAGGGGCAGCGGGCAACGGCAAAGCCGGCCCAGGCAGCGCGCGGGCCTCCAGGGTCACCCGCGACGTGCGACGGCCTGGACTGGGCGGCACGGGCGGGGGCGGGGGCGCAGGAGCGCGTGTGCACCCAGAAGCTGCGGGCAGGGAACGCGTCGCCACAACAAGTTTTCAAAAACTAGCCCCCTAACTCCCACCGTTAGTGCTGGGTGGGGTCAGACGCCCCACAGGCCGAGTGTAACCTGTTCAGTCCCCCAAAGACCTCTGCTTGCCCGCTACGGAGGTTTCAAACTATCAGCTACTTCACTACACTGGAAAATGAAAATTCCTAGAATTTTATCATTACAACAGGATAAAAAAAAATCAAACAGGATAAATATTTGTTTAGAAATATTTTTATCATTAGGGCATTACACCTTTTTCAGAACAAGTATAATTCACAGAAATTATACAAAGCAACTTTTTAATCAAAGATCAATATTTTGCTATCTTTTGTTTAATTGAAATGTTATTTGTAAAAACCATCTCCGGTTACAAAAAATAATCAAAAACCTTATTGGATTGAAGTTGCTTTTACAAATGTCCTAGGAAGTCTTAAGCTAAACAACATTTTAAGTAGAAAAACACTAATTTTTAAATAGTTTGCTATACCATTTCTCTGGTTTATGTATATATACTAACTGGTTTCCTTTACAGGAAACCTGAAGGGTATATTACATGAGCACGGTAAGATAAAGGCAAGAGCTAATCACCTTTTAACAAAAAATACTCCGTGTGCAACAACTGCAAGTATCAAACCCAGTCTTTCCTGGTCCATAACTGCCGCTACAAAATACGAAATACATGTACTGGATTGTTTTCCAGACTGCAGCTGCCCCTTAGCATCCAAAATTGATTTCCCACAAATAAAAGCTGCAAAGCAATTCACATAGTGGCTGGTTTAGGTCAACGCTTTTCTTCTCATTATTATTCCTTTTTTCTTCCCCACCGCCCCCATCCCCCGCAGTTGCACTGTATTATTAAAAACACTAAGTACCTGGGATTTATGCTTCAGAAAGACATTGTTTGAGTAATTTCAAATGACGTACAGCTCTTCATGTGAAAAAGATGTTTTGTGGTCACAATTACTTCACAAAGTAATTATATTCAAATAACCTGACATATCATGCTTTAGCAATTACAGAGCCATGATTTTGACACATGGCAATTTATAAGTTAGGCAAATGTGAAATGCTAAAAGATGTGAACAGCTGTTCTTCTGTTTAAGTTTAGAGTGCTGCAAAATTCTGGTAATGACTTTATTTTTTCAGTGAACATCACCAGCCCACGGTATAGCATACTAAGTCATAAAGTACAAATCCAAGGAAGGTAATACCTTTCCTAAGTTACAAAACTTTGGCAAATTAATACAGTACTCTTTTAACAGGCTAAAATCCTTTTTTGCTTGTTTGTTGGAGGCATGTATTATTTTACTGATAATTTTCATTTCCAAAAATGTCATTTAAGTACCAAAACAAAAAACACTGTGGTTCTTAATTGTGGCTTATAGAAGGGCAAGTTATTTTATACAAATTAATATGTTTTCTCAAACTAGAATTTCTCCTTTTACAGAGCATTTCCTCATGCAAGTTCTTGCAGCTTACCACAGCAGGGCAATTGTAGGTGTTTAGGTGGCTCTGCTTTTTTCTGGGGTTGGTCCAAAGCCAGGTAGAGTTCCAATGCATGAAAAGTTTACATTTCTACCTTAAAGGAGATTTAATATGGCAACATGATATTCTAAGTACTTTTCAAAAATTGTTAAATTTTCACATAAATACTGGAATCCTCAAAATCAGCTGGTCATTTCAAACAATGATCCCACTTATTTAGAGACCCTGAACCTTCTTTGTTTTAATCAGAAGTCCTACAGCTTTTCTTCGGCTTATTTAAAAACAAAACAAAAACAAAACAAAAAAAACTCTACTACCTAAAATACGGTTTTATTTTTTAAATAACAAATAAATACAGTGCCAGTTTGCAGAGACCTGGGGGGCAGATGTCGGGTACTGATTTTCATCCTCATTTCTCTACAAATGCCGCAGCTGCCATCGGTGTCCTTATGCTCCCTCTCGCCGAAGCCGTCAATTCTTCAATCTCAGCATTTAATTTATGTATTACCCATTCCATTGCTTCTCGGCCCTTAAAAAAAACCAACACATCTATTGTTACCAAGTGAGAGCAAAGCACATATCAAATAAATGCACATCAGGAAGTAACAAGGAGCATATACAAGTATGACTAAACCTCGCCAGAATGGATGGTTTCTGTCCTTGTTTTCTCTTTAGTATTACTTACCAAATATCGAATGCCTTGGGCAACTGGAAATTGATCTATAAACTCATTTTTATTTCGCACACAAAAGATGTTCTCAAAATAATCTATAATTCAATGATCGTGACCATTTCATTTCTGATTAGAGTGATCCCTTTTGGGGGGAATCAAAAGGTCAAACCCAGTTTTCTGGTTTTGGGGTATTTTTTTTTTTTGTCCCTTATTTTAAAGCAAAGTCCTGTATGAGGCCCTGGAAGATGCCGTCCCTAACTTCCTCTTCAACTGTTCTCTCCTGGTGCTTCATGCAAGTCCTTGAGGAAGGAGCATTTCCTGCTTCCTCTCTCAGGGCCTTTGCATATGCAGCCCCTGTGCTGGAGAGGCTTCCGGGCAACCCTTAACAACCAACATGCCCCTCATTCAGCACTCAACAGAACACTCAAAAAATACTTGTATCTCTGTGAACTTTTCCTTTCCTGTTTTTTTAAAAAAAGATTTTACTTATTATTTGACATAGAGAGAGAGACAGCACACAAGCAGGGGGAATGGCAGGCAGAGGGAGAGGGGGAGGGAGAAGCAGCAGGCTTCCCAACAAGTAGGAAGTCCAATGCAGGGCTTGATCCCAGGACCCTGGGATCTGGACCTGAATGGAAGGCAGATGCTTAACCCACTGAGCCACCCACGCGCCCCTACTTTTCCTTTTCTAATGATGTAATTAATGTTGCCTTCTTATGGGGCGCCTGGGTGGCTCAGTGGGTTAAGTCTCTGCCCTCGGCTCAGGTCATGATCTCAGGGTCCTGGGATCGGCCCCTGCATCGGGCTCTCTGCTTAGCAGAGACCCTGCTCCCCCCTCTCTCTCTTCTGCCTGCCTCTCTGCCTACTTGTGATCGCTCTCTTTCTGTGTCAAATAAATAAAATCTTAAAAAAAAAAAAAAGTTGCCTTCTTCATACCATGAGGGCAGTGTTCCCTGCTGTGTCCCTAGTCTAGCCCAGCACTTTGTCTGTACAGAGATGGCATCCCTAAGCATCTTTTGGCTGCTGAATGACTGATTACATTAAACATGTGTTATCAGAGAGTGCATTAAGTATCTCTTTCTCTAAACTTAAATTGTTTTAAATCATGCGTTCTCCAAGGGGAGAATTAGCTGGGGGCGGGGAGAGGTGAAAACAGCTCACTCTCCTTATGCACACAGGACCCTCATCCTTCCATCCATCTGTCCATGGCGTTAAAAACTTTTCATGGTGTTAAATATACTTTTCATGGTGGTTGTTAAGAGTAAAAAATGCCTAAAACGAAACTGAGGGTTGCAGGGCTGAGAGGATAATGAAAAAGGTTGAGAACTGGTGTTTTAAACAGTGGCAATGACTATCACCAAGCACTTCTGACGTGCTAGGCCCTGGGCACATGCATTCCGTATGTTATCTCATTTACTCTTCATGAGAGTTACCAGCCCAACTACTAAGATGGCTAACTGATCTCCACTTCACAGATGGGAAACTGATGCACAGAAAGGTTAACTTAATTGTCCAAGTTGGAAGGCTGGTAAGAGTTACGGCTTGTGCACAAATCCCAGGGTGCTACACTGCAAAGCCAGTACAAGAAACAGCCTAGATGGGTTCTCAGTGCACTGTGGCCGAGAGTCAGTTTGCCAGGACACACACGTTCAGCACTAAGCTCTTTTAAGATAAGAAACCCCGGAAGAACCATTAGGGAGCAGTCTGACTTACTTTATTAGCATTTGAAGATATCGTACTTGCCATGAGTCCTTCAAGGTAACTGCTGAGACTGACTCCTTTCACAGTGATTATGGCTTCTTGAGTCAGAACAGTTCTGGAACAGAACCCATTCACACAATTTCAGAATGACCTTTCATTTTTTAAAAGAAATATATGATTAAAAAAAACCTAAAACACCCTGTAAGTTTTTCAAAACATTTTTTACTCACTTTTCTGGGTCCTGAGGATGTGGTTTGTATATAAGTCTCTCATCTACTGAAACCATATTTGTAAATGAAATCTACAGAATGAAAACAAAACAAATCATTTTAGAAACCACAATGAAAAGCATTTGCAAATTAATTCACAAACCAAAAATCTTGCTAGGTAAATAAACAAATAACAAATAAATCACTTTGATATTACTGCAAATACAGAACTTAAATTTCACTATTCACTGCTTCCTTTTTATTATAAAAATAATACATATAACCAAAGCATGACAGAAGTAATATGCACATGATCCCAAATGCATTTTATTGGGTGCTGTCCCCTAGATACAAGAAGTGGCCTCACTGCTCCAGAGAGGAGCTGGAAAGAAAAATACAGCATATCACCACTGATTTCTTAAGCTACGCTGAAGAGCCTATATTCACCTGTACATCAACTATAAAAGAGAAAAAAAAAATTAAGCTTCTAGTTTAAAATAAAAACAAAATGGAGCCCACACTTACGTTAGTAGATTTAAGTTCCATTGTCTTCTCTACAGGATCAACTACAGAATGTTCTTGCACGTATGTTTTAGTTCTTGCAGCACCAATGAGCTAAATAAAACATTCACAATTAGTAATCAGAGGAAGAGGGATTTCTTAACAAGTGTATCAATATCTTGTATGAAGGTAAAAATGTGTTAATATCTTGAACCAAAAAGTCTGTTTTGTAAAAAAAGCAGGAGGAATCAAAGGTCAGAAAGGAGGCCCATTTGAGGGTGACAGGAATTCATACACCACGAATGAGACGAGACTGCCAGATACAAAAACCCTTCCCAGAGGCAGTGAGCGACCAGCCCGGGGAGAAGGCGCGCAGCCCGGGGAGAAGGCGCGCAGCCCGGGGGAGAAGGTGCGCAGGATAAAACGTATCCTGAAACCGCCAAGGTGTGACAATGGAGCCCGGAGCCTGAAATGTGGAAATCAGAATATTCGGGTAAACATGGCATCCGGAGAAAGGAGAGCTCAAGAGTACGTCAGTATTTTCCTAGAGCAGTCTTGACGGAGAGGCTGTTGCGGCCTCGCTCTCCAGACAGAAAACCAGCCGTCTCATGAAGGAAGGGAATGCCTCCCACCCAGCGTCGCTCCTGTGCCTGAACCCCAGCCAACCTCCCAACCTTGCTCATTTCGGTGTCCCCCGTCTCACACAGTGGTTTGTGAAAAGGAAGGAATCAGGACATTCCTGCTGAAAAATGTGTCCTTTAGTTTTCTGAGTGGACGCACCTTCCCCAAGGAGAAAGAAAACTGAGTCTGCTTATCATACCAGAGTCCTTTCACACTGTAATCATCTGGCACTCCAGTTTCTTGCTGGTTAAATTGGCTCATTAAAGCCTGCTCCCATGTAACGGAATAGAATTCCTGTTTTTAAATGTATAGGGAGGAGTCTCAGACCTTGGAACAACTTTGGCACAGCAGAGCCTGAGAACACGCTCCTCACTTAGCATCATGACCCATCACTGACCACAGCCACTGTCAGCTAACCATCGCCACCATCCCATGGCTTCCAGAGCTTACTACTGGTCTGAAGTGGCTGGCAAAAGCAGGAAAAGCAGAACAGAACTCCCTTTAGATTACAGAGCATTAGCTGGCTTCCTTCAGAAGGTTTTATCAGGCACCTTCATGAAGACTGTAATAATATTTCCAATTCATTATACACTCATAACTCAAGTTTATTATAATACAATTTGAACTGATGCAAAAATGACATTCAGAATCGGCTCCCACAACCTATTTGAAATTATAATGTGGTTTAGAAAACTTCTCTACAGCAGTCACATTTCCACAGGAATAAAGACACACTTACAGATTTCACAATGGAAGGCAGTCCCCACTCTGTGCTGAGAAGTCTATGGCTATGCAGCTTTCCAGAAGGATCCACGTGTCTGTCCAGCACATCAACCCCAACCACGTTCGGGTTCATAGGGTTTGGGTATTTCTGCATTGCGGCTGTCGTAACGGTTTCCCACGGGTGGCTGCCGACAGGAACCAAAAACCAAGCATTTGAAAAATATGCATATAAATTAAACTGTTTTTATAACCCATCAAATAATTCCTTACAGTTGAAGTTTAATTAATTTAACTAGGGAAAATTATTTTCTGAAACACTGACTAAAAGATGATTTGGGGAGCTCAATTTCCATTTTGAATATGTACAGAATTCAGTATTTTCCCAGCACACAGGCTGTATGGTACAACTGAGGTCTATAAATATATAAATAGCCTATAACGCATTAGAGTTTCTTAAATAATCTTTCCTATTTACCCAAGTTCACTTTCACATGTAAATTTTGTTTCTAAGAATCACTAATTCACAAAAATGCATTTAAAAAAAATATGTTCTATGAAAACAAGCAGAAAAAAATTGTTATTACTATGTCTGGCCCCAATTCCATAAAGCTATAAAGATGTAACGAAAGTAAAAGAACTTATGGACACCGTAAATTCTTCTAGGAATTACAAAAAGATCCAAAGTATTATTGATTTAAATACTAAATCAAATTTAATAATTTGAAAAAAGTTGAAAAAAGTAAATTAAAAATATATATTTTCTATATTATGGTAATAAATAACAGTGGCCCCTCCAGTCAATCTTTATCCATTGCTCTCCCCAAAGGAGTGATTCTGATTTGTTTTGAAAAGGTCACTCAATACCATGAAGTGTTTTTAAGGCGCTTCTAATATACTCTTTTCTCATGTTCTCTCTTAAAATTATCTTCTTGAAAAAGCCCATGTGATGTACATTTGTTCACTTCACAACTTGTGTGAATAAGATGCTGGTACAAAAGCCATCCTTTTCAAAAGAGCCCCTTACTAAGGACAATGAGTATTGGAGGTGACTGAGCCCGCCTGTGGTCTGACGCCACCCGATCTGCGCTCGTCTTCGTTGAAAGGAGAAAAGAGATCTGGAGAGAATGTTTCAAACCACACTTACCGATAAACCACACAGCATTACTTATTTTTCTAAAAGCAAAATAGGTAGGCCATTAATCCAGTTCAACTTCTCAGAGGACTAAGCTCAACAACTACTTCTTGCCAATAGAGGGACAATCTCAACACCATTCATTTCCCAGAACTGTGGACAACCAGCGACATTATTTTTAATGCTTTCATTTTTGCTATTATATAAATGAACCTCATTCAGTTTTTAATCTCGAGCCTTATTCAGCAATCAATGCAGGTACGTAAGGGAGCTACTCCGTAAATCTAAACACTCCCCACAAATAGAAGTGATACAGGCCGAGCACTCACACTGTAACCAAGGCAACTATCTAAAATGAAAATCAGATGAACCCTGTCCCTGTCTCCATCTAGTCACCCACTAGTTCGCTGGCTTCCTTGCACTTATCTCTTCCCCTCATCCCCTCTAAAAAATTAATAATTGCACATGGCTTCGGGGTGGGTGTGTATTATTTGTAACACAGTCCTTCTCTCCTCTGAGCCAACTTGAAAACACTGGTGTTGCGTTAACTTGAACTAAGACTGCTTTATGAAACATAATTAGCTCAAACATTACAAAGGACGCATGCCAAGAGTCTTCCAGCAATTAATCTGAACCCTTCCGATGTAATCATGTGTGAAAAGACCCTACACTAGAAGATACTCAGAAGGACACCAAAGATACTCAGAAGGACACTCAGAAGACACCACCTGCCCAGTATCCTCAGCTGTAAGATGAGGGAGGTGGACATTTAGGTATACTTAACTCTGTAACCGATCAGAGAAGAGTGCGGCACACCGTGGGCATTCCTACTTGTGGAAGGAACCAATGAATGGCTTCACCTGGATGCCGACTATATGGAGTCCCAGAAGGACGTGCTGAATGTGTATGGGTAAGGCAGAGAATGAGGACTTTGATATTGTAGACAGCCGTGTCCTTAGGAAACACTTGGCAACAGTAAGATTTGTGAGGGGAGACGGTCACTTCCATTCCAGGACTGGGTTTGAGGAGCCCAGAGGGCATGTGAGCAGAGATGTCTGGTTAAGACCTGAAAACACGGGGGCGCCTGGGTGGCTCAGTGGGTTAAGCCTCTGCCTTCGGCTCAGGTCATGATCTCAGGGTCCTGGGATCGAGCCCCGCATCGGGCTCTCTGCTCAGCGGGGAGCCTGCTTCCTCCTCTCTCTCTCTGCCTACTTGTGATCTCTCTCTCTGTCAAATAAATAAAATCTTTAAAAAAAAAAAAAAAAAAAGACCTGAAAACACGGATCTGAGAGAGGCTGCAGCCCAGGGTAATTTCCGGGCGCCCTAAGTTCGCATGTACCAGCCGAAATCCTGACCGAAAAGCCCAGACGACTGGGGGGCCATGGGGACCAGGGCTGCCTCCCAGGGCACGCGCAGCATTTGTCTGAGTCTCCGGAGAGGAGGACCCCAGAGCTTTCACGGGATCTCAGAGAGGTCTGTGGCAAAACCATGAAGAATCACTGACGACATTCCAGACAAGAAGGTCACTACCAGAATGCCCCGAACACGGACGCCGAAGGGGGCGAGGGCACACTGGAGAGAGAGCAGCAGGAGAAGCGCCTTAGGGGACGCAGGAAAAGGAGATGCAAGTCCAGGGAACTTCTGAAGCGCGGACATCCGGAGCGGACGGCCAGGAGACGCCGTCCCCGAGCCCGAGGCCGAGGCCGAGCCCGCGCCCGAGCGCGCACAGACTGTCGCCAAAGACGCCCGGGGACCACAGCCTCGGGGACTCTGAGCACTGCGGCGCAAAGGAACCTTCCCCGACCTTAACGTTCCACGCCGCCCCGGGCCCGGGGGGCTCTGGCACGAGTCCGAGTCACCAAGGACGCAGGGTTTCCAACCGCGCCAGGGACCCGGGTTCCAACAGTCGGACGGCGACGCGAAAACACCCTGTAAAGCTGCGGAAATCAGAGCGGTGTGGCACGGGCAGGACGGGCGGAGCAGGGCGCGCGGCTCGGGAACCGACTCAGACGTCCGTCGCCGCGGAGCCCCGCTCGGGCGCCCGCCCCGCCGCCTTCCGCGCCTCCCACGACGGGCAGCCCAAGGTCACTCGGTCTGCGGGAGCCGGCGCGGGACCCTGGACGCCCACTGCCACAAGGCTCGGCTCCTCAGGTCACCAACTGCCGGGAGAGGTTCGCGTCGCGGTCGCCCGAGCTCCCCCGGGACGACGCTCCACCCCGAGGCGGCGGGGCGGCCGGACTCCCGACAGCGCCCACGCTCCCTGCTCGACTCCGCGGGTGCCCGTCCCACCGGCTTCGGCACGGCCGGGAGGCGCCCCAGGCGCCCCGTCAACCCCGGGCGCAGTCGAGGACCTCGTGCCGGGCGAGGTCCGCACCAGCCCGGGGACCTCCGCGGGGCCGGCCCGTCAGTACCCGCGTCCGGACGCCCTCCCGGCCCGGGCGGCGGCGAGGCCGGAAGTCCCGAGCTCGGCCCACCGCGGGGGTCGCAGCCCTCGAGTCCCCGCCCACCCGGGCCCCGTGGGACTCGGGCCCAGCTCCCCCGGCCACTGGGCCCGATGCCGGGAAGCTTCCTGAGGGGCGCCCCGGCCTCGCCGCCACGCCGGGCCCGAACCGCCCGAGCGCATCGCCGACGCGTGCCACCCCCAAACTCACTCAAAGACGTGCTCTGAAGTCCAGATCTTCATGGTGCCGGCAGCCTGCGCGGGGTCCCGCCGGCGCCAGGGGACAATAAGGCGGAAAAGCCACACTTGCCCCCGCCCCGCCCCCCAGACACCCCGTCGGCCGCGCAGCGCGCACGCGCCGTCGGGCCCGACGCGAGGGACGTCCCGACGCGCTGCCCCACGCCCTATCCCGGCCCGGGTTTTGCCCCAGCCTAGCGCGCGGCGCAACGAAACCCCGCCCCTTAGCGCCGGGCGCAACGCGCCGGCGCAGTTCCGGGGCAGCGCCCGGGGCCGCCGGCGGGGCGCTGTGCTGCGCAGGCGCGGCACGCGGCCGGCTGCCCGCCCCCTCGCGGGCGGTGCCGGGAGCGCTGACCTCTGCACAGAGTTGGGTCGGGCCCAGAGGGTTCCTGGGCGAACTGGCCAGGCTTTGCTCGCGTGCTAGTTCCCTTGCGCTGCCAGGCCTGTAGGCCCGCCTACACGGACAGTCCTGTGCTGTGTAGTTGAGCAGATGTCCATGGCGCCTCCTTAGAGCATTCCTACAACTCTGATCATGGACTGTGGGTCCCCAAATTTATCCAAGGGACCAACCAACTGGCCACCGCCCGTCTCTACCCGGACTGCGGAGGCCCCAAGTCATCAACCAACCAGCCACCGCCTGTCTCTGTTGAGATGGTGGGCGTCGCCAAGTCATCCAACCAACCAGCCAACCAGCCAACCAGCCAGCCACCTCCTGTCTCAACCTGGACCGTGGGGACCCCGAAGTCATCCAACCAGCCAGCCAACCAGCTCAGTGCTCATTCCTCTTCCCTCCCAGCAGTTACGACCCTGGGTTGGTGGAAGACGTAGACACGCAGAAACTAACACCAGGCTGTGTGACCAATGCCTGAATGAAGGGTGTATTTAGGAAGCTTGGGTACTAGTTGGAACAGAAGGGAAAACATGGCCCTGAGTTCGTAGATGTCACCCCTGAGAGCGAGCTCCCCCCATCACTCCTCCTTAGCCATCCTCCAATCCCTAGATCTTCCATCACAACATCCCACTGCATTTTTTTCTTAGCAGGCATCACTCTCTGAGATTCTTACTTGTTTAACTTCCACTTGAATGTACGTCCCTGAAGGCAAGGATCTTTCCTGTTTGCCCAATAAATGATTTTCAGTACCTGCTAAATAGTAAAGGTTCAGTGATTCTTTATTGAAAAATAAAATTATTTGTGGAATGAATGAATTACTGAAATCACATATTTATCTGTTTTAACTTCTACAAGAATGCAAGCCCTCAAGGGTGAGGCTCTTGCCAGACTTGTTCAATGACTGCGGCGCCTACATAATTATTGGCTGCGTAAGTGAGCGAATGACTAAGAACTGAGGGGCAGGCAGGAACGCCACGTGACACCGTATGCAGGTTAGCCTGGCCCAGTGGACAAAGTGCAGGGCCTAGCTTTCAAGTTAAGCCCTCCCTCGCCTCCTCCCCCTCCTGTCCCTGTCCCTAGCAGAACAATTTGCCATTTTAAATGATGGCTATGGAACAAAATCTTTACCTCTGGTTACTTAGAAGCCAGTTAGAGACACTGCCTCATTCTTGTTCCTAGCTCCTCTGATAGTTAAAAACAAATAGCAGCCAGGTTAAATTAGGAGGGAGGATAATTTTTTAAAAATAGCTGAAGTCCTTTATATAGAAAAACAGAAAAATTACATGAGGCAGGAAGGAAATAATATGGTTGGGTAGTTGCTAAGTGCAATTTGTGGTACCTAGGACTTAAAAAAAAAAAAAAAAAAAGCCCTGTGGAAGTTGGAGGGAATTCTTGGGGAGGTAATGCTTTTAAGGCGGCTGAGAGCGGCTCAGCCTTGATTAAGACACAAAGTTAATGTTGCCCGGTGTTTAAAACACTGGTTCAAGACCCGGCAGCACAGTACAGCCTGTCCTCTGCTATTCCTGGAGCTCCGTGAAGCTGTTCACCATCCAGGATTCCTATTCTGTTTATTTTAGAGAACGCGGTTCTTCCCTCTAGTTCAAGATTTCTGTTCTTCGAAGTCATGAAAATGAAATGACACCTGTGCCCCGCTCATACTGTATCAGTCTAGTCATTTTACTTGCTACAGCTGGAGTGAGTGATGGGGACAGTGGCATGGAAGGATGGAGATTTAGGACCCAAGTATCTTTTCTGTGTGTTTCCCGAAGGTCAAAATGATACCACCTCGTACTTGGATGTAGAGAGCAAGACCCTGACGTAGGTTAACTCCCAGAGACTCACTTAAAAACACTCCGAGGAAACAAATGATTGGTTTTTAAATACCTTGTATCACTGACTGTGCCTGTCACAGAAACAAGGAAATTATTAGCAGGTCATTACTTTGACTTGATATTAAGTAGGTGACTGGCTCTGGTGGCACTCGCCGCAGGGGTGACACCCAACCGACGGGTTCCGGGCCCTTCCCAGTGCCTGGCGATGGAGGGTGGGGCGTGGGAGGGAAGAATGTAGCTGTGATTCCAACCATCAAGGAAATTCCAGCTGAGGTTGCAAAACAGAAATCAAGAAACTGCTAGAAGATATTTAAAGTGAAGGTTGGGCGTTTGGAGCGAAAAGACCATGGCCTGGGGTCACTGGGGCAGGCTTCATGGAAGATGGTGGGCAGAATACGAGGCTACTGGGGACTGCTGGCGGTGGGACCCTGAGACAGGCCCAACAGGAGGATGAGGTCACCTGCCTCAACTTCAACTGCGCCCCAGCTCCTTTCATGTCCTTCTGAACGTCACACGCCATCTTCCTCGTTCTCTCTAACCTGTCCCATTGTTACTTAATTTTTTTCTATCAGCTTCTTTGCAAAGACACTTATGGAGCTACTGTCAACAGAAAATCGGTATTTTTTTAAAAAAATATACACTAAATTCCCAACTATTAAAACAAAACAACAAGCCTGTGGGCTCTTACTGTCTTTCATATACTCCAAAGTGGGGATGCTGTACTCTGGGGTCCATCTCCAAGCTTTCTCTATACTTTTTTTTAAAGAATAGTTTATTTATTTGAGGTAGAGAAAGAAACAAAGAGAGTGTGAGCATGAGAGGTTGGTGGTGGGGGTTGGGGTGCGGAGGAAGAGTGGGAAGCAGACTCCCTGCCAAGCAGGGAGCCAGGGAGCCGCCTGGAGGCCTGATCCCAGCACCCCAGGATCATGCCTTGAGCTGATGGCGTACCCTTCATTGACGGAGCCACCCAGGCAACCCTCTCTATACTTTTTTGACTCTTATCCATCCTCTGCAAATTGTAAACCCCCTTTTCCTCGGAGCCTCTGGGCAATGACCTTAATCTCTGAATTCACTGTGGACCTCTTCCAATTGCCTCCACTTCTGTTTAAAATGTTTTATATCCTCGGGACTCCTGGGTAGCTCTGTCGATTAAGCATCTGCCTTCGGCTCCAGTTGTGATCCCAGGGGACTAGGACCAAGCCCTGCATCGGGCTCCTTGATCAGCGGGGAGCCTGTTTCTCTCCTTGCCTGCCACTCCCCCTGCTTGTTTGTGCTTTCTCTCTCTCTGACAAATAAATAAAATATTCTTTAAAAAAAGTTTTGTATTCTCACTTATCCTCTGTCTTTCTTCTGCTCTCAGACCATGTATTCTTTCTCTTTCTAACCTTCTTGCCTTCACCCCCTTACTCATTCAACAGAGAGCCCCAGATCACCTGTTTGAGGCCGTTCCTATCCACACAGAGCTTGTACTACACCGTGGGTCTCAACCAGGGGTGATTTCCTCTGGGAGACATGTGACAGTGTCTGGAGAACTTTTTAGTGGTCATATATAGGGAGGGGCTGCTACTGGTGTCTAGGAGGTAAACGCTAGGGGTGCTGTGAACACCTAGGACAGAGACAGTCCCCGGCAGCCAAGAAGTAGCTGCCGCCAAATGCCTATAGTGGGGCAGTGTGGAACCCCGGGCCGCAGCTCCCAGGCTCCTAGAATCGGCCGAGTCTTTCTGTCTGGACTCGATCTTTTGTCCTTCCGTCCTCCAACTCAACTGAACTCTCTGGACTCGATTTTTTTTTTTTTTTTAAGAATTTACTTATTTATTTATTTATTATTTATTTGACAGAGAGAGAGAGAGAGGGAGAGATCACAAGTAAGCAGAGAGGCAGCGGGGGGGGGGGGCAGCAGGCTCCGCGCTGAGCAGGGAACCCGATGTGGGGCTCGATCCCAGGATCCTGAGATCATGACCTGATCCCAAGGCAGAGGCTTTAACCCACTGAGCCACGCAGGTGCCCCTGGACTCGATCTTTTGTCCTTCCATCCCCCAACTCAACTGAACCTTTTGGTTGCATCAGTCACTTGCTGTCCCCTGCAGGGCCACACATTTCCCCACCCTTGATCTTTGCACGCGCTGTTCTCTGGCCAGCACTTTCCCCTTGCTTGCCCTGAAGTCTTACTCATGTCTTGAGACTGTGCAAATACTCCACTCCTGCGAGTGCCTCGCTGACAGGCCTCTTCCCGAACTCAGTACAGCACTTTGTGTCTGCCTCCACGCTCCTGCTGGCCTTCAAGATGCACCTTCTGTTTTGTGTGTGTGTGTGTGTGTGTCTACGGCTTAGTCCGTTTGGGCTGCTGTAACCAAATACCGCAGGCTGGGGGTTCTCTACACAATGGCTTATTCTCACAGTTCTGCCGGCTGCAGGCTGGAGGCTGGAGGCTGGAGGCCCAAGACCAGGACAACAGCGTGTTCAGGTCCCTGTTTTCTCGCTGTGTCCTCCCGCTGAGGAAGGGCCAAGGGAGCCACCTTGGACCTCTTCTGTGGGAGCACCAGTCCCATTCTTGAGGGCTCCACTCTAGTGACCTGAGTACCTTCCCAGGGCCACCTCCTAACACCGTCCCGCTGGACACTGAGCTCTCAGCATGTCACTTTGGGGGTGGGGCTGGGGACAGAGCCAGTCATTCAAACTGTAGCAGCTTCTGTGTTAGACGAACTGAGAGCGTCTCCTGTAAGTTCTCGTTTTTGAGTCCTTGCTGCCAGGCGGCTACACGGAATCACGGAATCATCGGCACGTGAGAACGCGCACTACGAAGCCGACGTCACCTGCAAACACTAGCCTGGGGCGTCACCTGCCAGGCCCCTGTGTTTGCTGGTTAGCCTCTCCCTGGTGGTCCGCGGGCTGAACACAGCCACGAGAGTGAAGAAGAGACTGCGGGAGAAGATGCTGGATCTCAGCAGGTCGCGGAGGGGCATGGTCAAGGCGCCCCCGCGGCACTGGACCCCGCAGCCGCCCGGGGTGACTCCGTGGGAACGAAGGCAGTTAGCCGCTGAGAAGAGAAAACCCACAAAGGGACGTAGATCTCGAAGCCAACGAACGTCCTCAGGCCGTCGTGTGAGTGGCTGGGGACTGGGAGACCCCATGGGAAGGCGCTGGACTCACTGGCGGTTTCCGTGAGGGTCTCCTCTCCTGCCACGGAGCCGGGAAGTTCAGACGCACCGCGGGACGTGGGGCGGGGCTGGTGGGAAAGATCGCGGAGGAACCGACTCTTGATTCGCGCTGGGTCCGAAGGCCTTGCCCGGAGTCTGACTTGAGCCCAGGTCGTGCGCGTGAGTCTCCTGGTCGGCGGAGATGCGCGATCGCGGTCCGCATCGCCCGCGGGGGAAGGGTTGCGCGCGGCGTGGACCGGCTTAGGTCGCCACGTTCCCCCGCAGTCCCTAAGCTGAGACCTCCGCCGCGCTCCGTGTTTTCGGGTCTCGGGGTCGGTGTCAGGTGGACTCAGTGGGCTTATTGGGCATCAGTTACACGCTACAAAGTGAGGGTTTCCCGAGGGTCTCAGGGCGGGGCCTGATGTGCAGGCCGAGATGCGGGGAGTGTGCGGGGTGAGACTCCGGAGCGCAGAGTTGGAGGGAGGAGGCGGGGTGGGGGGTGGGGGGTTCCGAGGCTGACAGAGGCCCTCGCCCTCGTGCACTTCCAGCTTTCCACTTGCTGACCCGCGGCCCTCAACAAATCCAGAGCCGGAGGCTGCCCGAGCCCGAGACTCCCCTGTCCTGCGGCCTCTTCCATGCGGGGCTGGGGTGGGGGAGCACGAGGGGGTTCCACCCGCCCTGGAAGAGCAGAGGGGAGAAAGCAGGAGGAGCCTACACCTCCGAGACCCCAGTCCCACGCCCCGCACCCACCTCCCTAAGTCAGGGATCTCACGTTACTTCTAATTAGGCAAGTGTCTCAGTCAAATTCTATTTCACTCCCATTAGCAACTGAAGATTTCGGGTAATTGAGCAGTTTCCTATCCATATGCTCCTCCCCTTGTTTACCTAAGGATCTACCCAAGTGATGCTGAAACTCCTAGCATAGGAAACGACTCTCTTCTCCTAGGACGACTTGGACGATTCCAGTAACTCCTTGGCCTGAGAAATCAAAGGTCCTTTCTCCAAGCTGGATTCATCTGTCCCGGTTCGTGGTTGCCCCATAGCCAGGCTGTCCATCTCCAAACGAGCACTGGACCCTGGAGGTCAGTTTTGGGCGGACAGACGGCTTTGCAGGGACTCCCTGCACAAAGGTGTCCGCCTGGCCAGAGGTCCTGCCCGGGAGCATAGAAATGTCACCGTGGCCCACGTGCCCTGCGACCAGCAGCTTCTGCGACTGTTCATGCTCATCTGACGAGCATTGTTCCGTCCCCATTACCGCATCAGGAGACGGGCAGGTGGAGGCGCTATGCGGGCCACACACCCTGTGTCTGAAGAATAAGGATCCCCTCAGGGCGACATCTGCGTGGCCATACTTAGGAGCGGTTTCCCTTTTTTTTTTTTTAACCCTTGTAAAGGACATCTCTTATTTGAAGTCACCCAGACAGTGGCCTGTTGTTTGGTGACCACGGCCAAAACAGCAAATTAACACCGTGCCTCTTGTCTCAAAAAACGAGAAAGGGTACAATCTGCGCGGAGATTCACCCCCTTTCTGAGAGGCGTAATTAGGTTTGTGAAAGGAGACAGAGCCTGGCTTTTTGCTGTCTGTGGAGCTTGGCAGCCTCCCGCCTTGTGCTGGAGGCAAATTAGTTCTCTATCTTCGCTGGAGGCAAATGGACCAATTCAGAAACAGATGAGGCCTTGTAGGGGGCTCTCCCCTTCCAAGTACCCCATCCGCAGGGGACCTTGGAAACGGGGAATTACAAATCCAGCTGCATCTCGGCCTGGGTCGGATTCAGATAGCTCCTTTTTTGTATGGCCTGTTCTTGCTTGACTTTATCTTGATGACCTTTCAGATGTAACATGTCAGTGGCCGACAGCGTGAACACCGAGGGAGGGACGGGTTACAGCCACAGTCCGCTTCCTGAAAGCTGCAGCTGACTACCGTTTCAAAAGATCAACCCCCCCTCGGGGTCCATCCCATTCCATAATGAGTGCCGGGCTGTGCTGTGACATTAATAAAGACCTGGTCTTTCTCAAGGGCCGCCCAGAGCACATCACACAGACCCGCTCATTGGCCAGAGGGACACCTTGCACGGGAAGGCGGTCAGGGCGATTATCCCCACTAGTCCAGGAGGGTCGAGACAGCGCAGTGCCTTTCCCGTCGCCGGTGCCTTGTGCTTCCCAGCCGGACTCTTTGCTTAATTACTTGCGTGATGCACTTTCTGGTTGCCCGGTGGTAGGTGGCCAGGCCAGTCGCAGGAGCGCACAAAGGTTGGCAGTCCAGAGTCCGACCTGCAGGCTACCCTGATTCCTTCTGCAAGAAGGGGTGGGGGCGAGCCAGAATGTTTTTCACTTGACCGGAAGTGCGAGGAGTGCCTGCGGATTCTATTCAGAGAATTTGCAGTCCAGTCAACTTCTCCTTTATTATCATCTTCTTAAAAGGTCCGTGGTGCAGAAGTGCGACATTCTGGGCATATTGTTGAAATTGTATTAAAATTGAGCACAAAAGGATGGAAAGGTGGAAGAAAAATTAGTTGTTGGCCATGAACCATCTTGTAAGAGCTGATCTAATCCTTTAAAAAAAAAAAATTGTGTTCATGGTCAAGATTCAGTTCCCATCAAGGTGTGGGGTATAAGCACAGGGCCAGTGGCACAATGGATAATGCATCTGACAACGGAACAGAAGATTCAAGGTGTGGGGTACACTGAGGAGCTTATGAGGATGTGGATGGAAGGTTCTTGAATATGGGTCCAACAGGAATATTCGGATGGTATTTTTCCAAAGCCCTGGGGGTCTCTATACCAGACAGCCCAAAAGCAAGGGCTGGAGGGCCAGCAGGTCTCTCTCCTGTGCTCACCAGGGAACCTGTTGTCTTCTGTTTTGCCATGATATACCCAGACTGGCTGATTCAGGCGGTTAACAAAAGGAAGACTGACGTGGATCACTGGCATCCAAGAAGGAGACCAGAACACTGGGAAGCCCATCTTGCTGGCTGTGGGGAAGCACATCCTTGATTCACCTGAGCATCCTGTTGGGAAATCTTGAAGAAGAGATGCTCTTGAGATCTCCGCTCCCATTCCCATCGTGTGTTCTCCTACCTTCTCCCAAACAAACCAGCTGAAACAAAGCAACAGAGTGTGACCTTTCTATCTTTATGGGTGCTTCCTGACTGACTGAGAGAACAGAAACTCTGTTCACAGCCGGCATCATGTTGGAAATTTGCCAAGTGAATTTTCCATGAAGTAGAAACTGAACTCATCCCTTTCTAGACTACAAAGCAAGCGAAACCCCAGCATTTAGGATTGGAGGGGTACAGAGGCCTGCAAGAGCCCAGGGGTTTGATCTTTGTTCTGGGGAGAGCGCTGGACAGAAGAGCACTCTGGAGAGAATGTCTGTCTTCGTCACAGCTGTGTGTCCAGTGCTTAGTCCTGACCGAGCACAGTGCCAGACATCAAGTAGCTGCTCAATAAGCCATTGATGAGTGAATAAAGACATGATAGAAAGTCAAACCCCAGCAGCAGGTGATGCCACGTCCTATTTATCAACGGGGTCAACAAGAGTGTAGACAGGCTTATGAAACTGGATGATTCTCAAAACTGGGATCTTGCAAAGCACATCATGAAGGTCTGTAAGCTGGAAAGAGCCCAGGGTGCCAGGGGCCGGGGGTGGCGGGCGGAGAACCAACAAGTGCGCAAGTCTGCGCCATGCCCCCACAGCAGCTCTGTGGGTCAGTCTCAGAGGCTGGTCTTGGAGGCCAGAGCAGAAAGAGACAGAGCAGGAGCCCAGCTGGTGGCCCAGAGCAGGCCTGGAGGGAAGGATGTGCCCACAGCCCTAAATGCCTTCATTTGAAAGAACAGCTGTTTGCCTGGGCCCAAGGCCGGAAAGAAAATGCTGAGCCATATGTCCTTAGTAAATCAGTGCGCGGCCCTATTAGAAGCCGTGCCTGAGTGACGGATGGAAGATAACCAGGCTGCTCGGCGGACCGCTCTCCCGGCGCGCTGCCGGTTTGTTTCGTGCCAAAACGTACCGCCATCCGCCCTGCTGCTCCCACTTCCACTTTTCATCAGAGAAATACTTGACAAATGCATGTACTTAAACCATCATGGAAGAGGGGACAGTAAGACATTTTTCTTGGAGGCTAAGACTGCAAAGTGAAGCGTTTGCTCCAGCAGAAAACATCCCCTTTTATGGCCTGCATGTTTCCTTGAACAACAATGAAAACGTTTAGGGGAACTTGCTGGCTGATATATCATAATGAGATCTTAGAATAACATAGGCCTTTCTTGCAAACATTTCAGACACCTAGCAGATGGGGAAACAGAGGTAACAGAACCCATTTGTTGACAATTGTTGGAATTCAGTAAAAGTCATTGTTGGAATAAAGTGAAACTGTATCTGCATATCCAGGCTTTTCCCTTTTCTGAGTTTGTCTCCTCACTAAGAGTAATAGCGTTGAAAACGCCTTCTGTGAGAAGTGATTTCAGAGGGTCCCCATTTATTCAACTGGTATTGACTATAACTCTGAGTGAGATGAAATCCTCAAATAATTTCAGTTATTCACATCGGCCAGTTGGTGTCTCAGCACAGGTACATTCAGGTATTTACATTTTTAACAGGATTTATCAGCACATAGCATCGGTTGTATACCTACTAAAATTTTACTTTGGGTGGTTGTGATTTATGTGAAAAGCTGATACAGATAGAACCTTTAAAGTTTTATTTAAAATTAATTGAAAAATGCAGAAGTTAATAGTTTCCTTTCATACCAGCAAAAGATACTTGATAAGCAATGGTGGCAAATTATCATTCAAAATAACCCAAAATATGCGATACGTGGGAAGAAATCTTAACAAGAGATATATAGGACCTATAGGAGGAGAATCATAATAATTTCAGAGAAACGTTTAACAGGAAACATCAGTAAAGGAAGTCGTACGACGCTCCTGGGCAGAACCTTAAACATTCCTCTTTGTCTTTGTGATTCCCAATGAAAGAATCTACTGCAACAAAATATCCAGGAATTTGGACAAAGATCTATTTGTCTCAGAATTATTTGTAATAATGTAAATTATTTGTAATAATGTAAAATTGGAAAAACGCAATGTTTGAAGAATGGTTTGTTGGTTGGATCATGAAGAGGAAAAAATAGTCTTTCAAGGGGAGAGAAGAGGTAGCAGGAAATTCTAGGGAGAAAGAAGAGTGTGGGTGACATTAGGCGCCTGTGAAAGTTCACTGCATGTCCAGTTTGGAGACTGCACTGTGCTTTGTCATGGCGGATGCGGGGCATGGAGGGGGAGTAGAGAACATGAGGCTCAGAAGCTCCTGTGTCCTCGTCTGTCTCTGCTGGGAGAATTTAAGACTCCGGGAGTCTGTGTTGGTCATTTATATGTCTTCCCAAGTTTCTTTTTCTTTTCTTTTCATTTTTTTGACAATCTCAGATCTTATTTATTTATTTGAGAGAGAGAGAGAGAGACAGCATGAGGGGAAGGAGGAACAGAGGAAGAGGGAGGAGGAGAAGGAGAGGGAGGAACGGGCTCCCTGTTGAGCAGGGAGTGTGAGGCAGGGCTGGATCTCAGGACCCTGAGATCATGACCTGAGCTGACAGCAGACTCTTAACCCACTGAGCCACCCAGTTGCCTCTCCTAGGGTTTCTATTAGGAGCTTAATAAATGTCTGTTAGGGGGCTCCTGGTTGGCTCAGTGGGTTAAAGCCTCTGCCTTCAGCTCAATCATGATCCCAGGGTCCTGGGATCGAACCCCACATCGGGCTCTCTGTTCAGCGGGGAGCCTGCTTCCCCCTCTCTTTCTGCCTGCTTCTCTGCCTACTTGTGATCTCTCTCTGTCAAATAAATAAATAAAATCTTAAAAAAATAAATGTCTGTTAGTAAATAAATTGGTTTCTTTCAGATGTGGAGTGGCTTTGAGTTACATGTTACTGAATTGTGTTGTTACCCTATAGAAGATCAAGCAAAGTTTCTTAGGAAGAAAGTAAAGACTCTTCCTGAGTAACTTGATTGATTTATGACATGCATTATATATTTTAAAAGAGACTCATTTGGACTTCAGTCAGTAGGGGGTGCACCGATGCTGGAAATTCCGGTATTAACGAGGAATAATGCTTGTTTATTAATCTTACGGTTCTTCTTCCTAGTTACTATTCATCTCCTCTGTGCCTCTCTCCTTGCTATCCATTTCCCACAATTTTTAATTTCTCACTACTACACACACTACTAGTGGATAAGTAATGCCTCAAAACTACCAGTTACAAAACTGGTTTTAAAGAGAGTTAATCTAATATTGCTATTTATTATAGTTGTTAAAAGTAAGTGTGACATTTTTAAGAAATTGGCATTAAATGAAGAAGGGTTTAAATTACATTTATCATTTACTCAGGACAAATTTTCCATTAGAATAGATGAGAAAGTACTAGAAAAGAATGGAGGTGATAATTCAATGATTTATGTGAACACTAATACTATAATTGGAGCAAGAATAACAGTGACCTTTAGAGAAAGGATATTTTATAAAGCATTCATTAACAAGAAGGATTTGGCTTTTGGAACTTTTTTTCCACAAAGTTCTTCATGAAATAGAATTAATAAAATGCTATGGTTTATTGAAATTTCAAAAAAAAAAAAAGGACAGTACACTGTAGAGTTGTGTAGAAGAATTGAGGGGAAAGTAAGATGACTTTACATATGGCATTTTTGGGGGACAAAAAAGAACTTGAATAGTAAGTTTAAAATATGATAATTATAGCTAAAAATATTATACCAGAATAATAAGTCCTGAGACCGAAACATAAGACATAGGAATCAGCATTTGAAGGAAGACAAATGAACAGCTATAGAACTCCAGAAAACACAACCTAAATAGAAAAAGAGAGCTATTCGTGGAGGTGATGGAGGGGAGTTTGGAAATTTGAAGTGCTTACATTTCATTAGATAATGCTGTGCTCTTTTGGAATGATGATATACGGAGGACCAGGGATCTTCTCTCCTTTAATTCTTTAAAAATCCTTATAAAGTGGCTTAAAAGTAAGGCAAATATCAGCTATGAAAATGATCACTCAGGTGAATCAAATTCAACCAAAAGTTTAAAAACTTTTATAGAAGGAAAAACTAAAACCAGAAGACAAATACCATGTGGAAATTCCTCTAAGAGGCAAAGATGTTCAAAAGGGATTCTAAGAGATATTTCAACATGGTGCTGCTCAAGGATAAGACACTTAGTAAAAAGTCACACAGACAATCTAAAATTAAGTGTTTCCATAAAGATATGGCAATGCTAATAAATATAGGAAAGCAAGGGTTGCAATAACAATATCAAGTAATTTAAGATAAAACATATGAAGTTAAATAAATGGGTGGTTATATAAAGAGAAACACTGTACATACTTAAGATATAATAACTATCAATTTATATGCACCTAATAACAAAGCAACAAAACACACAAAGAAAACAATGTAAGAACTTCCTGTAAAAGCTAGCAAAAAATCTGTTATAGGGGAGCATTAAGTTCCTTATAATCAAAGCCATGACAAGTAAACAAAATTCTGTAGTTTATACATGGGGTATAATGTCTTTAGACTTATTTGATGAACACTTACACAAAACTTATCACTTCCTAGTTTACATAAAATTGGATTGATGAATTTCATCCCAGATTTTATAGGCCATTGTAACCAAAATACAAGTAAAAATTGAAAATAAGGGTCTTAAGAACCAACAAACAAAATCTTATTCTGATATTTTGAAATAATCTCCTGGAGGGCAAATGGGACAGTGGGAAAATCAAGAACTCAGTAATAGACAATTTAGAAAATAATAATAATATACCATGTATCAAAATCAAGGTTAGAGAAGTGATAATAAACATTTAAATGTTTTATTGTTAAAATTAAAAAGAAAAAGTCAATAAATAATTCAACTTAATATCACAGAGCATAAAAACCACAAAGAAATAAAAATAGAAAATCATAAATTGGAAAGAGAAAATCAAGTCAACAAAAGCAAGAGTTGATTATTTAAACATTATTAATATAGACAAATTCTGATAAGTGTAATAGACAAAAACAAAAAAACACATAAAAATAGAAATTAGAATAGAAATAGAAATGCATTGAAATAACTATAAGAAATAACTACCTGTAAGGATGTTACTGTACTTGTAATTCTCAAAGAAATGGGTAATTTCATTCAAAATAAAAATTCCTAAAATTGACACAACACCAAGAAAATCATTATAGATTGATAACAGCAGGGGGAAATCAGAATGTCAGAATAAACTGTTACAATTTCAAGACAAAAGTCTCTGAATCTCAGTGAATTTTTAAAAATAATTTAGGAAATAGATAATATTATGTTATAAAAAGTATTCCTGACAGAGAAACAGCTATTACACTTCTGATAAGGGTAACACTCCATACAAGCAGTAAATGTCATGAATATAGAGGGGAAAATCTTAAATAAAGCCTTATGAAATGGGCATTGCATTATAAAGTTAAAGGTATCCCTGAAATGCAAGGATGGTTCAATTAAAAAGTATTATAAGACATCAGTGAATTAAATAAAAATCCATACATAGAGTCATTCCCATACATACTAAAATGTAATTTAAAAAAATTCGACACATATTCCAAGTACATATTTTTTAAAGAAAGGATTAGAAGTTTATTTTCTTAAAATATTATGCGTTTTTTTAAAAAAATCAAGAGACAATGTTTTAGTCAATGGACAACCCTAAAGACATTTTTTTAAAAGCAGAATAAAATTAGGTGTTGCCTTAATTTAATATTGTTTTGGAATGTCTGCTCAATAAATTAAGAACCAAAATTAAGACATAAGAAGAATGCATGTTGGGCCCATAGAGACAAAATATCCAATTCCAGGTGATAAAAAGTATAAATAAACCTGCAAAATGTTGTCAGATATAAAATGTCTATAATCTAATGTACCAGCATTAGCATCTCATTAATTATAACAAGAAAGAAATTATAACGAGGAAACCAATTATACATTTGTTACTTGGGAATAAATGTAACAAGAAGTAGACTATGAAAAATATACTGGGTAGTACAAAAGAAGACAATGGAATGCAGAACAATGTCGTCTTGTAGAAGAGAATAAATTTTCCAGGGATGATATTTCTTCCCAAGTTGAATTAAAATTCCTAGGTAATGCAAAATAGAACAAATGGAAACAACCAAAGAAAATAATTATAAAATTCATTAGGATAAAAGAATCAGAAAAATGTAAACAATTTAAACAAGTGGAAAATAGGCAGATGACAGAGGTGAATTTACCACGAAGCTAATGAAAGTTAAGTTCTCATAGTTTCTGTAAATTTTACAAAAATAAATATACTCCCCCTATATTTCTCTGTCCCCTAAATTGTATACATGCCCCCAAATCGTAAAATATGCCACAATATTTTATTCTACCATGCCACATAAAAAATTATGTTATAAATCTACAATAATTAAAAGACTACCCAAGTGGTGTAGAAAAATAAACCAAATAAATCAATTTTCCCCTATTGGGGGAAAAAAGCTAGACATAAATCCACTGATATGTACATTTTTAGCTGTTTGGGAGAGTGTCACAAAATGTGATGAACAAATCAATAATTTCATCTGTGGTATTGGGTAACATTCTAGGGGAGGTCCAAAATATGACCTGTGTCAACACTATGACACGAACAGGAGAACGATCCTGGCCATTCCCACCGGGTGCCACTGTACTGGTGGGTGTGAGCTTAATCTAGCTTTGGCTTAAATTAGGAAATTGGGAAATAGGCTTGAGATCCATATTCTTCTTTTTTTTTTTTTTTTTTGATTTTATTTATTTATTTATTTGAGAGGGAGAGAGAGAAAGAGCAAGAGCACAAGCAGGGGGAGCAGCAGAGAGAGAGGGAGAAGCAGGCTTCCCACTGAGCAGGGACCCTGATGCAGGGCTCCATCCCAGGACCCTGAGATCATGACCTGAGCCTAAGGCAGACGCTTAACTGACTGAGCCATCCAGGTGTCCCTAGATCCATATTCTATACTACATTGAGTGCATGATGGATTAGCACATTACACAAAGGTATTCGATTTTAACCAGATAGTTAGAAGAGGGGTACAATTTTCTGAGAGCTGAAGCAATATAGGAAACAACATTTTGCTGTTAGACTGTATGCCACTTTCATAAAATGAAAATTAACAAAATCAGAAAGGAAACAATTACTTGGGAAAAAGTGTGGGAGCCAACTATGACAAAGGGTTAATATTTAAAGACACCACTTCAGGGGCGTCCGGGGGGCTGAGATGGTTAGGCATCTGCCTTCAGCTCAGATCATCATCCCAGTGGCATAACCCACTGAGCCCCATGTGGAGCTCCTTGCTCAGGGGGAGCCTGTTTCTCCCTCTCCCTCTACTGTTCCCCCTGCTTGTGCTCTCTCGTTCTGTCACATAAATAAATAAGATCTTTAAAAAAATAAAGAAGGCACTTTGATATAGCAGTATAATGAAGAGTCCAATAAACAGACAAATTTCACAAGTGGACAATATACAGCGGAGCAGAGAGTAAACAAACAGGAGAAAGGGTTGGTCTTTCCCTATAAATTAAAGAAACGCTAAGTGAGATAGCTTCGGGTGTTCTTAAAATAGTTCACACGAGCAAAAGAGTTTAAGAAGATTGGGGTGCCTGGCTGGTTCAGTCAGTAGAGTGTGCGACCCTTGATCTAGGGGTAATGAGTTCTAGCCCCTGACTGGGTGTTAGAGATGACTTTAAAAAATAAAATCTTGGGCGCCTAGGTGGCTCAGTGGGTTAAGCCGCTGCCTTCGGTTCAGGTCATGATCTCAGGGTTCTGGGATCGAGTCCTGCATGGGGCTCTCTGCTCAGCAGGGAACCTGCTTCCCTTCCTCTCTCTCTGCCTGCCTCTCTGCCTACTTGCAATCTCTCTCTCTGTCAAATAAATAGATGAAATCTTTAAAAAAAATCTTAAAAAATGAAAATAAAATAAAATCTAAAAAAAAAAAAAAGATAATGCCCTTTGCTGCTGGTACAGCTGAAGTCACACTGGTAACTGTGTATGCTTCATGTAGTAATTTTCTTTCAAACAGAAATAAAAGGAATATATCAGCAATATGAGAAATAGAATAGTAAGAATGTTTCTGCCTCTTTGTCATCTTACATCTGAGAAAAACCACAGTCATCAAGAGGATATGGAATGTTGAGTCGGAAATTCTAGGTTTGAATCAGGATTCTAATACTTTTAAGTTGAGTGATCTCGGGAATGGTTTTCTGTCCCTCAGTTTCCTCATTTGCAAAGATGAGACTATCGTATGTCTCTCACAGGGTGGCAATGAAGGTTAAAAGCCATGGTGTGCATGCAAATGGAAAAGTGTGGCATTTCCAGGGCACTTTGTACCTTCTGGTATGAGCCTCAGTTTTCCTTATCTGTAACATGGGAACAATAATACCTATCTCACAGGTTCCTTGGGATAATGAAACCAGATAACGTCTGTATTTTTTCACTCAAACACCAGGTTCTGGTTCAGTAGTCCCAGGGTGAATAAGGCAAGCCCAGCTAGCCATTCCTCGTCCAACTGGACCTGTATCCGGGGACGAGACTGTCCTGCAGCGATGATGCCGCGGGTCTCAGCACACACGAACAGTCTATGATGCGTGGTTCTGATGGTGCGGCGGGGCTGCTCTCAGCGCTCCTTCAGGGAGATTGCACATTTGTATTCCTTTTCTGTGCCCTCTGCATAGAACAGGGGCTCAAATTAATATTCCACCCATTGGATGGATGGACGAATGCATGTCAAAAATGTTTACAGGAGGAAGGCAATCGTTCTAATGAATGATCTGAAGTCCCCCGAATGCCCAGTACAGCAGGAGTGACTGAGCAAACAGTGTTGCAATCACTCAGCGGAAGAGTCTGCAGCCATTAAAATGGGAAATTATGAGGATCACGAAAGACGGAAAAATATTTGATAAAATATTACAGGGGGAACCAAAGCAGAATACAAAACAGCATATACTTCCCAATTACAACTACATGTCCAAAGTGCAAGCAGATACGGAAAACAAACATTTTTATTACAGTAGGGGGATTCTGGGTGAATTTTAAAAATTCCCCTAATGATTTGAAATATTAGGTATGCAAGAAAATAACAATGAGAAAGAACATGGTTGTTGTACAAAGAGGAAAAATTAGCTGATTTTATTAAAAAAAAAATTTTTTTTTTGTCTTGTGTATAACTTCCAAAGAGTAAGATGCACTTGCGTGTACTCTCAATGAATCTTTACACACCCATACATCTGCTTAACCTCCGCCCAGGTCAACTTGTAGAATATGAAAACTGGGTAATTTTAAAGAAATTTTAAACAGGAAAAAGATTTTTGGTGAGTGGTGGAGTGAAAACGAACGGTATTATTTTGCAGAAAGCTCTCGTTGTGTTACAATGGGGAAGATACAATGTTGCAGCGTAAAATCTGCAGAGACTCTCCCTCCTGATTCTCGACGGAGTTGGGGAGTGGACAGATTTCCCAAGGCAAACAGTGTAAGCCGACTCCCCCCCGCCCCCCCCCCCCCCGCACTGCCCCTTTTTACACTAAAAGGCCCAAATGGAAGAAAATTACTTTAGAATGATTACATATAATATGCATAACAGCAAATCTGACACCACCAAGGTAATAGGCATAACCTCCCTTTTCCGTGCAGCAGGATAAACAAAGCGACAGAAAAATCCGACTGGAAATAGGACTCCGGGATGCTTCCCTCCACCCGCCCCCCCCATCCCCCGTCTCCTTCCCGCAAGCCCCCTCCCCACTTTGGGTGGGAAAAGATGGGACTGGCAGGGAAGCGGCGGGGGCGTGGGGCTCTGCTTGTCCTTGCCTCGGTTTCCCCCAAGCTCAGAGGCCCCGCAGCACCGCCCTCCCCCCTGCCACCCCTCCTAGCTCCCAGCCAGGAGCACCGAGCACCGCAGCCAGTCCCAGCTAGGCGCCCCCCCTCTGCCTTCCGGTGGGTGATCGGAGGGGCTGGGGCGCGGGGGGGGGGTGTCCTCGAGTCTTTCTGGCCTCTGCGGGCGCTTCCGCAGACCCCCCTTCGCAGGCGGGGGCGGGCGTTGAGGCTGAGTCACCGCCGCGGGAGGGGCGCGGGTCAGGGACCCTGACGTCAGGCCGGGAGCCAGTCTTTAAAAATAGTGAAATGCTCTGTGAATAAAAATGATCGGATGGGGAGAAAACAAGCGGGCGACGGAAGGTCATATTGCTTCCTACCAGTAATTTATCCTCGACCTCAAGGCAGGCAGAAGTTACAGATCGAAATAGATCCAAGCGCCGTAGGTATCCACAAACTCATCAGAAACAGAGGGAACTTAATAACAACCCAAAGATGTCCTTGAAGGGTGGGGAGCAGCGAAGGCGCCCGGACCCCTTCCCCATCGCAGTAACCTGAGCAGGTGTGACGACAGGTTCCTGCTCTAGGACAGACAATGTTGGTCTGGAGGATCCGCACTAGAAATCGTGAGCGGTCAGGGCCAGGTCTGGAGGGCAGAGCCTTCATTGCTCAAGCTGTCCGAGCTAACCCCGAAGACAAAAGGATCCACGTATGCTTTGTGGTTACAAAACGTGCCCCGACTTGACCACCCAGGTGGTTTATTCTGCCTTGAGCAGCGCCATCCTTCATTCATTTAATTGGTTTTCTTCTTTTGATGGAAAATAGAAATGTATTAGTTAACTACAACGAATAACCCCACACCCCCCAAGGAAAGTCTTTGTGTATTCTGCCGACGAGGGGGCTAGTTCTTGAGCAGGCGCTGTATAGAAGGCTATAATCACAAAATAACATTTAAGCAGCACCAAAGCTGGACATGCAGCTGGCATTTAATAAATCCTATATAACTAGTCATACCACCTCAGTAGCTCTAAACTCAAAAATCAATTCTGTAACATTAATAATAAAAACAATCACCTGTGGGAAATTAGGTTTTTTGCTTTCTTTTAGCGATTCGCAAGCTTGTGGGAATAAATGCAAAAATAGGACTTACCTACTGAATAAAAAATGTTCTATTTACAAAAAACCAAGCAATAATTAAACAGTGTATTGCTTTAAAGCATAGTTTTAAATTTTAGTCTCTTGATAAAATGAGCTAGCTTTAATTTTTAAAATGATAAATAGTACAGGAAAGACCAGAGGGCCTATTTAAAAAAAAAAAAAACAAAAAAACACCTGAAGCAACTTGATAACAAAAACAAACAAGTTAATTTCGGTTTCTGTTGTTAGTCTTTGCATATTATCAAGATGTTGCCATAAATTGTAAGATGGAGGCAGAAAAGTGCTTTTAATGGGGCCCATTCTGGGTTCATTTCAGGTACATTTTACCATATGACAAAACATCAAGGTAGAATTCCATAGTATACCAGCAAAGGGATACAGAAAATAAGAACATTTTATTTTACCTTTCCTTTTTTCCGACTGCACTTGGTACTATCAGTGAGTTGCAAATGAGGGACAGCTACAAGTATTAATTTATGCTGTTGGGTACAGTTGGAATAATTTATATCAATAAAGGCTGCGAACGAATGGTTGCAGGGAAAATCCAGCTCCATCTGTACAGAGAGAGGCACAAATCCTTTGGAAACCTCGGCTGGGATTACAAAATGATGAGTATGAAACATAAAAAACTTTAGGTTGCATTGCATTTTTAAAAGACAATTATCTGAGTATCAGGGAAGGTGAAGAATCTGACAATAGGACTGGACATTACGATTCTAATTCTCTAATTATCACCAAGCTGATTTATAATGGTCTAGGGGGACAAAAAAGATAATTGTTTCTTCAAATGAAGTCTCATGACTTCTCAGAGGGAGGCCACGTTCTGTGTCTCACTGTAGAGGAGAGTCTTTGCCCTTTTCCTTTAAAGGGATTCAGAAGCATAAAATGTATTTATGATAAACAGCTATTATACTGAAACAAGTTGGAGTCTGCCATGAGTTAGAATGATTTAAAAAGGAAGTATTAAAAAAAAAAAAGGGTTGCATTCTTTCCAAGCTATTTTGAACAATTGATTCCATCTATTAGATGAAAAATTTCAACCTTTAATATTGCTAAAGGATAAACAACAAAGATATGACTCAGAATAAATAACAAGTCCGATGTATTCTACCGAAATGACAGAGTAATGCTTTTACTTTCATGAGTATAAAATATTAATTAGAAATATCTTAAGAGCCATGTTTCAGAAGAAAATAACATAATCCAGAGACTCTGCTGTGGCTGGCCTACCATATCTGGCATATACTAAAAAATAACCCCATGATAGACAAAATAAGAAATGTGACCTACGACAAACAAGGAGATCAAAGAAACAAAACAAGCAGAGAGAGGGGGCCCAGGCATTGGAGAGAGCAAAAATTGCTTCAAAATATCTATGCCTCCTATGCTAAAGAAAAGAGCCAAATGTGGAGGAAATGATGAGAAGATGAGGTATTTAAAAATGAATTAGAGGGGCACCGGGGTGGCTCAGTGGGTTAAAGCCTCTTCCTTTGGCTCAGGTCATGATCCCAGAGTCCTGGGATCGAGCCCCACATCGGGCTCTCTGCTGGGTGGGGAGCCTGCTTCCTCCTCTCTCTCTGCCTGCCTCTCTGCCTACTTGTGATCTCTGTCTGCCAAATAAATAAAGAAAATCTTAAAAAAAAAAAAAAAGAATTAGAAAGTATCAAATAGCTGATAGGACTGGCTACAGTCCCACCAGTGCTGACTGGCATGGGTCCGAGGGTTCACCCCGATCTCGCCTTTCAAAACCTGAGCAATGATGGGTGTGAGTTAAAGGGTTTTCGTAGCCAAGCCCTTAAGTTCTGGGCACTGTACTGTCTCTAAGTTATATCTCAATTAAAAAAAAAAACAAAAACGAGCTATCTTGGGACATATTTTTATTTGGGTTTCAAAAGAGTCTAACCTCCATCTTTTCCTTAAAACACGAAAATGCTCGGTCTCATCTGTTTTCAGTTACCGAGAGCTGCAGCTCTCGGATGCCAATGGTCTCCCTAAATGGTTACTGACATCGGCTGTAAATACAACGGGAAATAATTGCTTGGAAAGCTCAAGACTGATGGAAAATTATTCTGATCAAGATATTTTTATTGAAATGTTATCGTTTCAAAATTTGGCAGCTGATTTCTGGTCTCAGCATGACGCCAACAATGATAAAAGTCAAGTATTCAGTGAGCCATCCAGGTGGGTCAAGGAACACGGACTTGTTAAAATCTCTCCTGCGTGTCCTGGCTGTTACGGACGTCAGCAAGGAGTTTAGTAATCTCGGTGAATAGAAATGAGGGCAGGGGCCGGCCGGGGGCGGCAGCGATGGGGGGGGAGGACCGGAGAAGGGGTGTGTGTGTCAGGTGGTGACAGTCTGACTCAGTCTTCACGCTCTCTCAGCCCAGACTGGAACCCAGAGGAGACAAAAAAAAAAAAAAAAAAAAAAAAAAAAAAAAAAAAAGCCTTCAGACCCAGACTGGGGGTGTCTTTATCTCTCGCCCCTAGAACCCACGAAACAATGAAGCTCTTCATTTATTGCTCTCATTAGAGGCTCAAACACCGGATATCAAACTTGCAAAAATTCTTTTCACATAAAAGATTTCTGATGGCCATTTAATGACTTGTTTCGATTTCCTGTTCATTCCAGACACTGCTGTCTGGGAACGGCATTTCAATGGAAGATATCATGCGTTTCCCCCCAAACATTTTCAGCTCCCTGATGGGAAACATGATGAACCATTCTTTTAACCTGAGCGGGGTGTTTATTTCCTTGGTTTTCAATGCTGTCTCCGGCGTTTCAATTTTCTGAGCATTCAGAGGCTTCTACTGATTTCTCCCTTCTTAAAAGGTTGTCAAGGCTGCTTCCAGCCCAGGACAGTCTATGAGAATTGTTTTGCTAGCACACAACAGACAGGGATTAGATTCCTGCTTCCTGATTTGCCGCAGCATATTTTGGAATCAATATACCTCCGTGTAACAAATCCTATGGGAAGAAGACTATGGCTGCTCCGAAGCACTATGGTCCCAGGGCCAAATCCAGCCTTCAGGGGCAGCCCGTAGGCTAAGGAGGGTGGCTGTGTTTTTCAGTGGTTGGGAAACATCAACGGAGGAATGATACTTTGTGACATGTGAGAATTACATGAAATGCAAATCTCATTGTCCATAAAGAAAACATTATTGGCGCGGAGCCCTTCCCTTTTGCGTGCCCAGGGCGCACAGCCACTTCCATGCTGTAACCGCAGGGGGTGGGGTCACTGCAGCAGGGACTCTGTGGCCCTCAACGCTTCCCATATTTACTATTTGGCCCTTGACAGAGAAACAGTTTGTCCACTGATATGGATTAAGTTATGCCCCCCCCATCCCGCCCACCACGTGCACGTGACCTGATTTGGACATGGGATTTTTTTGTAGATGGTCAAGTTGAGATGAGGTCATTAGCGTAAGACCTAAACCAACCTGTCCTTCCACGGTGAGGGGCTGGTGAGTTTGGATATAGACACAGGCGCCCGCAGAGGGAGGTGGCCTCGTGAAGCTGAAGGCAGAGGAGGGGTGAGGCGTCTACAAGTCAGGGGGGCCACGGAGAGCAAGTGAAACTCGGGAAGCTGGAGGGCAGGCCTGGAACAGATCCTTCCCTAGCGTCTTCCGAGGGAGGGTGGCCCTGCTTTCCCCATCGTGGCCTGCCAGCCTCGGGGACAGTGGGACCGTACATTTCTGTTGTTTGATTTGCCCAGTGTGTGTGCCTTCTGATGGCTGTCCTAGGAGACAGAAACAGTGCAGTGACATAAACACTATTCTCAGAAAGGTGCTTGTGGCCTTTTCAGATCCTTGGGCTCTTAAGAGCATCTGATTTCAGCAAATGCCCTTTCCCTTTCCTACACCTGTGGAAAGGGCACCGGCGGTGTCCCGGGCTCTCTTGGAAATGGGCCCCCTCCGCCACGGGTTTCTATCCTCTTGGAATCTCTAGCTCCCACATGTGACACGCAGCTTATTTTTCCCAAATAACAAATGAATCAGAAACTGTCAAACTCCCACCCGAACCAACTTCTCTTAGCCTCCTATTCAAAAAGGATAATTTTCCCAAAGAGGCTTTCTTCTAAAAGATAAAACAAGAAAGGTTGCATGTGATTTTTTTTTCCCCTACCGATATTTTCAAGAGGATTCATCAGTACAAGTGTCCAGTAGACGACGCCCGAAAACCTTTGGCTTTTCATTGTAATACCCCAGATAAGAAAAGGAGGAAGTAAATGTTTTGGGCTCCTTTAAAAAAAAAACTTTTTTAGGAAACCAAGCCTGCTTTCAAAAAGTTTTCAGTTAAAATAGATGATGAGGGCAAGCTATCATGGAAAAGAAACAATAAATTCTCTTGACCTACGTTCCCCGATTAGTTACTTACAGGTTTAAAAATGTCTAGGTCCTTTGTGGAAGTCGCGCCAATGCAGGGATAAGCTGTTCAAGAAACACAGCATGAACATGGGGGTGTGATAAAATAGAAGCTAAGGGCTTATAATTCACTTTAAAAACAGGGCTTTGGGATTCTCCTGTAAATGACTATAAGCATTTGGCTGAGTGTTGCTTTAGAGTGCATATCTCACAAAAAAAAAAAAAAAGGAAAAAAAATCAAAGCTCCAATTCCTAATCAAACAGAAGATTTACTGAGCAGCCTGTAGACGTCCAGTTCTCATTCTGGTGCTATGGGGAAAAACACACTGGGCCATAAACTTTGACCTCCGTGAATTTATGGAATTCATTTTTAGTCTCCTTGTAAGGATTAGAGAATTATGCAGTAAAGGGCTAAATGAATGGAAAGATTTATATGTGCTGCCAGTGTTCTGGGCAAACACAAAGTCCTTGCAGCTGTCATGAAAGCTCGTGTGTGTGGGCTGGACATGAACCCAGCTGCGGCTCGCAGGGTCAGGAAACCTAAAGACGGCGGAGAAAGGATTCTGACTGTAGTAAGAAGCCTGACAAAGGAAAACGAAATGACGCGGTTGGGAAGTAAGCAAAGTCCCCCAAGTGGAAATGGGCTAAATCCCCAAAGCTGATTTTTAAGGGTTTTTCATTTCTCACTAGAAGTAAGATAAACGGTGGTCGCCTTCCTGCAATAGTCCATCCCCATGGTTTACTGACCCTTGTCCTGTAATGGGGGATCTGTATCTGTCATCACGAAGGAGGCAGTAGAAGGAGGCAGGGCCGGATTCAGGAACTCCGACATGGTGGCCACATCGTTCCTCTTCTCCTGTGGGCTCTTCCTTATCTCTGCCACTCCTCCTCAATCTGTGCTCTCCCTGTGGTAGCAGAAATGGCCCCTGGCAGTTCCGGGCCTTCAGCCTACCAGCTGAGGGGGCTGCTCAGCTGCTTGGTAACAGTGCAGAGCCACACCGGACCCACGACTCTGAGCAAAATCAACACTACCCAACCCGTCTTTCAAAGGGTGGTGTTTTGTTCATCTCGGATTTTTTTTTGCATTATTTTTTATTTTGAAGTATTTTGCCTTAAACTATTCTTTACTTGTATACTGAGGCTTTGGTGCCTCTCTACACGTTGTGCCCAGGTGAGCACCTGGCTCGCTTCAACCTGGTTCCAATCCTGGCTCCCCAGGGAGGTTGCTCTCACCTCTCAGGTGACCAGACCTACATTTCATGCTTTTCCCCCAAAGTACTTGTTATGGGTCGAATTGTGTCTTCTCCAAATGTATATTGAAGTCTAGCCCCCGGCACCTAGGAATGGGACCTTATATGGAAATAGGGTCTTTGCAGCCGCCGTCAGGTTAGGATGAGGTTATGTGGGGGAGGAGGAAGACTCCGCATGAGCAGGAAGGGCCGGGAGAAAAGGCCGAGTGAGGCCGGAGGCGGACATCGGAAGGACACGTCTCGAAGCCAAGGCAGGCTGGGAGCTGTGGGGGACGCCAGAGCCGTGGGATCGTGAATCCAATGTACATTCCGTGGTTTTCAGCCACCCCCTTGGCTGCACTCTGTGACGTGCACCCTAGGAAATGAACAGTCCCCATGTCCCCGGCCCTTCTTTGGGTCTTCACTCCCGAGACCCAGACTCGAGAAGCCCATGCTGGCTTCTCTTCCTCTTCGTAATTTTCTCTCCCTTCTTCATCTGCGGCTTAAATGTTGGCTCTTGTGCCTCTACGAAGCCTCCTGTGTGGAGTTTCCAGACAAACCCCTTTCTCCTGTGTAAGAAGAAGACCCCCTCTCCTGGACTGGCAGCCAAGGGATGCCAGTGACCAAGTACGACTTGGTGGTGGGGACGGGGGAGCTCGGAATAAACTAGAAGGCAGTTAGCAGTCTGTGGCAGAGATCACAGCACCTCTGGCTGGGGATCTGGTGATTGCGGTGGGGGGCGTGGGTGGTAGGTGAGGGGGTGTGGGGGGCGGGTAAGGAGGGGAACATTAATTGATGAGATGTGCAACTTCAAAATTACCCTTTACTCTGCTGTAGGTTTAAAATCAGGTAATAAATGCCGTTGTTCCTCCTTCAAAACATTTTGCCCCTGGTTACCCAGACCGGTAGAGTAATGTCTTTTGTCTTTGATTTCACTTACTGGCTTCTTCCAAACAGAGTGATTTCAGGCTCAGAGGAATTTCTTATTACTTGGTCACAGAGGGCCTGATCCTGTACATTGCTTGATAGTGCTATCTTTAAGAAAAACAAGGCATAAATGGAATTTCAGAGCAATCTGTTGTGTATGTGGAATTGCTATCAGGAGTTCATTAATATCTTTCTCGAGGAGGTGAGTGGGAGAGGTAAGGGCAGGGAAAGATGAGCTTAGAAAAATACAATTCTCCGGTCAGGGAGCAGGCACAGTTTTGCAAAGAGGAAGGATGAGGGTCCAGGAATGGATGCGCTGCCTTATGAAGGGCAAGAGGCCTGGGAAGGCTCGCACAAGTTCATGATGACAATGATGAAATCTACAGACAGAATGCAAACTTGGTCATGTCATTTACATGAAGGTGATGTATGCATTTTTCTACCTCCCAGAAAGAAGCAAAGGACAGCCCAGATCAGCTGAGAAATCTTCTACTGAAAACGTGGACTTCTTCTTCTTATGCCTAGAAGGCACTGTGGTTTGATTCTGTGAATTCTTATAGAGTAAGATAACAGATCAAGCCGGTTTCGGTGAAGCAGTACACCAGTGCCCTGTGCCGGGAAGCTTGGAATGCATTAAAATGAAGGACCACAGGAAATGCCTGCTAGCTTGGTCTGCATGTAAGAGCATTCCCCAGAGTGTGCATCTTATCAAATGTGAGTCCTCCACGTACATGCTTTTACACTTAAAATGCAATGTATATTTATGAAATGTACTTGATTCCGATCAACTCTGGAGCGCTTCTGAGATAGGAAAACTTAGCGGATCTCTTCCCAGCTTTTAAACACCAATGGGGAGGAGAAAAAAACAACTTTCAGAATTACCACGCTGAACTTTGATGCTACTCTCAGAAAGTTAGTGCTTAGTTCCACATCTCTTATGTAAACTGGGAGGCACACGATTTCATTTCAACTTATTAAGTCAATTACCTGAAAAATAGACACCAAATTACAATGTATACTGTTTTTTTCCCACTCTATAGAGAATCAAAATGTCACAGGTAGGTGGGATACAACAGAATTTAAAAAGTTTTCTGCTTATGAATGATACATAATTTCAAATGACTCACAGCACTTGTTGAAGCAGAGTATCCAACTTGGCTGACTCATAATTACGCTGACACTGAAGTTTCAAATAGAGTTTCCATAAGAACAAAAATTGACCCAACTTATGCATTGCAGAGAGTTATCTTGACCATAACAAATCAGTAATGATCAAGCTATCAATCATCTGAATTAACCATACTGTCCCAGGATAATGCACTCCATGACCTGGCCCCATGTAGAAGCTCCACGGGAACGACTTTCGTAACTCGAACAGAATGCTATGGGATACATTTAAAAAATCTTTCAAATTGCAGGCTCTATTGTCAAGCTCTGATGAGAAAGGAGCTCTCTTTGTTCACCTATAATTTTGAAAATGGCCTCATTTATTCTCCAAGTACATGCGAGATGTTTTGGATAATTGAAGAATACTGTATTTCTTAAAAACAAGGTGTGAGATTTGTCGATATTATCCGTTTCATCTCTTCCTGCTCCCACAGAGCCCGAGGAGATCATACAATGGATTTTTCACTTTGGTGCCTTTTCAAGGAGAGGGTCTCAGAACAGAAAAATAGAGCCCTAAATAATTGAGACTGATTCACACTTACCAGCTCGCAACCATGTTCTACTTACTAATTTATAACACCTTTGTGAGGAGTCAGACCCCCTCCGTTTCAGCTTCTTCTTCCAATATGGAAGACGGAGGTGTTACTCTTGTAGCAGAATTCAAAGGGCAGAACTTCAGAAGCACACCGAGTCCTCTTTGCATTCTGTCTTCACTTCTAAACGAGGAGAGAGGTTCATGGATTTACACGATGAGGGTTAGCAGATTCGCTTTCATTGCAGTCCTGTGTTCGTACCCTTCAGCTTTGCTGTCATTATAAACGCCTTGGCCGTGTGAAGGGAGCATCCATTAATTTTTTCCTCCAAAGGAAACTTCTAGGAAGGAATTACAAAGTTCTGAGGAGTAAGTCAGCCTCTCCTAAGAGCTGATTCTTCTAGTTTTCTAGTGTTCTAGTATAATCCTCTGTGCATTCGGCTAGTAATTACCTAGAACCTACTATGTGCCAACTAGATAGTAGCACAAAACCAAAATGGCATCCCTTACAGAGTTTGCCCTCTAGGAGGAGGACTTTCAAACAAGCAAGCACTTCATTGATCACAGAGCGTGATAGGTCTTGGGAGGGCAACAGGAGGCAGAGGGTGACATGGATGCTCCCAGAGATGGATCAACTTGGGTCCGTGAGAACGTGCCACTTAACCGGAGATTTGAAGGTTGGAGCAGGTTTGGCCTCCTGCCAGCAGGAGGGAGCAGGTTCAGGAAAGGGCGAGGAGGCTGGAGGCCCTGCGGTGGGAAGGGGCGGGGGATGAGGGCGTAGGGGGTCAGAGGAAACCGGCACAGATTTCTCTCTTCTTCTCCCTCTGAGTCTTCCTTCTCTCCCTGCTCCTTAGGAGGACGCCAAGTCAGGCTCAAGTCAGGTGAGGGTGTGGGGAGCCGAGGGCAGTAGGGATGAGAACAGCCCCGAGAGAGTACACGCATACACATGTCCCTTAGCATGTACACGCATACACATGTCCCTTAGCATGTACACGCATACACATGTCCCTTAGCATGTACAGGTATGCGCTTTCCCAGGAGGGGACTCTCTGCTGTACCACAGCTTATCTGGGGGACCCAGCATCTCTGTGCCACCTGTTTGTTCTCATGTAAGTCAGCCCACAGTGTGAATGACAGCCCTTTAGATGTGGTACAGTGCACAGCTTGAACACCTGTACACAGCTGCCCTGGGGCTGAGGGAAGCATCAGGGGTGATGGAGGTTCTCACTTGTGCTACTGGTAGTGCCTTTACTGAGCTAGGGAGAACTGGAGGGCAAAATTGAAGAAAAGAGGAAGATTACACCCCCTCAACTATTATGTGATTATTTCCCCCGCAGTTACACTGTGTAAAACATCACAGGGGCAATGGGCAGTCTCAGTTTGTTCCTTTTTCCTTTGAAATCCAATAAGGGGACACAAGATGGAAGCAAGCTCCAACACCACTGTGACTGTCCTGAGGGTGGAGACTATAGGATCTGGGGTCAGACTGCTTTGGTTTCTGCTGGGCCTTTCCATCGGCGAGATAGTAGGTCCCTTAACCTTCTGTGCCTCAGCCTTGCCATCTGTAAAGTGGGGAGGTCACATGGCTAGTCAGTGGCAACCCCTGGGTTAGAACCTGGGTCTTTGTGACTCCTGGGTGCCTGTTCTCTATCGTTCGATCTTGTGTCTGGATTTGCCATGCCCAGGCTCAGTTTGAGGGGGGCACTTTTTTAAAGCAAACATTTAAATTTTACTTTCTTGTTCCTCCAAAGGAAATCTGTTTTTTTCCAAGCAAGTAAAATTTAAATACAGAATATCAAGATATTGAATAGAGAATATCAGGTATCCCCTCTTGGTCTATGTAACATATGGTAACAATTTGCAAATTATTCTGGAATATTTCTATCCTTTGCTATAGTATGTTAATTAAAGAAATGGCTTCATTTTTACATTGCTGAAATACAGTATGGTCAGCTGGAATTAGCTGTATATGGCCCAAGAGTACAGGACAGCATTACTCAACTCAAACTTCTCATGTTTTCTTTTTCTTTCCTTTTCTTTCTTTTTATTTTTTGGAGCTAGTATAGCATGGCAAAGAGCACTTGGATTTGGGGAGATTCTGAGAACTGACTTAATTTCCTTCTTTTAGGAAGATTTTATTTGGCAGAGAGGGAACACAAACAGGGGGCGTGGGAGAGGGAGAAGCAGGCTTCCTGCTGAGCAGGGAGCCCCATGCGGGATTCGATCCCAGGACTTTGGGACCATGGAGTGAGCCGAAGGCAGATGCCTAATGACTGAGCCACCCAGGCGCCTGGGGAGATTCTGAGAGCTTTCAAAATAATGTCAGTGCTACCCAGAAGAGTTAGTGACACAAGAATTGTCCACCCAACCTTCAGCCCTAGAACCTATCTTTCACTGAAAGAAGGTTTTACTCTTCATACAATGGCACTGGGCAGCTGGTCACAGCACCTCCAGTTTAGCTCACGTGGGGGCAAGAATGGGGAGCCTGGGGCACATTTGGGAAGTGCAGGACCATGGTGTCTACTACAGGGCAGGTGTTATCTTCTTTCTAGTGACTTCCATGGACCACTTGGTGTTAGCTCAAGAGTCTTCTGACTTACTATGCTAGCATTTCAAGGAACTATTCTTTTTTTTTTTTTTTAAGATTTTATTTATTTATTCGACAGACAGAGATCACAAGTAGGCAGACAGGCAGGCAGAGAGAGAGGGGGAAGCGTGCTCCTTTCTGAGCAGAGAGCCCGATGCGGGACTCGATCCCAGGACCCTGAGATCATGACCTGAGCCGAAGGCAGAGGCTTAAACCACTGAGCTTCCCAGGTGAACTATTTCTTTTTAACACGCTCTGTGAGCTCTCAGTGCATCACTGTCTAGATAAGAAAACGTGGTGATAATTTCCGACACACCAACGGAGGTGTGGTCCAGCTCCGCCTGCATCTCCTCCCCAGAGTCTGGGTCAGCCAAGTGAGAATGATGTTCTCTTTCCTCCAGGCCCATAGGTTTTGGTTTCTGCCTCACCTGTAGGACTGCGTGGTCTGCCCTGTAGCGTGAACCGTTGTGTACGTCTTCACTAGATTTTGGGTTCAAAGAAAAACCTTGACAATATCTTTAGCCTTTCTTCATTCCTCGGAATAATGCCTTAAACAGAACAGTTCCTCAACAAATATTTATTGAATTTGCATTTCAAATGTCTTCTCTATTAATAGATTCAATCAGTGACAAGCCCGAGATTTGTATCTCAAGTGTAAGCAGAGATGTACACAATATCAATCAAGAGTTCTGATTACCAACTACGGAAACTGGTTCTGATTAACTTAAAAGAAGAGGAATTTCTGGGAAGGACATCAGCGGTTCACAGCGCGAAGGAGCGGGCTGGCAAAATAGTCTTGGAAAGGGAGCAAGAAGTGCGGGAGCAGGAGCTAAGAATGCCGAGTTCACCTGCAGGGAGCATCTGGCTGCACCTCCTCCACCGTCACCTGCCTGTCTGCGCACCTGCCATCGCCCCCCCTCAGCTCCTGACCCTGCTGCCAACCTGCCTCATAACCTACTACTTAGGGTCATTCCCTAAACATTTAAAGCCATGGACAGGAACGAGTGGTCGGTTGGGACTAGGAGGGGCTCATTGACTTCCTCACCTCCATTCCCTTCTGGGAGGCAGGGGCCTTTTGATGCAGAATTTCACCGAGATAAGAAGGGTATTATCAGAGTGCAGAAGGGGAGGGAGGAAGAAGAGGAGGAAGAAGAGGAGGAAAAGAAGGGGAAGGAGGAGACAGAAACGTCCACGAGGTCGGGGAGGAAATTCTCATTTTGTCAGCCATGCTTTTAAAAAAGCACGTTGAACCAACTCTTCAAAAACATATGAGCTTTTTGGGAATACATTTATCTTAAAAAAGTCTAAATGGTTTTGTGAGTAGAAGCAGCTTAAGTAACAATGCAGTATGGGCCCCTGGGTGGCTCAATTGGTTAAGCATCTGCCTTAGGCTCAGGTCTTGATCCCGGGGTCCTGGGATGGAGCCCCACGTCGGGAAGCCTGCTTCTCCCTCTCCCTCTGCCACTCCCCTTGCTTGCGTTCTCTTACTCTCACTCTCTCTCAAATAAACAAATAAATAGTCTTAAAAAAATAACAATTCAACGTAAGTCAATACACAATACTAGGGACTTGAAACATTTAATAAAACCAAATATATAGGGGCACCTGGGTGGCTCAGTGGGTTAAGCCTCTGCCTTCGGCTCAGGTCATGATCTCAGAGTCCTGGAATCGAGCCCCTCGTCGGGCTCTCTGCTCCACAGGGAACCTGCTTCCCCCCCTCTCTCTGCCTACTTGTGATCTCAGTCTGTCAAATAAATAAATAAAATCTTAAAATAAATAAATAAATAAACCCCAAATATATAAAGAGTAACAGTTGTTCTTTATTTCAATCCTAATAAAGAGGGAACTGTTTTAGAATAGAAATCAGAAAATTAGTTATTAATTAGAGAGTTATTAATTAGGTCCCAGTAGTTGAAACTGGTGAGCTATGTAAAAATAGTCTCATAGCTGATGTCTTTACCTGGTTCCCATCTGGAGCGAAAGACCATCTGTGACACTGGGAAGTAGATGTGCCCCAAAGAGGGTTCATATGTTGGGTGCATGAGTTATAAATCATTTCGTTTGCTCTCACAAAATCAAAAAATTCTCTCCCCAGGGCAGAAATGATTTGCTCATTATGATCATAATGATTATTTATGCCGTGCATCTAGGCTACAAATTTCCCCTTAATGCCTTTCACTTTCTCCCTGTCTTTGTGAATTGGTTATTTTAATGTTTCTAAATAGTTTGCCTGACTCTATGCCGCGGCACACTCCTGGAATCACAGTAACACTTTCCTTTGAAAATAGGGCCTTACCTTATTATGCCATTTCAGTTTAAAGTTGTTCCAGAAGGATTGGACACTGTTCTGATAAAATAATATACTGTAAAAAAAAAAATACCATAATTCAGGGGTAAGTTTTTTTGGAAGTGGGGACACTCAAATTCTCAGACTGTAATTTATTCCTAATACCCTAGAAATAGCAAAAGCAGATACTTAAAAAATTAAACTTGCTATTCATCTTACTCATAGGCTATATTTTTCTTCAAATTCTAATTACACGTAGGAATTTCAAGGTGCATGAGATGGTATTTCTTTGGTAAATAGTGACACAGGTCATCAATATCATGAGTAACTGTACTTTACAGTCCACAAAGGGAAATTAGACCATCACCAAAAAGGCACTTTATGGCCGGATGGTGATAGACACATAAACTGTCATCACCTTAACAAAGGGTTAAAGGAATCTGACATTTACTGGTCACACAGCAGAGGGGAGAACAGGTGTCTCAAAAGAATGGGACCAATAAATTTTCAGGGAGTGGCATTGGACTGTACAAGCAAACTGTCTAGTTTTAGGATTTAATCAAAGCAATGAGTCAAGTCATTAAACTGAACAACCCCGTGGTTAACTTTGACTGTTTGTTTATAAATTGAACTGCCTCAATCAAGGGCTTTTCATGTATATTTAAGAAGGTGTAATATTGCTCAAATACTTTTAAAGGACAATATTCATTGTCCTTTTTAGCCAAATGGTGGAGAAAAATCCACATGTGCAAATTAATGATGATTTATGTGGGATCCTTTCGGGGAGGTTTTAATAAAGGTAGTGAGTTTTTTTCTTTTTTTTAAACGTGTTACATATTTTGGCAGGAATGAGTGACTTACCAAAGAAAAAGTCAGATATGACAGGAAGTGTAAGTTTGAGTCAAAATTTCTTTAAGACAATTTTTCGATATATGTCCAAATCCTTGGTAATGGTTTTGCTCCAACGAGTCCACTTTGAGGGATGTATACTCGCAACATAATTATGAATTTGTGTAAAGACTGCGAGAGAAGGATGTTCACTCCAGCCTTGTTTATAAAAGCAGAAAATTATTAAGTGTCCACCACCAGAGCACTAGGAGATTCAATCATACACAAAGGCATGGTAGGCAGGCATGAACAGGGAGGGTGTGAGGCTTGTAGAGATCAGAGTCACAATGGGATGCCATTTCCCACGAGGTTGGCCATCATCAAAAAGGTTGGGTAGAGACTGGAGAAACTGGGACCCCAGCTATTGCTGGTGGCAACGTAACGTGGGTGAGCCAGCACAGAACACAGTTCGGCGGTTCCTTACAAAATTAAACATAGAATGGCTGTACAACCCAATATGTCTACTCCATTCCATGGGGGGTCGTAGCACCATTACTCACAATCGCCAAAAGGGGGAAACAACGCAAGTGTCCATCAATAGAAGAATGGACACACGAAGTGTGATCTAGCCATACCAGGAGGTACTGCTCAGCTGTCAAAAGGAATGACATGCGCCACAAAGTGGATGAAAGTCAAAAACAGGACGTGCGGTACAAGCAGCCGGACACGAAGTCCCCATGTCGAATGATTCTATTTCCATGAAATTTCTGGAACAGGTAAATCCATAGAGACAGGAAACAGACCAATGGTTACCAGGGATTGCAGAAGGAGGGGACAGGGGTTGACGGGTCAAAGGTCCAGTATTTCCACTGGGGCGGTGAGAATGGCTTGTTTCCAGAGGGACGGTGTCATCCCACGTTTCAATTGTATTAAATGACACCGAACTCACTTCAAAGTGGTTAACTGTTAACTTTATGTTCCATGAATATTTCCTCAGTATAAAAAGAATGGTGGTGGAGAAAAATATCTAATGCTAAGGGAAAATGCTCATCGTATATTTAGGGGGGAAAAGTGTAAAAGTAGGTAAAAAATTGATATAGCAATTAATTATACTTGCTGCAATATATCTATGTGTATTACATATTATGTATATGACTGTACTTGGAACCACTAATAGCGATGGTTCTTGGTGGTGGATTTAGGGGATTATGTGGTGGGATTAGGGTTGACTTAACTCTTTTCATATCTGTATTTCCAAATATGTCATAAATAGCATGTAATACTTCGTATTAAGGAAAAATGTTTAGGGGCGCCTGGCTGGCTCGGTAGGTGGAGCATGTGACTCTTGATCTTGGGGTCAAGAATTCGAGCCCCACGTTGGGGGCAGAGTTTACTCAAAAAAAAAAAAAAAAAGACTAAGCCGTTTTAAAAGAAAGGAAAAAATGTACAGGTAATATAATAAAAACAGGAGTCCAACACTAGGATCAGGTCCAGGACTCAGAGAGCACCACCCACCCTACAACTCAGGAACAGCCGGAACAATTTTTCCATGAGCTTGTTTGTATTCTTGAGTGAATTATGTCCTGTGAAACATCACAGCACAGGGAGAAGCCGGATATATTGTGCTGAACAAACAAGTTCGGATCTCCAGACTGCTCCGCTGTGATTCTGCTCAAAGACTCAAACCTTTTAGTTGAGATAATATTGAGGCAATTACAGTAACACAATTGCAATGCACGCAAAGGAAATATCCTCACAAGAAAACATCCCATCAAGGCAATAAACCCACATACTGCATTTAAATATTCCTTTAATAAAAATATAATTTACTTAACATCATTAAGAGAGCTTGTTCTCTTATTCATAAGTATATAAAAATGTGATCGATTTAGCCAAGATGGAGTAAAATATGACATTTTATTGACCATTGTTCTACTTCTGTTTCACACTGCAGTTTAAGGAAAGCTACCCAAATGAAAACATCGACATTTTCATGCTTTAGGGAAACTCGATAAAAATGCAAACATAAAACAGGGAGATCACATGACTAGCAATTGCATTACCAAGAGAGAAAACGACATTATTCTCCGACAGAATGAGCTCTTTCAATGCGTTTTGAAAATTTCAGTTTTTCTGCTTGTCCATAGCGACTACAAGTCTTTAAGTTTCTGTCTGCGTCGGCGATTATTTGTCTAGATGTTACTAATCGTTATCACGAGGGTTCGCCTTCATCCCGTCTGGTTTTCTTTTTTATTAGTGGAGTCTGGTATCTGTCCACTTCACAAGGATTAGAAGAATCTCTACCACAGTCCAGGCCAGGTGCCCAGCGCCTGGTGGACTGAAAGTTGTTGTTCTCATCCTCGGGTCACGAGGGGGACGCCCCGTGCCCGGAACAGCAATGGCAAACAGCCGCCCCTCGGATCGCAGCCCTCCGAGGAGGAGCCCGGGGGAATCTGGAAGTGCACCTTACGGCCTCTCCCCCGGTCCCTGGCTGGCCGCGCCCACTTGCACATTACAGAATGGCAGATGGATGTGAGCTCACCTTGAGCATCTACCAAATCCTGGGGACTGTTCTGAGCACTGTACAGGCACCAAGCTGTTCTCTCCTTGGGATGGTCCATCGATCAACAGACCGCTACTGTCCCCGCTTCACAGATGAGAAAATCGAAGTGTCAGGGGTTTCAACAACTTGCCCGAGGACAGAGGTGTGACATCGGGAGGTTCCATCCACTTGCCCAGGGTGCGAGGGGAGAGGAGACGGATAGGCGGGAGGCAGGTTCTTAGGGATGTCCTCGCCAGGTTCCTTCCTAAACGTACAGTCAACACAGACCGCTTCGGGAGGGCCCTGCTCACAGGCCCGAGGAATAAGAGAGGTTTGGGATGAGTCGGGGAGGAGGGCCAGGAGCACTTGGTGTTTGAGCACGCGGCCTTCCAGGAGCACCTTTGGTCATGTGGGGAGGACTGACCAGGGCCCCTGGGCCCAAGACCGCGACAGGCTCACGAGGCGACTTTCTGTTCCAGGCGAGCGGTCCTGGTTTTTCCTTTCATGGTGGTTTCCCTGGAAAATAAATCTATTTCGGTAAAATGAGTGAGTCTGCTCTGGGGAGAATGTAAAGGAAATCATGGGAGAGAGGATCTCGTGGGGACATGACCACCGTCGTGAAGGTGGGGCTTGGGCGTGGGGAGTCTGGACAGTACTGAAGCACGGGGAGCGTGCGTCTTCATTAAAATTGTTTGAAATTCTGTGCTGTGCTGTAAATGGCTTCACCTGCAATGCTGGAACCTGGCGAGGTCATACTGCATCTCAGCCAAAACCAGCACCCGCCCTGAGAGAAGAGGGGCTGAGGCCCCGGGCAGGGTTTCGAGACTTGAGTCGGCAGAGACCAAGGCCTGGAGAAGAGTCCTGCCCCGCCGGGCCGTGTGGATTTGCAGCTGGGCGCCCGACAGCATCCATACGACCAGACAAACAAACAAACAAACAAAACCAACCCAAACAAAACAGCTACAATTTATAATGTTCCTTTCCAGGCAACACATCAGTTCATCTCACTCTGACATTGGTCAGGCATTGCGAGAGGAAGTGGAAACATCTTTGCTCCAGTGGCCGAGAGGCAGAATAACACACTTATCTTCTATGGCAGACATGACCGCGGCTCTCGGTGGCCCCTGTGACTCTTGCTGGTTATGAAATTAATTCTGGATACTGAGCTCTAATGGGACCTATGATGAATGCCCGTTTCTTATTAGATTTTAACCTTCCTCTTAGGCTTCCCTTGGGATACTGGGTTGGCCAACCCATCACCCATATTTAACTCTGGAAAACCAAAGCATAGTGCCATGTAGAGTGCAAAGATGGTTGAGTTCCAGAACTCCTTTAGTTACGGACATAGGATGCACAGAAAATTCTAAACTACCATGGGAGTACGAGCCTGCCTCGTAACATTGTTCACAGAGGGGCAGATTACCTTTTTCTCCTATTCACTTCACTTTCCAATTCTCCCAGGGAAGTGTCACTGGTGTTGAAAAAGAGAACCCTTGGAACAAGATGTTCTGCACTGGTGTCTTCTAGATCTGTAGTGGGATTGTCATACCCCCGGCTGACAGCTCTCTGCTTCAAGAGAAGTGAGATGGAACATTCCCGCGGCAGAGTAAACGCATAGTTGCGTCCGAAATGAATCTGCTTGATGCACGGATCACTTCCCCAGCCCGCCTGCAAGATTCATAAAGCAATTAGGTCACTCTGGAGTACGTAAGTCCAAAGTACAGACCTTCCAATGTATTATGAGGGAAAAACGTCATTCAAAATGAAAATCTTCCATATAAATGAAGATTCAGCTAAAAATCCATTAACCTAACAGTAAAAAGGGGAAATCAAAAGACACAAATCTCGATGTTTTTTTTTTGGGGGGGGGGGTCTTATCCTTTAGATAATTTCTAAAACATCAAAATCAGCCACATGCACTGCTTTCAAAAATAAGACCCTTGATTCCTGGTGTCATGAAATGGACAGGAAACAAATTTCAAATGGCATAAAAACACTAAATCTGATTTTACAGCACTTCCTTCAAAACACTAATTAAATTACATGTGAATAATGTAAGCATTTATCAACCAGAAAGCCTCTACGTCTTCCAATAAAATTTGTACGATTCTTCAGAAGGTTTTATATAGAACAAGACAGACACTAGAATGAAAGTATAAAAAACATGTACTTGTCTAAAACTTTGAAATGATGACCAGAGCATGCCTGGGAGAGTAAGAAGCTCCATGAGTAGAAGAGAATGATATTTGCATCATTTTAATGTCTGTTCAGAGGTTAGCCAGACAATAACAAGAAGTGGGTAAATTCTTGCTAATAAATGATAGAGGTGACTTATGTACCATGTGAAAAGGTATTATGTGATTTATTGGTGCACTCATAATTTTAAGATTTCATTTCTTTATAAATATTTTTAATAATCAAGAAAGCACCGAGTCAATACTACTGTGATAGGAATAGAATTGTGAACTCCATATTATTTCTAGACATTCTTCGTATGTATATTCTATGAGTTTTTCCTGAAATGGAAGGCACCAATGGGAAAAACACCTCTTCACCATAGTGGGGTTTAGCAAATTCTGGCCTGCAAGCCAAATCTGGTCCACTGCTTGGTTTTTGTAAATAAAGTTTTATTGGAATACAGCCATATGTGTTTGTTTACATACTGTCTGGGGAAGCTCTTAGCAGAGTTAGGTGGTTGTGGCAGAGATAATCTGGCCTGCAAAATCTCAAATATTTCCTCTCTCTGGCCCTTTACGCAAAGGTCTGCAGACCCCTAGCTTATAGAATCATTCAGAATCCTGATGATTTATATGAACTTTAAGTTTCACCCATGGTAGTGAATTTGCAAATTAATTAATTTTACTTCTCTTTACTTTTCTACACTCAGAATAAATTACGTGTTTATTTTAGAATTTGTGGCTGATCAGTGCTCAAAAGCAAATAAGCAAAATCGTTCATCAGAACTAAATACTCTGCAAGTTATTTCCATAAAAATAAATGAGGCAGAGAATAAATAGGACGAACAATGGACAATATAAATAATAAGACACCTGTTGGAGCTGAAGACTACCTAAAAGCTGCTGCGAAAACGCTGGGTCCTTGTAACCTCCCTGGGAAAGCGTCCTTCTCTGTGAAGTAGATGTTCCCGTCAAAGGCATCCTGATAATGCTGATCTAAATAAAGCTGGAAAAGTCCTATACTGAGTGGGAGATGGGCTTGCATTCTCTTGTTTTTTAAAAAAATTTCTTATGAGAAGCTCATGGAAAAGAGCTGAAATTTTAATTCTACAGGTCGTACTGTTAGTTTCTGGACTTGGGTTGCAGTTGTAATACATCTCTAATAAAATCCTCTGATGTGTGAGACATTGGTCATCCGGGTTACGATGAAGGTAATTTCAATGATCACAACGTAATTTAAAAAAAGATGAAATGAATTGCTTGGGACACCTCAGTTGGTGGATGGAAAGCTCTGGTAAAGAGCACCACCAGGGGGCGCCTCGTTTCTAAGATTTCCCCAGGGGCTGTTGTAGTCGGTGAAGATTCCTGGATTTAGGATTCAACTCAGAAACTTGAGAGACATCCTGACACGGAATAATCCCAATGCTGAGGCTCTCAGTTCCTTCTCAAGCCGGACTCTCATATGCTCTAGTGGATCCTTGAAGTGCATTGGGATGGTTATGTCCCCTCAGCTTGGGACCCTCTATTTTAATAGATGCAGCCTTGGATCTGCACAGGCTTTAACACCCTACAGTCGAGTGGAACCCCAACTCTTTCTGACATGCATTGTGCTTTGGTTCAGGTGTACCCTGCGAGGAAGTGTCTGTGGACAATGGGAGAGTACAGTTTGGAGTTTCCGGGGACCGAGATCAGCTTGGCGGCATCCTAGCTCTCTGACCTAGGGCGAGCTTCCTGACCTCCTCGGGCTTCAGTTCTCCTGGGGCTACTTTGCAGGACTGTCCCAAAGACGAGCTGACAAGATGACCATCCAATGTTGAGCGCAAAGTGGGCACTTCACACCATTTGCAGACCTGCTGCTACCCTTCAATTGTATTTATGAGAAGGAAGTCAAGAAAGAAGGAAAGAAAACGAGAAAGAAATCCAACTCTTTACATTTTCTCCTGTTACATGTCTTCTTAATTTTGGCCCATCCTTGACCCGGGAAAACCATTTTGAATCTTGATTTGTTCTTTGCTTGTCTCCTGGCTAAACCGCCATGGTTGGACATTGCTTCTGAGTTTCATCCCAGTTCAACATTCAGGGGCAAGTGGAACCAGAAGTACGAGCCATTCTTCTTTCGAGCTACTTGCAATCTACTAATGCCACTTTTGGTGGAAATTTGTCTTGAGTGATTCTGACTTCACTGGATCCCCCAGAGCCTTGGGTAAGCCAAGGTCATGGGCAAAGATGGATATTCCCACTTGCCCCCATCCCTGGAGCCCACCTTTCTAGGTCTTCTTGCTGTCCTGCTGGATGTCAGTTTGGCCATGTGTCTTTTGGTGGCCCCTGATATCTCCCCACTTTATTATGCTCTTGGTGGCTGGATTCTGGGACGTCCTTGCAGTGTCCCCACTGCTTTAGAGAGCGCGGAGTGGGAACCAGCCTTGTCCACCTCTTGAATCCTTCTGCCCACTGTCTCTCTGCAGTCTCCATGTCCCGGCTGGGGGTTGGCTCATCTTCAGCAGTGAACACATATCTCTATATCCACCTTGGATGATCTGGCTTTGGAGCACTCCTAGACCTTAGTTGACCTCCCACCCCCGACAGGAGATGCAGGTTTTATTTTTAAAATTCTTTCATTCTTTCCCCCATATTCCTTGCAGCAAATTCCCAAGGTTTCAGCTCAGAGGGTGGCTGGACAGTGTTGTCTAGGACGACAACCCCTGCAGTTTTAAATTTAATGAATTAATTAGTTAATTAATTTTTACAAGCATTCCAGTTTACTTATTTATTTATATTTAAGATTTTATTTAGTTATTTGACACAGAGAGAGAGAGAGAGAGAGAGAGAGATCGAGCACAAGCAGTGGGAATGGGAGAGGGAGAAGGAGGCTCCCCACTGAGCAGGGAGACCGATGCGGGGCTGGATCCCAGCACCCTGGGATCATGACCTGAGCTGAGGGCAGACACTTCACCGACTGAGCCACCCAGGTGCTCCCAAGCACTGCAGTTTAAATCATAATCCTGATGTCGGGTCAGTGCCAAGCATCCTAGAACCTTCCAAGCTCAGGGAGAATGCCTTGCCTCCTGAGTGTCGCAGACATGGTAAGGAGTTAGGGTATCTGGTCTCTTTTCTTTTCTTTCTTTCTTCTTTTTTTAAAGTTTTAAACTTTAATTCCAGTTTAATTAACATACAGTGTTATATTAGTTTCAAGCGTGCAATATAGCCATTCAACACGTCCGTACGTCACCTGGCGCTCATCGTGACAAGCCAGCTCTTTCGTCCCCATCACCTGTCCCTCTCCCCCATCCCCCTGCCCCCAAGCTCCCCTGGGAACCAGCAGTGTGTTCTCTGTAGCTGAGAGTCTGTATTTTTCGTCTTTTTTCATCTTTGTTCATTTGTTCTGTTTCTTAAATTCCACATATGAGTGAAATCATGCTGTATTTGTCTTTCTCTGACTTATTTCACGTAGCGTGATGCCCTCTAGCTCCATCCATGTCATTGCAAATGGCAAGATTTCATTCTTTTTTTTGGCTGCGTAATATTCCATTGTACACACTGCATCTTCTTTATCCATTCATCTACGAACACACAGTTGGGCTGCTTCCATAACTTGGCTATTGTGAATAAAGCTGTGATAAACATAGAGATGTATACATCCCTTTGACTTAGTATTTTTGCATCTTTGGAGTAAATACCCCGTAGTGCACTTGCCGTCTCATAGGATAGTTCCATTTTAACTTTCTGAGGAGCCTCCAGACTGTTTCCCAGAGTGTGCGTCTCACCAACCGCACATGAGTGTTCCCCTTCTCTGCATCCTCACCAGCACCACTTGTTTCCCATGTGTTTGACTTCCTCCGCTTGGACGGTTGAGAGGTGGTATCTCACTGGAGGTTTGATTTGCATCTCCTTGGTGGTCGGAGATGGTGAGCATCTTCTCATGTGTCTCTCGGGCATCTGGTCCCCTTTCTTTAAGGGAAGCTTCCTCCATGACCTAGGGGCAATGGGTGCTCAAGTTTCCTTTTGCAATTTCTCCAACAGGCTACTGATGACCTGCTCTGGCAGCTCAGAATTCTGGAATGGGCTGCGATAGACACCCCCACCATGTTTCCCAGGGCATTTATTGATTTTAAGCCACACGAAAGAAAGCTGGGAATAGTCTAATACATTTTGGAAAGAGCTTTATCAGTAATGCTAATCATTTTCCTTAATTTAATTTAATTTAATTTATTTACTTTTGATGTGAAATTCACATAACAAAATTAACTATGTTCAAAGTGGATAATTCAGTGACGGTTAGTACATTCACAGAGTTAAGCTACTGTCACAACATCTAGCTCCAAAGCATTGTCATTACCCCCTAGAGGAAACCTCATACCCATCAAATAGTTACTCTTCATTCCTCATTCCCTCCAGGCTTGCAACCACCACTGAATTCTGTCTCTATGGTTGTTTAAAATTCTGGAGTGGCACCTGGGTGGCAGAGCTGGCTAAGGGTCCAAATCTTGGTTTAAGCTCAGGTTATGATCTCAGCGCTGTGAGATCGAGCCCTGCATTGGTCTCTGTGTTCAGCATAGACTCTGTTTGAGATTCCCACTTCTTTTGCCTCTCCTGCTCGTACTGTCTTTCTCTCTCTGAAATAGATAATTCTTGAACAAAATAAATAAAATTCTGGAAGTTTTACATAAATGGATTCAAATAATATGTGGCGTTCTGTGCCTGGATTGTTTTTACTTGGCATGTTTTTGAGGTTCATGGATGTTGGAGCCTGTGTCCGGACATCATTCTTTTTCATGGCTGAATACTATTCCATTGTTTGGATACACCATACTTTGTTCATCTAGTCACCTATTGGTGGGCATTTGGGCAGTTTCTACCTTTTGGCTACTGTAAAGAGTGTGATATAAACATTCATGTGCAAATTACTCACTTTATTTAAAAATATTTATTTGTTTGGGTATAGTTGGCAATGTCACATGTCTCATGTGCACCACATTGTGATTCAACAACTCTATACATTCATCGTGACCACTACAGCACCACCACACAATGCTATCACAATACTATCAACCATATTTCTTCATTGCAGCTTTCATTCCCGCAGTTTATTCATTCCATAACTAGACGCTGGTTTCTACCACTCTTCTTCAGGCACAAACTTTTGTTTAAATGCCTGTTTTCAATTCTTTTGTGTGTACACCTAGGAGCGGAACTTCTGGTTCATCTGGGGAGTCTACGTTTAATTTTTATGAAGGACCACTAATTTTTTCCCCCATTTAAAAAAACTTAGTTGTCTTTTTGTTGTTGAGTTGTAGAAATTCTTTATATATTCTGGATACTTGACTCCTATCAGATACAAGATTTCCAAATATTTCCCTTCATTGTGAAGCCTGTCTTTTCACCTCCTTCACAATTTCATACTGTCCCATTTTCCTCCCTTTTAAGAGTCGGGCTTATTGAGGTTTAACTTATCTACAATAAAACTTACTCTGTATAAGTATTCAGTGCTATGACTTGTTTTTTTTTAAATAAGATTTTATTTATTTATTTGACAGAGAGAGAGATCACTAGTAGGCAGAGAGGCAGGCAGAGAGAGGGGCGGGGGGCAGGGGAACTCAGGCTCTTTGCTGAGCAAAAAGCCCTACTCGGGGCTCGATCCCAGGACCCTGAAATCATGACTTGAGCCAAAGGCAGAGGCTTAACCCACTAAGCCACCCAGGTGCCCCTCAGTGCTATGACTTTTCATAAATATGTATAGTTGTGTAGCCACTACTGCAATCAAGACGTAATGTTTTCTTTCCCCCAATAAGTTTTCCTCATGTCCTTTGCTTCTAATGCTAATTATTTGTTAAGTTTTGTCATTATACTGCACACTTTAGTTTTCTGAAAAATTACTGTGAAGCCTTGAGCAAATAATGCTAGGGTAAATGATGCCCAATCACATTATTTGTATGGATCCTATTTAACTTGCGAGGTGCTGATATTTTATATTTTTAATTAAAAAAAGATTTTATTTATTTATTTGACAGAGATGAGAAGTAGACAGAGATCACAAGTAGACAGAGAGGCAGGCAGAGAGAGAGGAGGAAGCAGGCTCCCCGGAGCAGAGAGCCCGATGTGGGGCTCGATCCCAGGACCCTGGGATCACGACCTGAGCTGAAGGCAGAGGCTTTAACCTACTGAGCCCCCCAGGCGACCCAATAGTTTTAAATTTTTCTTCCCTGGCACCTTGCTGAAGGTTGCACTGGCTTCAGGTGTGTGGGCCTGGAGGCCCGTGGGTGTATCAGGGTCGGCTTCCTCCCTGGGAGGGAGGCAGAGGCTAGTTCTTCCGTGAGAATGTTCCAATATATTGGGTTACTCCTGTGCCATCTACGAAGATACAGGACATGGGCTGATCTATTTCTTTAATGATCTTCCTCTTTAAAAGTAAAGCAGTCCTAATGATTTTCTGGTCTCTCAAGAGATAAAGTAAAATTATTTAAACAATGAAACTGCAATTTGCACAGTACGGTGGCCTGGCTCCGGCCACCTGTCCATGCATTTGGATACCGAACCCTCTATTCTTCCATTTCATACTCCCTTTGAAGCTGTCTAGTTCTGTGCGGCCCCGGTCCTAGAGATGTTCTCTAGCATTCCATCCCTGCTGAGGGGGCCACAGCCATCATCTGCCCCCTTCTATTTGATCCAGGTGGACTAGATCCAGATTTTTGAAACTCAAAGAGCCTTATCCAAATAGAGTTGATACAAAGAGAGAGATTTCACCAGAAAGGCCTAAAGAAGAAAAGATCCAGGCTGCTTCGAAGGTTATCAGGACACACGGTTGGGTAGATGATGGAGAGAATCCTCTCGGAAACCTAAAATGAGAAACTAGTGTTCTGTAGGGTAAAACCGTTAATAGAACTGGTTTTTTGAGACTCCAACCAAGAACTTCGAGTTCCTGAGTGTCCAGAATAAAGCAAATCAGCGACACACCACAGTTCTGTCAGTGCACATGGAGGTCTTCGCATCCGTGTCACTTAATACTTGGTGGTGAATTGATCTGTTTGTCGTCTCCCTCTCACCGTCATCTTGGCTTTGTTTCCCTAATGTCTCTGGTAGCCGAACAGAGGTCACGCCGATGACAGCATGGAATACCGTGTACCCCAGGAGAGCCGTCACCTGAGGCACCTTCCCAAGGATTCAGGAGTACCGCCATCTTCGGGCTCACAGTGGTTTCCCAACACGAGAGGTTCCGTTGTAACTTTGGTGGCTCTTCCCCCAACCCAAGCCTCCCTTAACATCCTCTTGCCTCTTTTTTATTCCCTCCAGCCTCTTTCCTTTTTAAAAATCCAATTATAATGAAGACACAGTGTTATTGTAGTTTCCGGCGTACAACACAACCATTCAAGAATTCTATACATCACTCCGGGCTCATCTCGGTGTGTGTCGGCACGGTCTGTCATCAGACATTTTTACAGTCTTCCCAGCTCCCTGCCTTATACTGTACACTTGTCTCTGTTGCTTATTCCTTTTGTAACTGGAAGTCTGTTCTTCTTAATCTCCTTTCTTGATTTCATGGCCCGGCCCCCAACCCCACAATCTCCCACTTGCATTCTCTATTGAAGAGTGGTTTTGGTTGTTGCTGTTAGTCTGGTTTATTGTTTTGTAAATTCCACATGTGAGGGAAATCGTATGGTATTTATTTGTCTTTCTCTGCCTGATTTATTTCACTCAGCACGACACCCTCTAGATCCATCCACGTTGTTGCATATGGCAAGGTTTCGTTCTTTTTGTTTTTTTATGGCCGGGTGTTGTTTCATTGTATACATACACCACATCCTCTTTACCCGCTCATCTAGCGATGGACACTCGGGCTGCTTCCGTAATTTGGCTGTTGTAAACAATGCTGCGATAAACACAGATGCGCATATATCTTTCCAAATCAGTGTTTTTGTTTCCTTTGGGTAAATACCCAGTATTGGAAATATTGGATCATACGGTATTTCTAGTTTTAATTTTTTTGTGGGCTCCATCCTGTTTTCCTGAGTGGCTGCACTGGACACTTGACTCCTATCAGATAGAAGGCTTCCAAATATGTCCCAGTCTGCATTCCCACCAACAGCCTTTCCTGCCTGGTTTGCTCCTTCCTTGCCCACACGTGCTGTTTCTTGTGCTGTTGATTCTAGCCGTTCTCACAGGTGTAAGGTGACAGCGCATTGTTATCCCTGCTACCTCTTAAGACCTATGCATTTACCTTACATTCCCAGCATCTTTAAACCTGGCCAGGGGATATTTAGTGGTGAAGTCCATGTTCAGGTTAATAAGGACAAAGTTGGTTGTTTCTGGACAACTAGATGCAAGGCACGATATTGGACTGGATACTGGGCCAGGACAAAGTTGCCTGTAAAGACATTGTTGAGACAGTCGGTGAAACGAAGCTTATTAAATCCTTTCTTAGATGCATCGTGTACAAAAGGCCTAGACCACTGAGAGCCAAGAGCCAGGCTCAGTGGTTGGAGTGCTAGGTCTGTAGCCAGCCATCCCGTGGTTGGAGTGCGAGGTCTGTAGCCAGCCATCCCGTGGCTGGAGTGCGAGGTCCGTAACCATCCATCCCGTGGCTGGAGTGCGAGGTCCGTAACCAACCATCCCACTCCCTCCTCCTTCTCATTCGTTCACCAACCCTGCTTTCTTCCTCTTGTTATCTAAACGTGGGATGCCTGAAGGCCCCTTTGTTTGCTCTTTATCTACTTTGCTGGCACTGGAGAGTCAGTGTACGGCTTCTCTGCTGGCATTCACCGGTTGCTGTCGAATATTTTTTTGATGGGGGCTTGGGTGAGTCACAGCTGCTCAATTTATGATCCTGCAGATAAAACAGTTGCCCACAGGGCGCTTCCGATCTTGGTTTTAAAGGAACCATGGGCGCTAAATGAAAGTGGGGATCCCCACTTCCTCCCAATGAGCAGGCTGATTTTGGCTTATATCTCCATGAAAATCAGTTGCCCTCGGTAGGTCACCTGGAAGTTCCCATTGGAAATCCAACGGACAGTTTTCCAACTTAGACATATCTGCTTCCTGGGGAATCCGCCTTCAAAACCCAGTCACTCTCCAAGGCCTCACCTCCAAATACCATTCCCTTGGGGGTTAGGTCTCAACATAGGAATTTTGGAGGACGCAGACATTCAGAGGGTAGCATTAGGATTTCCATTTCACAGCATGAAATCACGGCTAGAGATGTTAGGGAACTGGCCTCATGTAGCAGGCGCTGGTGCCAGGAATGGAGCTGGTGAATCTGAGCAAGTACCGACCGTGTTACACTGCGCAGGATGGACTCAACCCGTCCGTACGCGGCGGCTGTCATTGCCATGGCTAGCTCTCTGGCCTTGAAAGTCTGACACGGTCTAGGGCTGGGCTGTCCATCATGGCATCTTCCAGCCCTATGTGGCTTTCCAGCACTTGAGACGTGGTTAGTGCACACTGAGAAGTGTTTTAGGTGTAATAGTCACGTCAGATGTTGAAGCTTTAGCACACACACACAAAACAAATAAAACATAAATAAATACTCCCGGATAAGAGTCATAGCAAAAATTTTAAATGGAAAAAAATTTACACAGAGCATATGATGGCAGATAATAACTTGGACCTCCTCCTACCTATCTTGATAGTTTAAAAAAGAAGCTTTGAATTCAGGGGCATAAATACAATATTTTAGTAACACTAACCCCACATTTAAAATTTCACTTCAAAAACATGTATTTATTGGAAAATCTCAAATTACATATGTGGGTTGCATTGAGTTTCTGCTGTTCATTGTTGGCCTAGAGACTGGAAAGCAGGCATGGAACCGGGAGCTCCCCGGGAAGAGGCATGAAGCCCTTGCGGACTGATGAGCTCTGGGGTGAGCAGAGTTGGGGGTGGTTTGGGGTCCAGGGACCTGTACAGCTGCCAGCATGTCCACATGCTGCCTCCTCTCACTGGAGAGAGAGGACCGCAGAGGAAGGAGGCTGTGTAGAACCGTTCAACGTTCACTGTAAATGCTCCAAATTCTGGGTGCGCAGACAGGGCCAAGCACCGCCATCCAACGCAGATGGAGTGAGCGGGCGCCTTGCTGCCCGTCCTCTCCCATCAGACGAAGGCTTCTTCTGGACTCAGCAGGAGTCCCACCCCTAGAGTGAGGTCCCTCCCCACACTCTTACCACGCATGTGCAGCTGATGCCCTACGTGGATGTTTCTAGAAGCCGTGTGGGTCCAGAAGACTTGTCATTTTCAGAAGAGAGTTGCACCGGAACTTAGCTGTCTGTTGGTTTGGGGTCCACTCCCGGGCTAGAGGGAGGGGGCGGGGACTCCCATCGCTGGCAGCAGGTTCCTCCTGGAGGCGCTTCCTCTGGCTCTGCCCTGCGAGTCCCCCCAAGCCCAGCTTTCCAGAACTGGCCTCGAGACCAGTCCCCCACACCCGCCTCGTGTGTGCCGGCTTCAGTGAAGCCCTCCTGCCCTCGCCGGGGCCAGAGCGCGGGCATCGTCTTCGCTCTCCATCTCCTTCTGTTTGTCCAGTCAGCAGGCTTGTCAGCTGCGCCTGTTGGATGTCTCTGGAGCCTCACCACTTGCCTCCTCTCGGGTGTCGGGGACCTGGACGATCGGAAGGGACTGGGAATGTCTCCGCGTTTTCAGCCCGAGCTGCATGACAGCAACCAAGCTAGGCATTCCGGAGGGCTCCTTCTACAGGGACATCGGCTAGAGTCACCCCGCGTTGTTCCCGTGAAGCTCAGCGTCCCTCACGGGGCTGGATGGGAGGACCTGTAGCATCTGGCCACTCTTCGCCTCTTCAGTCTCACTGACGATGCTTGTCCCGCTCCCGCTCCGTAGTTCAGCCATCTACCTCCCCGTGTTTTCTGCCTGAAATTCGCCCTCCATGGGTACCAGCTCTGCCCCCCATCCCACACCCCCCATCCCCAGACTTTTGTCTGACAAGCTTATACTCTCTTCAGGTCTCGGTTTAGCTCTAAACTTACCCCTCCCCTCGACTCCCTGCCCCCCATCCCCCCGCCTCGTGAGAGCACTTTGCACCCTCCTTTAGAGGCTGATTTTGAGCCTGGCCTGGGGCTGACCTCCATGTCCGCCCGCAGCATGAAGAAGGTGCCATGGGAATAGTTATGGATGAGTGTTTGTGACATACCCGGACGTCTTCAACACGGCTGGCTATGGCCAGAGGGCAACTACCGCCCCTGTCAAGAGCACTTTAAGGTCTCTGTAGACGTGGACATTCGGGTCTGCCTGATTTCCAACCTCTTGTAAAAAAAATGGAAAATGGCCAAGGGCACCAACTCTCTCTAATTCAAGCTCCTCATTTCTCAGCCAGCTGATGAAATGTGCCTCTCTTCAAACCCCAGAATCATTCCTCGCTCAGGCCTTGTCCAGTTTTCTCCGTGGCCAGGCTACGAATGTGTCAGTGAGGGTGACACTGGGGAAAACTTGGGTAGAAATGCCTTCTGCTGAGCTGTGAGAGTGAAGTAACTTTTTAAAACTGTTAACTACTTCATACTCTTCGTCGGCGTACTCTCTCAGGCATGGCTCCCAAATTAAATTGGAGTCGTTTTGGGGACCCAAGGTAGCGTTCTGAATTATTGGATGTGGCTGTATTCTTGTAAATTTCCATGAGCCACTGTTATTCTAAGTCATATGAAGGCAGTAATCCATCAGAGTTGCCCCATGTGCACGAGAAGGAATTATCTAGAATCTAATTTTATCTCTAACTCTATAAACAGCCAAGTGGCACCATTTATTATTTTACATAAATCAGTCCTGAGACCAAATTTTCTTTTAAATGTGTCCTTTAGTCTTTTCCAATGCTGCTTAAAAGAAAAAAAAAAAACAACAGACAAAATACCAAAACCCTCAGTGTCTTGAAATAGTTCTGTGGTCTCTTCCTTTTGGGGAGGAGAGGAGGCTGGCAGGAGAGATGGGGAGGGCTTGAGAGGGAAGCAGGAGCCCACTTCGGTGCAGCTTCCCCGCAAGCCATCAGCCTCACGAGCCAGAACATCTGGATGAAAGTGAACTCGGTGGCTGGCCTATTCTCAACCGGGTCAGATGCCTTTCTCTAGACTCGTGTAAAATGTCCTCCGGAAAATAGGAAATTGGAGGCCTGTATTAGTCGCCATGAGAAAAACTTGCACAGGAATTTACTCTCCAGTGACTTGACTTGGAGAGGGCCCACGATCTGAGGGTCCTTAATCAATGCTAGTAAGAGACCGGTGACCTGATGGAGACGGATGCCACATGGGCCCCGGGCTTCCTGTGGCTGGAAGACGTGGTATCAAGCATTGTGGTGACCTGGAAAGCCCACTTCCTTCTCCCAGGCATAGTTTTACCAATACAATATTATAATATGATTCTCTCTTGTTTATCCCCTTATTTTTTATAGTTAAAATTTTAATTTGGTGTTTAAATGTAATTTGAGCCCAGCCTAGGGCTCTCTAGAGGCAAGGTGATGTCCATTCTGCAGAGCAGAATGACTGCAATTTTCACTTGGCCTTTCACGGCACCCAGGGACGTGCTGTGCCTCGTGACCGGGTGTCTACAAGCTCCTACCATGAGCCTCGGAAGCACCATCATGAGCAAATGAGAAACCGATAAAAATAAATGTTTCTCTCCTTCCAAATTCAGTTAGCAGAGTGGAAAATCAACTTGTTATCTTTTCTTGCCATATTTTATAGGATGAAAATCTGGTCTTTAAAAAATATTTAGGAGTAAATAGCCTGGTTTCTTCTTTCTATTCAGCTAGGGGCTGAATTTCTGGGCAGGTAAGTCAACTGTAAAACTTAATCCTTTCCCGTCTGCTTCCGGATGCTGTGCTTGAGGACAGATTATACTGTTGTGGTTGTTTTCTTGTTTGTCATCCTCAGTCCAGTGACTTCTCCTCTCTGACTTCAATCCAGACGTCATTTACATTCTCAGTGTTTGACGTCCTTGGGTGAAATCAGGAATGGCAAACAACTTTGAGAACTCTGTGCTCATATGGTTATAAATGTGCTTGCTGAACGTTTTTGGTTTTGGTTCAGTTGTAAGCTGATATTGGTTTTGGAAATGAAAAAGGAAATCTCAAGGAGATGTCATCAAATAAAAATTAATTACTGCGCAGACATTAGTCAGCTGTCTCATGTGTGCTGGGCCTTGTCCCAGCAGTAAGGTTACAGAGAGCAGGAACACAAGGCTCCTGCCTTCTGGGAAGCTTCCTGTTGTATAGGGAGCCCAGAGAAGCAAACCAGTGGTCATCCCATGGTACTATACTGGCCATGGTGGTTGGTGGTAGGGAAAACCAGTTACCTCTGTGGGTAACTGTGAGTACCAGGGCCTGACCTGTCAGTTCAAATCCTGGTTGTGTCAGTATCTTTGTGGTCCATTAGGGAAGTGATTTAACCTCTCTGAGTCTCAGTTTTCTTATCTATAAAATGAGGATATCCATAGCTACTCCCTGTGGAGAATTTAACCACATGCTTAGTGCATCATTGTTATTCAGAACAGCTTGGCTGTTTTCTTTATGACTATCAGATATATTCATGGGGCCATGGAAGCTGGAAGGGAGTACACCGAACTGTGATGTTCCAAAGGGGAGGTGATGTCTTGAGGTCTTGGTGAGGTCTTGAAGAATGAGCAGAAGTTTGCCAAAAGCATAAAGGGGGCATTCTAGGCAGAGGAAATGGCACTTGCAATATCCTAACAATGGGAAGCAGCTTGGCATGTTTGGGAACTACAAGTTCAAGAAGATACCACATTTAATGGTCAGCTCCTCTGTGCGAAACAGGGAGTGGCCATGAGCTGGAAGTGACCGGTGATGAGGCCAGGAAGAAGGAAAGCTCTGGAACATGAAGGACTTCCCAAGTGTTTCTGCCCTTGACTGTAGGTCAGTGATCACCAAACATCAGTCTTTCACGCATTTTGCCATATTTGCAGGAATTACAAACTTCCCATGTAATTACTTATTTAGAGTGTCTACTGAAATAAACCCACCTTTCGGCATCTACTAACAAATGCATTTATTTTCAAAAGGTGGTGTCCAAGCCAGCTACAAATGGAAGATCGGGAAAGTGACAAGCGGGTTAAAGAAAAACTCAACCGTGACAAAAAAATTCTTTAGCTGGGTGCCATGCAAGACCCTCTTGAGTAGTACTGCTGGTACATTTCCGGCACGCCAAGTCAGCATGGACAAGGGCAGTGGGGAGTCTCAGAAAATGATGAACATGATCCTTGGTGGCTGATGAATGAAGCAAGGAGAGAGGGGTCAGCATGATGGCAAGAATGCTGTTGTGGGTGGTTCTGGTGGTCCAACTAAGGAAGAGTCTGGGGATGAGGTGGCACAGGCAGATACAAGAGATGCTTTGAGGCTGGATGAACAGACCATGGGCCTAGCTGGATGGAAGGATGAAGGAGAGGGAGGCACCAAAGAAGAGGTCCATGTTTTTGGCTTAGGTGCCACCAAGAAGTATTTTCATGTTTGGACACAGAGCCATAGGAGCAAACCTTAGTAGCATCTGGGTTGAAAAACAAGCTTTGGAAGTTAAGGGGTGTTCAACCTGGATTACTGGCTTCCTCTGAAGAGACATTAAAATCAACATTGTAGACCAGCTGGACCTAACAGACACATACAGAATGTTCCATCCAGCAGCACGGAATATACATGCTTCTCTAGTGTGTCTGGAGCCTTCTCCCAGACAGATCATATGCTGGGCCACAAAACATGTCTTAATAAATTTTAGAAGGGTTTCAAGCACCATAAAGATATCAAGATAATAGGGTGCCTGGGCGGCTCAGTTGTTAAGGGTCTGCCTTTGGCTCAGGTCATGATCCCAGGGTCTTGGGATCGAACCCCAGAGCAGGCTCCCTGCTCAGCGGGAAGCCTGCTTCTCTTTCTCCCACTCCCCCTGCTTGTGTTCCCTCTCCTGCTGTGTCTCTCTCTGTCAAATAAATAAATAAATTCTTAAAAAAAAAATAAATCAAGGTACCAAGTTTCTTTTCTGACCATGGCAGTATACAACTAGAAGTCCATAATAGGAGAAAAGTGAGCATTCACAAACCCATGAAAATTAAACAACACACCCTTGAACAACCCATGGGTCAAAGAAGAAATCGGAAGGGAAATCAGAGTATCCTGAGATAAAGGAAGCAACATACCAAAACTCATGGGATGCTAGAAAGCAGTTCTAAGAGAACAGTTTATAATGATAGACGCCTCCATGAAGAAAAAAGAAAGATCTCAAGTAAACACCTTTATCTCCTAGAAAAAAGGAGAGCAAAGTAAGCTTAAAGTTAGCAGGACGAAAGAAATAGTAAACATGAGAGCAGAAAGAAATTAAGCTGTGACTAGGAAGTCGGTAGAAAAAAAGTCAATGCAAGAGGAGTTGGTTTTTTGACAATATCAGTGGAATTGACAAATGTTTAGCTCCACTAATGAGAAAAAAGGGGAGGCGTCAAGTACACGGAGTCCATGGAGTTCTCAGTGAAAGGGGAGCTACGTCAAGGAATGCCACAGAAGCAACTATATGACAGCAAACGGGGTAACCTAGTGGAGCCATTCCTAGGAACATACAACCCCCCAAGACAAAGTCATGAAGAGAGAGACGATTTGAGCAGGCCAGTAACGACAGAGATTTAATCGGTCATCGCAAACCTGCCAACCGAAGAGAGCCCAGGATCAGATAGTTTTGCTGGTGAATTCTATCAAACATTTAAAGAATCAACACCAATTCTTCTCCAATCCTCCCAAAGGTGAAAGAGGAGGGAACGCTTCTAAACTCATTGGATGAGGTGTTCCTGAGCCCAATGACAAAGCCAGGTAGGCACACAACAAGTGAAGAAAGCGAGAGGCCAATCCCGCTGATCAATCCAGATGCAAAAATCCTCAAGAAAATACCGGCAACCTGAATTCAACAGCCAGTGGGATTTATCCCTGGGATAGGATGAATGTGTTTGTAAATCCCAGCGTTGGTGGCAGCGTTATTCGCAGTGACAAAGACAGACAGAAACGACCCAAGCGCCGGCCGATGGATAAGGAAAACGGGCTGTGTATACACAGTAGAATGTATGCAGCCATAAAAAGAAAGAAATCCTGCCGTTTGCAACAACAGAAAGTCGCGAAGGGAGTAGCGAAATGTCCTTTTACATGGTGTGTGACCATGGGAGGTGATAGGTGTGTTAATCAAGCTAATTGTGACAACTGTTTTGCAACATATATGTATCAAACCATCATGATGTACCTTTTGAATTTATATAATGTTCTATAGCAATTGGATCTCATAAATCTGGGATAAAACTTTTTATCCCCAGAGCCACATATTCATATTTTGGGGGAGGAATGTCCCTCTTCCCATTTTTAAAGGAATTATGGGTCTTCCAAAGGATCGTAAGACATTAGGGAGCAGAGAGTTTCTCTCTTGGAGGGGAGGGGTCTGTGTGTAGCCTCTGTATACTAGCTCCCACCAGATTCATGATTTGGGGGCTCCTGCCCCGCTGTACAGACCCCCCCTACACACAGAGTGACATCTTGTTCCCCTTGGGTTCCATGGGGCACTGGATATGGGAATCTGGGCAATTAAATACTGTTATGTAATCACCATCATCTCTCCTCCAGAACCTCAGGTTTGTTTCTAGGATAAAAATGAAAAATTCAAGATATGAAAACCTTTTCAGGGGGCAGGGGTTAACCCCCCCCCCCCCCCCATAACCTCAAAGAGTGTAGAACTTCAGAGCTTTGAAAGTGATTTCCCATCACGATCTTCTTTGACATTCTTGAAGTTTCCGAGCCCAGGGCCGCTGTGAGGATCTCTTTCATAGGAGGGAAGCACGTCTGGAAGGTTTGCTTTGGCTGCTTTGTGGCCGGGGCCGAGTCCAGAGACATTTTGGTTGTCACAGCTCTAGGGAGGATGCGGCCAGCAGTTGGAGGACAGAGGCGGGGGAGACTGCGAAGCGGGCATCCTCCAAGGGGCGGGATGGCCGCCTGCCGCCGAACGCAGTGTGGCGGAGGCCGAGAAACGGCTTCCTGGTCCTGCCTGCTCCAGTCCCGAGCCTTCCCGTTTCTTCAGGTGGCCTCAGCCTCGTCTTCTCCGCAACTTCCATTCCGACCGGATTAGAAGTGAAACCCAGCCTTCCAGTGGCACAGGAAAGAATGGGCGGCTGCGAACGGAAGCCTTTCCACTTCTCTGTAGCGCATTCACCGTCCCTGCCAGATTATTACACTGTCCCTCCAGATAAGGTCTAACTCAATTCCAACTGAAAGTCTTATATTTGTACGTGTTTTCCTGTTCTAATAAAAGGGCAAGGCCACAGAGCGCACTGGGCAAAGCCCCAGGCCCAGGGCTCAGAGGCCACAGAGGCTGGAACGTATGTCTCTCACCAACTCCCCGACGCCACTCCCAAGGCACTTTCTCCTGTGGAACCTGATGGAGTTCCCCAGTGTCCTTCCCGAGAGCGTCCTGGCTCTGACGGCCCCGTGGCCCTTTCCTTGGCAGGCCTCCGGGCAGCCAGCAGGGCGGAGCTGAGCATTGCTTGGCCCAGACCCTTGGCGGCCAGGCTGTCTGCTTGGTGCGGAGTGGACCGTTCTCACCTGGTGGATGGACTCGAGGTCTTGCAAAGCCAGCCTAATGGGAACAGGTGGCTTTTACCCTAGTCAAGGGTTTTGGCTTCATCCTGGCCTCGGCTTCTCTCTGGGTCTTATCGCAAATGTTCTGGTAGAGTTTTATTTGGTTTACTATTGGCTTAGTTTCTTTCTTTCTTTTTTTCTTTTCTTTTCTTTCTTTTTAGTTATTGTTATTTCCCTGGGGTTTTGGAGGCTTAGGGTGAAGGGATCACGGTGCTAAGCAGCCTTTTGAAAACCTCGGAGGCAGTGAAATTAGACCTCACGTCTGGGGCGGATTTGCTTTGACTTGAAATGGCCACAATCCTTGTCGACCTGGGCTTCCCTCCGTGTCCCTAGTTACAGACAATTTCTTCCCATCGGCTGGCTCAGAAGATGCTCCAGTGATGTGCTAACTTCCTAGGAGTTAAGAGCCCCTTTCCTCGACAGAGGAGAGTGCTTTACACTAGATTATCATTTGTCTGAACCCCTTTTGTGAGTTCCGCCCACCAGACACAGATCAAACTTCTGCTCCATGCTTGTTTCCATGCTTGTCGCTGAGGTCAAAACCACAGCAGGTGAGTGCAAAACGTGGGTTCTGGATTCCCCTTACCCCGGGGATTGGGAAGAGAGTGAAGTGGAGACATCCCGACCCTTGCCCCCCTACTGAACTTGCTACCATTGCTGGTACATCAACACATGTCCCAGAAGGAAGGCCTCACACTGACTGCCCATGGACATCACACATGGTGGGCCTCTTCCCAAAGACGCTGGAAGGTCCTCCTGTGTTTGCTTTCCGTGCTGGGTAGCCAGTGGCCGCCTGTCCAAGGGCTCACCAGCACACATGCATTTACTGTCTCACAGTTTCTGCAGGCAGGGATCCAGCCAGGGCTCGCTGGGCCCTCCACTTGGAGGTCTTGCATGGCTGTCATGGAGTAGTTGGTGGGGCTGTGCTTCCCGCTGGAGTCTGGACACCGTGGTTGGCAGAATTCAAAGCCCACTCTCCGTGGTGTTAGAACTGAGGCCCCAGCCTTTCGCTGGGTGTTGGCTGGAGGCTGCCCTCAGGTCCTAGAAGATGCCCCCTTGCGGTTATGAGTTGAATCATGTCTCCAAATCTCAAGCCCCTGCCCCAGGAACTGCGACCAGGACCTTACTTGGAAGTAGGATGGATGGACCAAGTTAGGATGAGGTCATGCGTGGGGTGGGCCCAATCCAGTGACCATGTCCTAATGAGAAGGGGAAATCTGGACATAGAGACATACATAAAGGAATGTTGGTGGTTGAGGGATTCTGTAATGGCAGCCCTGGGAAACAACACCCCCTACCACGTGGGCTACCTCTGTGCGGCTACTCACCCTCTCAAGAAAGCAAGGGGTGGGGTGTCTTTCTCTGTAGTCTGCCAGGATGGGCCTCGCATAATGTAACCTCGTCGGGGAGTGACCTCCCACCACCTTGGCCATATTCTGTGGGTTAGAAGCAAGTCATGGGTCTCCAGGGAGAGGATTTCACAAAGACAGGGCTATCAGGAAGGATCACCGGAGCTGTTTCTCCCCAGGGACCCAGGAACACAACAGGCTTTGGGTCAACCTCAATCAATTGCCAGCCTTGCCGTCTTGGGCCAGGCACGGGGTGCGGGGTAGGGTGTGGACAGGGCTTCACAAACGTTAATCCGAGACCAAGTTCTCATATCCATGGAGAAACAAGTGAAAAAAAAGTGCAAGGTCACGGGTTTCTTATTAAACAGGATTTATTCAATTTAAAGAGCTACCCGAGTTCCTGGTATGAAACTGTCCCCCTTGTAAAGAACTAATGGTGACAGTAGAGTGCACGGTGCATTTTCGGGGGGCCTATATTTGGCAAAATAAAAGTTGGGAACTCTATACCATGTCCCCTAAATAAAGTTGGGTTCATTGAGTCTGAGAACCCCTGGTCGGGAGCGTGAGATGGTCTCTGAACAAGCAGCCCAGACCACGGGGGCATCAGACAGAGCTCACCGAATCTCCACTATCTGTTCAGAGCCCAGCTAAATGGGCTGTCATTCAGGACAAGGTGGCCCCCAGGGATGGACAGGCTGCTCCTCTCTCTGTTCCTAGAGCTCTAGCCTGCATCATTTAACATCATGCTCTGAGTTTCTATCCGCAGTCTCTAGGTTTAGAAGGGGCCATTTTCCGAGAAACCATTCTCAAAAATACCATCAGTTGGGCTGTTCTTTGCCCCTTATTCAGAGCCTTTGAGATAAAAGTCTCCTTACAGTGAGGACTTAGACAAAATTTGCTTTTCTTGGCAAACATATCTATTTTTTCTTCTTTAGACAATGAGAGCCCCAGGACAATGAGAGTTGTTTCTCTTTTTGCCCTGGTTTCCAGGAAGCTTAGAGAAAGTTCTCTGCATTTAACTGGTCCGGTTTCCCAGAGCTCTGGTTGTCCTTGACCTGCCGCACGCCTCTGCTCATTACTCTTCCGGCTTCTCTCAGTCTTACGGGCGGGTGCTAGCTGCGTCCCCAAGCCTACGTCCATCAGGTCTTCCGGGGAGCGTCTGGGGGTAAATGGCAGGCGAGCTTCTTCTCCTGTAAGGACTGAGGAGGTTGTGTACATGAGAACGTTCCATAAACTGTGGCTGTGGGGCACCTGGGTGGCTCAGTGGGTTAAAGCCTCTACCTTCGGCTCAGGTCATGGTCTCAGGGTCCTGGGATCGAGCCCCACATTGGGCTCTCTGCTCAGTGGGGAGCCTGCTTCCCCCTCTCTCTTTGCCTGTTTCTCTGCCTACTTGTTATCTCTCTCTCTGTCAAATGAATAAATAAAATCTTTTAAAAAACCACAAAACAGTGCTGTGAACACACACACACACACACACACACACACACACACACCCTGATGTCCAGTGTGTATAGCGGCCAAATAGGGGCTTAAATGGAACAGGGCCTTGTGAATTTCCGAGGTGGGACTTACCAGGTTTTCATCAGTTTTAATCTGTGGTTCTCAGCAGGTCTTGTCATCCACATGGACACATCCTTCCTCTCTGAGTGGACATCAGATTATCCACGATCTCCGTGATGCTCTAGCTTCTTATCCAGGTTTGGGTTCCTCCACAAGTCAAGCCCAAGGTGAGGGTTCTGGTGTTAAGCAGCCTCATTGGGAGGTGATGGAGGGAGGGAAAAGGGGGTTGAATCATGTCCCCCAAAAGGACATATCCCCATCCCAATACCCAGTTCCTGTGAGTGTGACCTTATTTCCAAAATAATTAACTGCAGATGTAATTAAGTTAGGCATCTTGAGATGAGATCATCCTGGATTTAGAGTGGGCCCTAAATCCAATGGCAGGTGTCCCTAGGGGAGGGAAGGAGATTTGACACGGGGGACACATGGCAGAGGGCCATGTGACCCTAGAGGCAGAGACTAGAGATGTCGCTGTGAACCAAGGAGCCTGGAAGATCCCCGAACCTGGAAGGAGCCGGAGGGACCTCCCCGAGGCCTTCAGGGGGAGCGTAGCCCTGCCGACACCCAGACTCTGGGTTCTGGCCTCCAGGGCTGGGAGAAAGTGGATTTCTGTTGTTTGAAGTTACCCCTTTGCGGACCATTTTAGCGGCAGACGCAGGACATGCCCAAGGGCGTGTGGTGGCCTATTCCCACTGTGGGGTCGGGCCAGGGGACACGGTGCTTGGAGCTGTCCCCGCCTAGGGTTGAGGGCTCTGGGTGCTGGTACACCCCATCCCATCAGGCCTGGCCTGAGAGTGGCTCCTGAGGTCTGTGGGGGACTGGAATTTCGGGCCTGGGGCTGGGGGCTGAGTGCGCTTCCGCAGGCCAGACAAAGCCGGGGACAGAGGACTGTGCAGGGTGGAGCTGGGACGGGCTGGCGCACACCCAGTGCCCGGGGGGTGGTAGGAGGCTGGGGGGAGGGGCAGGGCATTGCGGGGAGGCTGGGGACGACTCCCCGCCTCCAGCCTCTAGCGTCCGACCCCGCTGGCCTCTCTGGCCTCTGCCGAGCCAGGTGCTCTGTGAACCTGGGGCTCACGGCCCCTTCCCCTGCTGTGCCATCCACCGACCCCGATGGCTTGGAGGTGCCAGTGAGGGTGGGAGCTGACCTCAGGTGACGGAACGTCCACCCAGGCACAGCCTGAACCCGGCAGGGGCCGACTCGCTTCTGCCGGGAGAACCCAGGGGTTTCTGGTGCCCTGGCTGCTCAAAGACGGGAGGCCCAAGGTCAGGGCAGAGCTCCTGACCTTTGCTCCGAGGGTGTCCGAGATGCCCCGGCAGCAGACCTCTCGCAGCCTCTACTTCCGGCAGTAAGTAGGGGAAAGCCAACCGAGCAAAAGCCCAGGGACCGGTTTCTTCCAGGGGGTGGTGGTGGGGGGGGTCCCTGGAAATCCAACAGCGGCCCCTGTTTGATCTGTGGGCCAGAACCTGCTCCTAGGACGGCCTCTTGCTTGTGTTTCCGACGGGCCCACGGTCTTCGTGCCTCGTCTCCCCCAGATGCTGACACTGTCGTGGGACAACGGAGGGGGCTGAGGGCGGCCATTGCAGATGCCACAGTTGTGGGGCTGACACAGCAGACCTTGACTCTCTCACCATTCTGGGGCCACAAGTCCCAAAGCAAGATGCCCAGGGGGCCCGCTCACCACCCCCCGCCCCCCAACCAGGGCCCTGGGCAGGGATGTGCTCTATCCTGTCTCCGACCCTCGGGGGCAGCGGCCGGCAACATTGGTGCTCCTTGGCTCCGGGCAGCTTCACCCCCATCTCCGCCCCCACTGTCGCGTGGCCTTCCTCCCCGCCCGCGGGTCTCCTTCTCTGCGTCTCTTCCCCTCCTCCTGGGAGGACACCAGTCACGGGGGGTTCCGGGCCCAGCCTGCTCCCGCGTGACCCCCGGCTCCCCTCTGTGCCTGCAGTGACCCTCCTGCCCAGTAAGGTCACGGTCTCCGGTTCAGGGAAGGACATGAAGTTTGGAAGGATGCGATCCAACCAAGCCCAGGGATCAAGGCTCAGCCTAGGGAATCGGCAGTGTCCTCACCAGGTCTTGGCTGAGCTCTGACCCCTCCTCCGGGAACCTCCTCTGACCTCCCCAAAGCCAAGGGAGCTGCCCCTCTCAGGAGCCCTCCGAGCACTCCGTCCTCCCCGGCACGGTGGCGGGTGGTAACGGTCCACCTGCCGGTCTAGACCCCCAGCGCCAGAGGGCAGAGGCTCCATTCGGCCCTCTCCCTGGCCCTACCCCTCGGGGCTAGGCCTCCGTGAGTGCTGCTTGCCTCTGACTTTAAGTGACAGAAAAGCCAGACTCTCCAGTGGGCGAACACAGCAGCAGACGGACTTTCTTGCCCGAGGGGAAGCCCAGGGCCGGGTCGCCTCCAGGCTCAGGAAGTCAGGGCTTGGCTCTGCCTGGGCCCTCCTCCCGGGTTCCCTGCAGTTTGAGACGAGGAGTGAGATGGCGGCCTCGGTTCCAGAGGGGCATGTCCCAGACTCTCCTGCTGTGCCAGGACGGGTCACACGTCCTCTGGTCGACCAGTCGCTGGCAAGGCCCGGCTTGGATCCTTCCGGGCTATGAAGAAAAGATTTGTTCCAGGCCCCTGTCCTGGGCTTGCTGACGGTCATTTTCATTTCACAGGACATTGTCCCCATCTACCTACCGGGGCTCAGATTTCTCTCCTTTATAAAGATACCAGTCGCGTGGATGAGGAGCCCACCGTACCCCAGCATACCTCATCGTAACTGATAGCAACTGCAGCGACCCTATCTCCAAACAAGGTCACATTCTAAGGTACTGAGGGTAGGATTTCAACACATGACTTTGTGGGACACAATTCAATCCGTGACCCCAACTTTGACACTTCAGGGAGGGGAATGGCTGCTCAGTGGGCTCTGACCACGTGCCAGGCAGTGGGCCGAACCCTCGACAACATCCATTGTCCCATGTCCCTTTACAGAGAAACAACTGAGGCCACGTCACTTCCCTAATTGTCATACGACACATGTGAACCCCAAGACCGTGAAATTCTGACTTCGGGGCATGAAAAGCTGGCTGAGGCTCCAGATAACGTGGGATACACCATGACAGGATAGAAAGGCCAAAATGTTCCTGGAGAGAGACGGGTTCAAGAGAAGGTAGCCAGGGGAGGCTTCACAGAGGAGGTGAGATCTGAGTCAGGCCTTAGAGAAAAGCAAAGCAAAGTGTTTGTGCCCCAGAACCAAACCAAGGAAATAGAAAAAAGAGCAGCCATTTTTTGAATTATAGAATAAAAGACTTTCTTTCCTTTTTTTAACTTTTATTATGGAAATGACAAAGCATATCTCCAAGTTGGGAGACTAATAAACCAAATCCCCATGCACCCACCATCCAGATTCTGTAATTTTCAATAGTTTGTCCATCTGTTTTATCTACTCCCTTTTTCTGGAAGCTCCAGTACCTTTTTTTAAGGGAAAAACAATCATGAGCTCACACTGATACTTCCAACTCTGGTTTTAAGGTGACAGAGTCTTACTTTGGGATGTATATCTCGTTACTTTTAAACGGAAAGTCTGAGTTCCTGAAGATACGAATATAAGCCTTTGCTTTAACCCACGTTATCGCTGGAAGAGTCTCCAAGTAGCCATACCAATATTGTGACTGAAAATAAGACTTTTGAAGACGACTGAAGATTTATTTGCAGTTCCTTTTATCCTTAGGACGTACTCCACTAGGGATAGAGAGTGCAAAGACTGTGTTTTAAAATCATCTGAAATCAGTCTTTCGGCGGGTGTGGTTGGGCCCCAATTCGATATTCCCTCAGATTCGTTTCTTTCAGTTTGCTGTCAATTTTTAAGGGTTTATTTCCATTTTTATTTTAATTCTGTAAAGCAGGTGTAAGGTCCAGAAATCAGTTCTGTGAGGTCAAGTAGGTCCCCACAAGCCTGGCGCCCACTCCTGACCCCCCAGCTCCTCCCTTCTCACCCGAACTCCCACATTAAGTAGTCGCTGACTTACCTTTCCATTTTTTCTTTTGTTCTTTTTGAAAAACATAAGCATATACACATCTGTTCTCCCCTTTTCTGCACAGAAAGCAGAATGCTATCAGTGCTCTTCTGCACCTTGAGGTTTTCCCCACTCGATACACACGAGAAGTCACTCCACACCAATACGTCAAATGTTCATTTTTTTTTTTTACAGCCGCATTGTCCTCTGCCATCTGGCCTTACCAGTGTGTTCTGCAAGTCCCCGATCGGCGTCCGTCACCACCTTTTTGCTCTCACGACTCGCACATCAAGAACTGTTGTGTCTCATGAGAAAAAACATACAATTTCATCACTACTTCGTGGTGCAACTAACTGAAGGATGCTAGCGGGGAGAACTCCTCCGATGTTCCCCATTCACATGCGACAGTTTGGACAAATTTGAGAGCAGCTCAGTGACAAGCTTCTTGGTTTCGAGAAACGGAACAGGGGCGGTCTAGCTCAGACGCTGCCCTCCCCACGACCCCGCCGAGGGGCTCTGGGCAAACGCCCTGCCTTGGTGAGCCTCGAGTCCCGCACCTGTAGCTGGGGGTGAGAGGGCTGTGCCCTCCTACGGGTGCGTCTCCTCTCGCGGTGACACGAGATGTCCCCCCACGGAGCCTGCGACACGGCCCTGTGAGCTCGGCAGATCTACATATTACTGCCGCCGCCATTTCTCCCTCCTTTCAAACATTTCATCACAAAACGAGGAGGCTGCAAGGGAAGGGGACGATCTCCCAAGCAGAGGAAGGGCAGGCACCCTGGGGTGCTGTCCGGCTCCGTGCTCCTGGAAGAGGACTCCTCTGCTCTCCCTTCGGAAGCAGAAACACTACCGACCCTGGACCCTGGTGGGAGCACATCTAAATAAAGATTGACTTCGCCCTGTGATTTCTTGGCCTTCAAAAGTCACCGGACACCTCCTCTCCCCTTTGCCTTCTTTTGATGACCGGTCAGAGCCCAAGTCCTGACTTAATGAGGGCAGCCGTCGGTCCCCGGACCAGCATCCAGGCCAAGCCACACTCATTCGGACTCTCGGTGAAGTTCACCCACAGCCCTGCCCTCAGCCCTGCCCTCAGAGCAGCCTGGAAGCTCTGGCCCAGGAACATGACACTTGCCAAGAAAAAAGCTGATTCCTGCCAAGAGACAACATCCAGTCATCACCTCGGCTGACCTCGATAAGAGCTGGCACGAAGGAGCCGTCATCAGGAGAGGCCGAGACAGAGGAGGCAGGTTTCAGCCGGCTCTCCAGATCCTGCAACATGCCTCTTGGGCTTTCAGCTGGGTCTTTGACGTTTTCAAAGGCAGCATGTAATCAAAAGGCCACTTCGAGCAGAACAGCGTCCCAGGCCCAAAGCAAAGATAGCAAAGCAACAAGAACAAGTGTGCTCGTTAAATACAGAGAAGTGGTCGGGTCTGTTGAATCCCCAGCATCTGCCCAGCCCTAACTGACGAGCCCAAGCCAGGCCTTGCCGGCGACTGGTCGACCAGAGGACGTGTGACCCGTCCTGGCACAGCAGGAGAGTCTGGGACATGCCCCTCTGGAACCGAGGCCGCCATCTCACTCCTCGTCTCAAACTGCAGGGAACCCGGGAGGAGGGCCCAGGCAGAGCCAAGCCCTGACTTCCTGAGCCTGGAGGCGACCCGGCCCTGGGCTTCCCCTCGGGCAAGAAAGTCCGTCTGCTGCTGTGTTCGCCCACTGGAGAGTCTGGCTTTTCTGTCACTTAAAGTCAGAGGCAAGCAGCACTCACGGAGGCCTAGCCCCGAGGGGTAGGGCCAGGGAGAGGGCCGAATGGAGCCTCTGCCCTCTGGCGCTGGGGGTCTAGACCGGCAGGTGGACCGTTACCACCCGCCACCGTGCCGGGGAGGACGGAGTGCTCGGAGGGCTCCTGAGAGGGGCAGCTCCCTTGGCTTTGGGGAGGTCAGAGGAGGTTCCCGGAGGAGGGGTCAGAGCTCAGCCGAGACCTGGTGAGGACACCGCCAATTCCCTAGGCTGAGCCTTGATCCCTGGGCTTGGTTGGATCGCATCCTTCCAAACTTCATGTCCTTCCCTGAACCGGAGACCGTGACCTTACTGGGCAGGAGGGTCACTGCAGGCACAGAGGGGAGCCGGGGGTCACGCGGGAGCAGGCTGGGCCCGGAACCCCCCGTGACTGGTGTCCTCCCAGGAGGAGGGGAAGAGACGCAGAGAAGGAGACCCGCGGGCGGGGAGGAAGGCCACGCGACAGTGGGGGCGGAGATGGGGGTGAAGCTGCCCGGAGCCAAGGAGCACCAATGTTGCCGGCCGCTGCCCCCGAGGGTCGGAGACAGGATAGAGCACATCCCTGCCCAGGGCCCTGGTTGGGGGGCGGGGGGTGGTGAGCGGGCCCCCTGGGCATCTTGCTTTGGGACTTGTGGCCCCAGAATGGTGAGAGAGTCAAGGTCTGCTGTGTCAGCCCCACAGCTGAGGCATCAGTGATGGCCATCATGGTAAACGAACACAGGGGTTCCCGTCTTTGTGTCCCCTATGTCACTCTGCCAGGTGGCTGCTTCAGAGGCAGGGGAGGAAGGCAACAAGCCATCCGTAAAGATGTTGATGGTGTTGACAAGGAAGAGTTTCATCGTCGGGCTCTTTTGCCCAGTGCAGGGTTCCTCTCTGGGTCTCTGAACTTGGCCACATCACGCTCTCTGACAGTGTGACTGATTCATTACATTTGGTCCCTCCCACTCCCTCCCACGCACACTCCCACATGCGCACACCCACTCCCACACGCCATTTTACTTCTCAGACTCTGATCAGCAGTTCCCAACTATTTGCCAGAATATTCCTGAGAGAATAAAACCTTGGGAAAGGCCAAAAATGCTGCAGAGTGATGTAAAGAGGTGATTTATCAATCCAGTGGCTTAGACAAAACACCGGGAACTCAGTCATAGAAACATCCGGAAGGTCAGGTCCAGGTGAGTTAATCCCCAAGAAACACTGAATCCTGGGTCCTGGGAGCTGGTGTTGCAGAGTCTGGGGCGAGGTGCTTCTCGGCTCCAGCCATTTCGGTTCCTCCAGTTTCCCTGTCCTCAGGCCACTGTTGTGTTCAGTCCTGAAGGGTAACCCGTCCTCTGCCGGTGGTGGGCTGTAACAAAGTCTCTCTGGTGCTTTGAGGGCGCTCCCTTTCCGGAGTCCACTCTGACTTTTAACTTCTCAGATTCCTGCCGTGACCCAAGAGGTCACAGAGGAACCTGCTCCTAGGTGCACGGGGCAGGAGAGCAGGGAAGAGTGCGGAGCCCCAGCCCCTGGGGCAGGGTGAGTGGGTGGACATAGGCGCTTCCAGTATCATGGCACGGTTTTGCCACTAGCCACGATCCCCACCCTGAAAGTTTTGGTGGGCCGGTTCGTGTTACCTTGAAGACCTAGGGGTTTCCTGTGGCTATGGAAACATATATCTAGGCATGAAGCAGCCAGGGGGAGAACTGCTAGTGTTGCCTTGACAACAGATAAAAACCCAAGTCTTTGTTGTTAGTAGAGATAATGCACCTGCAATCTTTTAAATTCATTTGCTTGCGGGAAAGAGAAGCTGGAGTGGGCTTGAGAACCTTCCGGAAGCAGATGACTGGTGAAAGCCTTGACGGGGGAGGGGGCATCTTTTCAAGGTTTCTCCTGCTGAGTGGCCGGGGGTCAAGTTCTTTGTAGGAATGGCTGATTTGTACAGACGGCTGGCGTCCTCCTGCGCTAATACCCTGACCCCACGGCCTTCCTTCACTCTGGGGGTTATCACAGTGGTGACCTCCGCTCCTGTCCGGTTGTCTGAATCCGTCCCAGCGGATTCGGAGGGGACGTGACTTCTTGCCAAGGAGCTGAGAGCCCATTGTTAGCAGGATACTCAAGGGCCCATTTCCCCTCCAAAATCTTGCCCCCCAGCACTTGTAAGAGAGGGTGTGGAAGGTCAAGATATGCCACTTCCGGTGACACGAGCCACTCCGAAGTCATCCCAGGGCTTCTGAAACCCCTGAAAGATCATCCTCAAGTCCTCTGCTAAGTGCCCGTAAAGCACAGCTCTGGGCCACGTGCCACTGAGAGGTCACTTGCCTTCCGTGATGTCCTGAGAGGATGCTGGATGTCCCGGTGGCAGGAGGCTTCCTGAGTTGGTACTCAGATGAAATCTGCGTGGAGAGGGTCCTCGAGCCGACTTTAGGGGACTGGTAAGAGGCTTCCTGTTCTACCCAGAAGAACAATGACGTTGGATGTTCTTGAAGCTGGAGTGCCTTCTCTCTGTGGGGGCAGACACACCAATGGATGAGAGAAGAGGAGCCCAGACTCGTGGAGAGTCCTTATGTTGCCAAGTGTGGGATTTGGACCCCAATTCAGTCTAGAGAACATTGAGTAAAACAAGAAAGAGGCACACACCAAAATATTTATGACCTGGGCGATGAGAAGGGCACCTGAGGTGGCTTCCCAGCTGGCCAGCCCTGACCCTAGCCCTGTCGCCAAAAGCGATGCCTTCCAATGATTATTTTAACCCAGTATGTTGACATATGGAGACCAATATGCTGAGAAATACAGAGAAGGTGACTGGGTGATTGATGGCAGCACTTTATTTATTTATTTATTTAATGTGCCAAGGGTCTGTCTTCTGGCTCAAGCTTTGTCCCTGTAGCCTGAGAAGCAGGCTGACCTCTTTTGGGATGCTTCACGAAAACTCAGCCTGGAGAATTTAGGATTACCCAGATTTATCAATTCAAGGACTACTTATTAGGATAGTGAAGGAGCATTTTTAAGTAGATTTCATTCATTCGGCAGCTATCGACAGCCTGCTCTGGGTCGCAGACACTTCCTTGGGGATGCAGTAGGGAACCAGGTAGGAACGTGGAGATACATCTCTGGGCTGTTCTAAGGTCACGATGTCATTCACAAATGTGGAGATTTTGCAACCCTGTTATAAAAGGTGAAGGATATCTATAGCAGGAAACAAATAGAAACAAACAGAAACAAAAGAACAAAGCCCCCAGGGAAGAAGAGCTTGGAGCTGGATTAAAAGTAACCATTTGCTGAAATAGCCAATAATACCCTCCCGGACCCAGGAGGCCCCCCAGCCTCAGGCTTTCTTTCATCAGCCCAATTTCCTCTTATTAAATTTAGACAAAAACGGAACATCGTCACCGAAAATCAGTGCATTCGTGAATTAGAAAATGATATGAAAGCATTAGGAACACAGGAGATAAATCAATTTTGAAACCCAGCTTTTTGGTTGACTTTATGGTTGTTGAACTTGCTGGGCTAAAGTACATTTCATAAGAAACTGCTTTATTAACAAAGATCAGACAGAATTCTCAGTGTGTCTGGGACAGGAATCGATGCCGGGGCCGGGGTTGTTTTGGGTGACGATTTCCAGCCACTGCTTTCCCCACACGAGCAAGATAATATAAATTCAACGTCACTGCCCCTAGATGCACCGTGCAAGTTCCCTCAAAAAATAATAAAAAGAACGCGTCCAGAAAGGCCCATCAATCATGTGTGTCTGACTTCTTCCCTCTGCAGATGGTCACGACTATACCCTGTGATATTCTTTCTCGCTTCTGTTGAAAGCAACCACCCTGTAAAGAAGAGGTTTTCAAACCGGAGATTAGGGAACACGCAGCTCCTGACATTTCATGGAGTGGGGGAAGGCGGGAATTTTGAAGTGGATGAATCACCGGGGGATTCAAGCTGGGACACATGGCTTATTTGGAAATGCGACCCTGCGCCTCTCCTTTTTTGAAGGATCAATGGTGGAGAAGAACTTATTTTGGTGACTCATCGAGAGCAGGGAGCAGGAGATGGGGAGATGGGTGACTGAGCAGCAGATCCAGGCTCTCAGAAGAGGGTTAACTCTCTCCCGGCCTCTGAAGAGCTCTAATCCCTCCCCAACAGGAGCCGTGGGTGGACAGGATGTCCTCAAGTTGCCCGTGGAAAAGAGCGCATTGCCCAAGAAGTTCTGAGGCACAAGAACTTTCTTTTTCCCGTCTTTTGGCCATGGGTTCCCTTTGTAAATATCTGCTTGGTCTCCGGGGCAGTGAGAGATGTTGGGGTTCTTACACTGGGGCCCAGATGTCTCAAGAATCAAGTGGTATTTGAAAGGATCTTGTCCCCGATCAGAGAGACAGACAGACAAGAGATGCGGCTGCTGATGTCCCTTGAACCCCCAGCCTGGTCACAACTGAGCTCACCTGCTTAAGCCTGACCTTACTCCCCGGCTTGATGAATTCCTTTGGAAGGAAGCCCGTCTGGGGGCCTTTGGTCACTTACTACCAAGAGAATCTTGAGGAACAGGAAGCTAATGTTCGTTAAGTGAGGGCAGCCCTGGGTACATAGTGAGCACTCATTAGAAGGGGATTTTCACCTCCCCTGTCGAGCTGTCGGTGAACCCCTCGTGCGCTGTGACCCTTCACATTGGACACTCTGGGGCACAGCCTCTGCGCTGCAGCAAAGATGTCTGTGAGCAGGGGGCATCTGAGGTGGCTTCTAGAGGGCCCAGCGGACTTGGGAATTCCAAGGGATGCATTCCCTCCATGCCAAGGCTACATCTTTTGTCTGAATCTCTCCACAGGAAATGTGGAGGGACATGTAGTAGATTGTTTGCAAAAATGGTCACCCACCCAATTCTTTGTGGCTTTTCAGTCCCTCCCATCAAAAGAAAAAGTCTGTTGCTTTACCCCTTGAGTCTGGCCTGGGCTAAGACTTGCTTTGACTGATGGAAGTGATCACGTATCAGCTCTAAGCTTAAGCCTCGAGAGTCCTCCCTACCTGGTTTTCTCCCTCCATACCGCCCTCTACCTCCAAAACCTGCTACCTCCATATGAAAACACCTAGGCTCACTGTAGAAGGGAGAACCCTGAAGAGGGGAGCCTGACTGTCCTATGCAAGGCTGTCCTGACCCAGTCTATGGCCAGAGGACCCCCAGATAAGTTCGAGAACTCAGCTAAGACAAGTAGGCTGTATACCCCCCCCCCCCCCCGCAGCTTCCTGCAGAAAGGAGATCGAGCCCACTGAGACAAAGATAGCCCCCAGCTGGCCTTCAGAGCAATGACAAATGCCTGTTGCTTTAAGTCAGCATGACGCAGGGGTGTTTGTTACACAGTGAAAGCTAACCGCTACAGACGTCACTGGTTAGGCGTGCTCGGCACTAAATTGGTTGCTGTGGTGAAAAGTGGTCTGCACATGATTTACCTCCACAAATCCCACGAAGCGTTGGGAGGTCACTGACTTTGAAAACACAAGGTATTCTTGTTGCTATGGATACCTCCATTGAGACATCAGAGTGCAAAGAGAGAAACCTAGTGTTGCCTTGACAACAGGTTTGAAAATCTGAGTCTGGAGAGGCAAAGACTAGGAGGGAAAAACGGGAAAAAAATAGGAAGAAGCAGGAGGTGACAGGGAAACGAGCCTGGCCAAGCTCTCCCCGCAGACAACAACCTGCCTCCGTGTAGTTGTCCGTCTCGTAGAGGCGAGGGCTGCCCGAGTCAGGGGCTACCAAGTGAGCAACATGAAGCTTTTCTCTTTTCATGGCCTGCCCTGCCACGGGAGGGAACTGCACAGCCAGGAGCAGTGTGGAGGACGGGCACCGGGTGCCGCCCTTCAGGAATCAGCAGTGGCTCTCTGCCAAGTTTTGTTCCAGGAACTAGATTTTCCCCGAGCTGGGAGGGGCCTTGGAGTGTCCACTCCCTTGCTCCTGCTGTCCTTCTTCAGAGAGAGAAACTGAGGCCCAGAGAGGGTGGGCCCGCTCAGAGTCTCCCAGGATGCTAGGATTTGGGTCCTGGCGCAGCGGGGGGACAGCTCCGGCCTGGAGTCAGTCAGCCCTGCCTCCAAGTCCTCCTGACACCGTTGACTAGCTCGTGATGGCGCACACACCAGCCGACCTCCTAGACCCTTTCTGTGAGAGGGGTTCCTCATGAGGTTGACCTCAAAAAGTGAGGACCACCGTGAGCTCATACACCCAAAGCCTGGCACCCAGCCTAGAGTGAGTTTGCAATAAACGGCTCCTTCTTATTTTCACGACAGTTGTGTTACTCTGTCTCTACCCTTCGGAGTCATGTGAGGAACGCTGGGGAGGGCCAACAGGACCCCGAATCTTTCCCAGGAGGCTTGCTGGTGCCTGTGATGATGCCCACTGTCATTTCCTATCTCCAGTCATTGGGTGTCACAGCTGGTACTCTTCAAAGCAGCTTTCGTGTCTTCTTCCCAGGCAGGCTCACGGTCTCACTCTGTCAGGAGGACGTCACCTGAAGTCCCCAGGCTGTGTGCCCAAGGGCTGAAGCCTGGCTCCCCTGGTGCATCTCCATCCCCCACATACACAGTTGCCCTGTAGAATGGCATAGCCACACAGATGGCCCAGACGTGGAGTTTAACACAGAACAAGAGGCAGGAAGTTTGGGGGCATCTGTTAATGAGAGAAAAATCACCAGCCATGTGTGGAAGTCTTATGAATGGCAAATAAATGATGCACAAATACCACTTGCCTATTCCGACCTGAACGCCCTGTCCCTCCTAAGCAGCCCCAGCTGAGTCAGAACTTTTGTTAAGGGAGGAGAAGGGTCTCTGTGCACGGCCCGGTGTGCTGACGGAGAGGAGGGGCCCACGGAGGTCCAAGGAGATCGTCGCCGGCCGGCGGGCAGGCTGAGCTGGTGTGGAAGGGAGGCTGCCTGGCGGGCGGGATCGGGGGCTTGCAGAGGGCATCAGCAGCCCTTGGGTCCGAGGGAGAGGTTAGAAAGCTGGGACGGAGATTCAGGGACGGGGCCAACGCAGGGGAGGGGTCGGCGAGCAGCAGAGGGATCTGGCTCTCCCGCCCGCGTCTCTGCTCGGGCGTGTGCTCCCCAGAACACTTCTGGGGGCTGATCGGGCTTGTCATTCACAGAACACAAACCAGGTCAAGGGTTTGAAGCGGGGGCCGGCTGAAAGGCTGTGGAAGTCGGACTTCTCAGCAGCTTAGCAAGGGCACGTAAGAGCAGGTGACACAGACCTCCCCTCTGCTGGGAAGGCACGCGTCTGCCCACGGGGGTCGGCGCCGGTGGTCCGGGTGTGGGGAGTGCGGAGGGAGGGCGTCTGCCACGAAATGATCTGTGCTGGTGGCAACGGTAGGTGATCACCCGACTGCTCAGGAATAAGAAACTTTCTTCCTCTGGCTGTTCCTTTTCCTCGGGCGCTGAGCGGGAGACGGACCCCGGGCCGGGCCCGTCAGTGTTCTGGAACGCCGTCCTCCGCGGTCACTGCTCGGGCCCCATCGGAAGAGAGAAGTCGCTGCTGTGTGGGTGGCCTTGTCTGCCCTCAAGTTCAAGCTCGTATAGATGGGCTGGAAGCACAGCTGGGGACAGATTCTGATTTTGAATATAAGCGTCACCGCTTTTGTCCCTCGGCCACATGCCCCAGTGCCAGGGAGGGTTCGTTGCTGTGTCCGTGACTCGCCGTCTGTCTCACAATCACTGGGCCTCTGCAGCCATGACAGGCGCTCGATCAGACTTCTCTTGACTCGAAACCCATGGCTGGGGGGTGGGTGCCGCTGGGCACGTGCTGCCGTGTGGCCGGTCAGAAGCCTCCTGGGGGACGGCATGTAGGGGAGCAGCCTCTTCCTCCATGGGCTCCCTCCCAACCTGCGAGGAGCTTCCACAAGGCGGCAATGAGCTTCCAGTTGGCCGACGGGGCGCAGGCCAAGGCACCTCCCTCGGAACGTCAGCTTCTCCTCAGAGGAAGGGGCGGCCCTTGTGGGAGGCTCGGTCGGGTCGTCCTGGCTGTGCCCACAGCTGGTGGTCTCCCTCCCACGCCTCACCCTTGCTGGCAGAAGCTCTGTCTGGTGGGGGCGCCCATCGTCCTCCAAGCTGGGCACGTGTTTCCCTCCTCAGGCAGGGGGTCAGCTCCGACCAGACTCAGTCAGCCTTGGCAATCCCCCTCCTCCGACCGGGGCTGGCTTTGGGCTGGGCGAGCATCTCAGGCCGGCCCGATGAGGCACTAGGTGACATCTGCCAGGGGCTTCCAGAAAAAGCTCCTCTTAAAAGCAGATACAGGCCGAGATGGTTCTGCTCTTTGGCTGGACATTCACCGTTGGGACTGGGCGGGATGCCCGCCTGGGACGGCACCAGCCGTCTTGGGACAGTGACGGCCCGAGGACAAGGCGTGGGCTCCCGGAACGCAAGATGGGAGGGACGGAAGGAACGCGGGTCCCGGCTGGGAGCTGTGGGGGCCCCCGGCCTCACCGTCCCTGGCCCTGCCCGGCTGTCGGGCCCACAGAACCCTGACTTATGGTTTCAGCCGGTGTAAGTGCTGACGGCTGTTCTTGCAGGTCAGTGCTCCCTAAATATCCTGCTTGTGTGGGAGCCACCGCAGGAGATCACGCTCACCACCCTGAAATCTGAGGAGCCCCTCCCTAACGGGTTTGCTTGTCGTTCGACAAGCCCGACTGAGGACGGCTTTGCACCCCCCACCCTGAGACAAAGGAAGACGGGTCCGTCTGTGTGGGCTGATGCGCCGGTCCCAGGTGCGCCACGGAGCGGGGGAGACGGCCGGGAAGATGGAGAGCTTCAGCTGGCGTCTCCCGGGAAAATGTGACTGAGTTGTTTATTAGTTTCTGCTTTCCCTAACTATTTTTCATCGACTTGCATTTGGGTATAGCATTGATTTTAATCTAAAGCCGTGAGTGCAGGAAAATCTCATTAATTCAGGCCTCACCGATTTTGAAGTGATAATTTAAATTGGGGCCGGGCTGAGGGCTGGCTGGAGTGGGAGCAAGATGGAAAGCAAACTGTTTTTAAGGACTTTGGCTCACTAGGTAGATGCAACGAGATGCTTCCAATTATAAATGAACCTTGTGTGTTCAAGTTCAGCGGGAACCGTGCTTGAAAATCAATCCATCAACAAATATTTATTGAGTGTCCCTTATGCACACGGCCCCAGCTGGCTAACACACTCTGTGAGAAGTTACTTCCAACCATTAGCTATGCTGGAAAGTAATGAATGTCTTCAGGAAATGCAGTTTCTTCAGGGGTCTGTGTTCCCAGGGAAGCCGACTGCCCCACGGATGCATGCGCACTCGACGGCTGCGGTGTCCCCTTTCCAGTGACATTGGCCCCCTTCCCCGACAAGCTGTGTGTAATCCGCTGCTACTTCTGCCGTCTTGACAAAAGGGCTATTCCTGACCTGCATCTCCCTTCACCGCCACCCCATCTCTCTGCTCCCTGTGCCCACGTCTCCCACGAGCGGACTCTCCCCCTTCCCGCCTGTCTGCCATCTTCCTTCAGGCCCGGCGAGGTTGGCCTTCACGCCACACCCTGAGGACACAGCTCCTCTCACGCTCACTAGGGGCCTCAGACAGCCCAGCTCCCCGGTCTGCCCTCGGCCAGCAGCAGGACACGGTCTAGCCCTCTCTTTTCCTGGAAATCTTTTCTTCTTTGTCCTCTAGGGCCAGCTCTTTCTTGGCAGTCTACCAATGGCATTGGTGGCCCTGTCTCCGTCTTCTTGGGTGGATTCTTCTTGTCTTCTGGTCTCCGGTGTTGGTGTCCCTCTCTCCTCGGTGAGGCACTGAACGTATATACAACCCACATCTGCCATGTGTCTGCGTGCCCCGAGTTCACAGCGCTGCTCGCACCCTTGCCTGTGGCCGCCAGCCCGACGGCCGCCTCCATGGCTGGCTGTTCCTCCCTTCCTGATTCCCCGCCTGAGGCTGCTGCCCCCCCCCCCCCCCGCCCCGTGGGCTGAGTTTCAGTTATTCTTAGGTAAATGTCAACTCTTCTTGTTGTCCCGGGCAGAGCTCTTGATACTGTGACTCCTCTCTCTAGCTTGTGCCCCCAGAATCTGTCCTGTGGTTGCTCCAGTTGAAGGACAGTTGGCGTCTTTTTTTTTTTTTTTTTTAAGATTTTATTTATTTATTTGACACAGAAAGAGAGAGATCACAAGTAGGCAGAGAAGGGGTAGTAGGCTCCCCGCCGAGCAGAGAGCCCTGGGGCTCCATCCCAGCACCCTGAGATCATGACCGAGCCGAAGGCGGAGACTTGAACCCACTGAGCCACCCAGGCGCCCTGACAGTTGGGGTCTTACCACCTTCACGCTGCCTACTAGGTCCCAGGTGCCCTCTCGCTTCCTCTGGGAGGTGACCCCCACTTTGCCTTCCCCCTACCCTACCCTTGTGTCCCTGTGGTCTTCCCTCTTCCGGGCTGTCCACAGGGCCCTCTTAGAACCGCAGTCCGATCAGAGCACTATTTGGTCGAACCTTCCCATGCTTTTCTCTTACTCATAGTACTACCCCAAGTCCTCATTACGGCCCCGAGGCCTGACATCTTTCTGTCCCCACAGAACAGGGACTCCTTGTTCTGCCTGGGTTGTCCCAATCGTGCCTCAGCTGAGACCACCAATACTTGTTTTCCTCTGTTTTTGGAACTTGCTTCCCTCAGGTGTGTGTCTGGGTCGTTTGTCCTTTTATGGGCTCGCTACCCGGATGCATTCCTTTTTATTTACCTGCTGGGCAGTTTCATCTCCTGGCTTGTGAGACGGCAAGGTGTCTGTCACCCTTCCGAACGGAAGACACTCAAGGGCTGGGCTCTGCCTGTTTGGGTCACTGCCATGCACACAGTGCTCCGTAAGCATTCGTCCAATGAGCCGGTCAGCCTGTCAGCTGAAGCTTCCTGAAATGGGACTGGTCTGGCCCAGACACAGGAACAGGATTTTGCGGAGGGTCTGAGGGAGACAGATCTGAGACCCTCGCTGGTGAGCTCTCTGTGCCGCGTGCCCGTAGGGTGGTGAGCCTGGCAGGCGTTTGCTCACTGACCCTCTGCTGCACCTCAGTGGAGGGTTGCTGACCCGTGTGGCTGTGCAGTGTGTGCAAGTGTGCATGTGTGTGTCAGGAAACAGGCAGCACACAAGGAAACACAGAAGAAAAGATGATGACAGACAATGACATGTGCCATGAGGAAGAGAGAGAGCAGGATCGAACAGTCGCAATAGGCAGGGGTCTTCGACACTGTGACCGCATTTTTTAAATCACGTGTAATCACATGAGGTACAGATCTGATCTACACGACTCCTCCACGATCCCTTGGGCGAGCTTTGGCAAGTGTGTGCACCCATACCACCAACACCCCCACCAGGACACACTTCCACCCCTCTAGAAAGTTCTGTGTCCCTCCCGTCAGGCCCGGAAGGGGTCCTGTAGACGAGGGCTCCCAACAGTCCTCTCTGAAGAGGTGGTCTCTGGGACCCGAAGGGGGAGAGGCAGTGGGTGCAGGAGATCCAGGCACGAGCGTGGCTTGATGCCGGGAGTGTACGGGGGCCACGCGGCTCCTGGGGAGCAGAGGAGGGGCAGTGAAGGCGAGGAGACCACACAAGGCCTGTGGCCATGGATGCACCCGGCCCTCGGCCCACCTGAGAGGCTGGTGGCCCCTGGGGAGAGCCACAGCGGGACCAGCTAAGCGATGGGGCAGCTCAGACCGGGAAGTGGGAAGAAGTGGTCAGGTTCTGGAAGTATTTTCGAAAACTTTTTATTGTGGAATAATTTTAGACTCCCAAGAAGTTATGGAGGTAGTACAGAGAGTCCCTGGGGACCCTTTGCCCAGCTTCCACCAACGAAGGCACCTTGTGGAGCCGCGGTGCGTGTGGAAACCAGGAAAGTGACCTTTGTGCCATGCCGTCTGCGCACCGAAGACCTCACTGAGGAATCGCCTGTGTGTGCAAGCACACGCATGCATGCGTGCGCGTGTGTGTGTAGTTCTACGTGCTTTCATCCTCCGCGGTTTCATGCGACTCCACCACCACCCGGGTACGGAGCGGCCCGCCTCCCTGCGCCCAGCATTTGCCGTGATGGAAGAGGGAGGCCGTTGGAATGCCAGGCCGTGTCGTGAGCTCCTTCCCGCCTTGTATTTTTTCCAACAGGACGTGAACCATTATAGCTGTTGGGCGATGTGTGGGTTTTGAAGGGTGAAAGGGCCCCTCAGTTTCCAGGATGCCCTGAACTGCTGAACTGTTCTGGTCCTGGCACGCCGGGCAGTCACCCGATGCGTCGCCTTCCAGCCTCCCCATCAGCAGGGGTGTGCCAGGAAATCGGTTTGGGGCCTCTGGCTCCTTTCCTCTGCTAACGTAGGAGACGGCCTTTATAAAGGTGCCCGTGCGTGTTTATGCCCTTGAGCCCCACCAAACGGACAAGAGCACCTTTGAAATGCAAGGTGCTTTCACGGGGAGCTTGTCTGTGGTGTTGGAAACTACTGGTAGCACAATTAACCCACAGATGATAAACGCCCCCAATTCCATGAGTGCAGAAATATGCACGACTGTGGCGTTTTAGAGTTACAGGTGGTTCCTAGCCGGAGGTCCAGGAATTTGGGGGTGGTTTTCCCAATCTCTACTTTCGAGACTTGGGACACAGTGTCCCATGTCTGACACTTATTTTCGGTGGGACAGAGGCCGTCACACGGGTCCAGATGCCATGACTTCCTCCTCCGGCATGAGGGCTGGTGATACTGTCATCAGGTGGTTGCCGGGCCCTAAGATGTGCGTGTGAAAGGGTGTGGTGCACAGTAGTGTCAGGACGTGTGAGCTGCTTCCGAGCGGGCCTCCCTTTAAAACACTCTTCTGCGTGGCGAGAGGGTCCAGAGACGCTCTCCTCCCAGTGCTAACCTGCCCGCAGCTCTGGGCGTTTCCCAGTCTGAGGTCACTGGTGGAGGCCTCCCTCCGCATGACCAGCGATCTGACCACTGAGGCCCAAGGTCACCAGGCACTTCAAGTGCACCTCTCGTCAGAGTCTTGGTTTCTTCGGAGGGCAGGAACCACACTTCCAATAACAAGGGGGATGCATACGGCTGGTTCTCTCTGTGAAGTCCAGGCGGTGTGGAGCCCGGGCTCGGCCCCCGCTTGCCTTAGCTCCGCATGAGGCACGGCCCATTGCATCTCCCTGCACGGAAGAGGAGGTGGGGTCCGCTGCTCCCTGACACACAGCCGGCCGGTTTACCTGGCTCCTGAAGCCTTGCCCCCCACGCCCCCTTCCCCGGGCTTCCTGCTGCCCGCCCTAGCCCTGCACCCTGGACAGGGTGCTGGCCGCCCACTCCCAGCCCTATGCATGTGCCCCTCTGGGCATCGGCGTCCTCACGGGGCCCTGAGGGGGGTGTGCTCCCTGGCACGGGCGGGAATTCGCCGGCAGGGTGTGGGGCAGCCGAGGTCCGAGGCCGCAAGGACCCCTGTGGCAGGGACGGCCTGGCAGACGCCCTGCTCTCTGGGGCGCGAGGCAGACTTACCTCCCACCCAGGCCTGGCAAGGGCCTTCGGAATCTTATCTTCTTCATGCCTCATTGAATTCGCTCGCTTCTTCAAATGGAAACCGTTTTTATTGTACTTTTTTCTGATTATAAAAATGATGCATGATCATTGTAAAGGACTCCAACCACACAGGAAAGCAGAAAGATGAAAATTAAAATCCCTCCGGTTCCCTCCGAGGAGGGGTAACGCTGGGGTCGGTCTTCGGCGGCGTCTCCCGGCACTCTGCACACAAACGCCCCATCCCATGAGCAATTCTGCCCACATGGGAAGACCACAGTGCGCTGCTCTGTAACCGGCTGTTCTCCCCCCAAGAAAGCGATAAAGACATCTTTCTAAGTAAAAATATGTAAAGTTATATCAGCATTTAAAATGACTGCACTGCATTTCATTGTGTGAATGTCCCTTAAGTTAGCTGGCCAAGGGTCTTTTTTGGGGGATTTAAGTATTTTGTTTTGTTACAGTTGGGAGCATTTTCTGGCTTGGACAAACCACCTCATACACACGTGCTGTGAATTTGTCTGATCATGCTGTTGGGCAGAAAATTCCTCGATGATTAATCACTGCGCCAATTGTGCCCAGCGGGACTCCCCTAAAAAGCTGACCTTTGGAGGAGGAGTCAGCAGGGTAGGAGATGACCTGTCTCCGTCACCCTTGGCAACCCACGTTCGCAGTATTTGACCTTGTTGTGAGCTCATTTTTACAAGCTTTTCTCTTGATGCTTTTCTCCAGGTGAAGCATCTTTTCATCTGCTCTGTGGACATTTGCATACTTTCTGGAACTATCTTTGCCAACTTTGGACTCTTGGTTCCTTTCATACTTATTGGTAAGCCACTGGACTGCTAAACTGGTGAATTCACTCAAATCCTCGGCAAATGCTCCACTTCACCTCAAGTGTGCCTCGACTGGAGGAAGGTGAGCCCCTTGGGGGGGCCAGGCTACTTCCCCCGCCTTGTGGGCCCCGGCGATCCAGGCGAAAACCCTGCTGGGTGGCGGTTCTACTCTGCTGAGGTTCCCCGGGCCTGACGGGGCCCCTTATGCTGCTGACCGCAGCTGGGAACTTCTCAACTGATGTGTTAGGGCCTATTCAACCTCTGCCTCCACATGACTTCTGTGGGGTCGCTTTGGGCTGTTGCTGTGTTTGTTTTTCCAGTAGGAAAACACACCTCGCTTGTCAAGCTCTTGCCCAAAGTCAATTTTTAAGATGATTTAAAGCAACGTATACTACCACAGATCTGCACAGGAGCCTCCGTGCGGAACCAGACAGCCCTGCCCATGGGCTGTCCAGGTGGCCCTATGTGTGGCTCCGTTTGACGGCTGCCAAGCAGGAAGAGGGAACTGAAAGCATCAATTTATAGCTATGAATGCAGGGCTGGGTGCACAGCAGGGGCAGACCAAGGCTGGGCGAGTGAGGGAGGGAGGCTGGCAGCTGGAGACTTGAGGGCTCATCTCGCTTTGCTCTTTCATCGAGAGCTTGGAAAATGAGGCTCAGAGAGGGGAGGCAGACCAGTGCCCAGGGCTGCCCCTGGGTGGAGACCTCATGCCTCCTCCTCCTCCTTTAGGCTCTGCTTGACTTCCACTGTGCTTGTTCTTGGTCTGAAGTTTAGAGAGTCAATTCCACGACGTGTGGCTCACTGGCAGTCAGCAAGGACGATCAGGGCCCTGATACGGGGACAGGTCGAAGCCCAGAATCTCCTCCTTGGTTCCCAGAGATGCCTTGGGCATGTCTCTGACTTAGCTCTATGCCAGCTTCTCGGTGGTACTGGGGACCACCCCAGACTCCTCCAACATGAACCGTGCCGCCCAGCATTTTACCATACAGTGGACAGAGGGTAGTGGTACCAGGAGCCAACAGACCCAAGCCTGAAGGGCTTCCCTCTGTTCCCACAACGCTCAGATTTGTTCATTTGGTTATTTACTTGTTTTTTGTCCTAACCGCCTTATAGGGACTGTGCCCAGTTTGCTCAGTGAGGTAGCCCAGTGCCAAGAACAGTGCCTGGCATCCAGAAGGAGCCCAGTGATTGTTGAATAATGGAGGAACACTCTTAGGCTTTTAGTCTACCTTTCTCTCTGTTGGCCTTTAAATGGATGAAAGTTGTGACCCTTTTCTTCAGGCAGCCTGCTCTTGGAAGCTGGACAGCAAGAACCTAGGCTTCCCTGTAATCCAGGAAGGATGAGCGAAAAACCACTAGCTCCACCGTGGGCCATGCCTGGAAGGCAGGTGGTCAGCTGTGTTTGAACCCGAGCCCTGCTGTTCTTGTGGATCCCGACTCCCTACAGACCGGCTCCCAGCTTGTCTTTGCTCACCCGTGCAGTGGGGCTGAGATGGGAGCACCTGGCTCCCTCGTCTCTGAGCTCTAGAACTCTGTGGCTTGGGTGGGGTCTCCGCTTTGTTTCTTACTGGCTGGGTCACCTTGACACTTTGTGCTTAGTTTCCTCTTCTGCAAATGGGACCAATCAAAGTCACCGCCTTATGGGTTAGTGGTAGGTATTGAGTAAGACTGTGTGTGTTAAGTGCCTGCCTCCCTCTGTGTCTCTGTGGCCTTGGGATCTCCGAGGTGAAAATAACAACCACCCCATGGTGTAGCAGGAGCGTGTCTTGAGTGTCTCTTCCATCAAAGGTCTGTACGGCCTTCTTCTAGCCTCCTATCGGCTCTCAGGAATGACTGCTATTCTTCTTGTGGACCCATGAGGAAAACAAGCTTTAGGGAAGGGACTTGCCCAAGGTCACTGGCTTTGTTTCCTATTGCTGCCATAGCGAATGACCACATGCTGCACTTAAAGCTTAAAGCTGCAAGCGGTTAACGTCTCACGGTCTGTTGGGCTCAGCTGGTCCTCTGCACCAAGTCCCAGGATGCTGAAATCCAGGGTTCGGCAGGGCTGTGTTCTTGTCTGGGGGGTCTGGGGAAGATCCCACTTTTGGGCTCATTTCAGGTGGTTGGCAGAATTTAGTTCCACATGGGTGTAGGACTGAGGTCCTGTTCTTACTCACTGGGGCTTGGGGGACATCCTCAGCTTCTGGAGGCCACCCACGCGCTCTGGCTCAAGGCCTCCTTGATGCCAGGTCCGGTGGTTGAGCCCCTCTCCTGTTTCAGACCGCTTTTTCCCTCCCTGCTGCTTTATCGCCCATCTTCTTCCCCTGAACCTCCGCCTGCCTTTTCTGCCTTGAAGGGCTTATGTGATTACATTGGTTTCACCTAGATAATCCAGAATACGATTATTATTTTATTAATTAAAAAAAATTTTACTTGAGAGTGTGTGCGCGCACAAGAGAGCTCAAGCACGAGCAGGGGAGAGGGCTGGGGGCAGGGGGCCAAGCAGACTCCTGGGTAGACTGGGGAGCCCGACACCAGGCTGGATCCCAAGACTCTGAGATCATGACCTGAGTCAAAAATCAAGAATTGGACGCTTAACCGACTGAGCCACCCAGGTGCCCCCAGAATCCTTTTAGAGTCTCAGCTGATTTAGCAATCTTCATGCCATCTGCCAACGTTGTCTGCAACTGTACCTAGCTCATGTTTGATTGAATAACGGAAGCTGGGACTCTTGGGAGAGAGCTTTAGAATTCTGCCTTCACCGTCACCAAGGAACTAAGTGGTGGGGCAGGCTCTATTGTGTGACCCCGGAACCCAGACCACCTTCTACCACCCTGCCTTGCTCCGCACTCCTGAGCTGATGCTAAGCCCGTTAACTATCATTTGCGGTAGATACTGTAGCTCCCTCTTGAGTTTGGTCCCCAAACCACCCTGTCCTGTGAGCTTCCATCTCAATAGGTGTTTGGCCCATTCTGGGATGAAATGTTGGAATCTGACCATATGCTTTTCTTCCTCCAGCAGCCTCCAAACTCCTGGAGGGCGACACGCCAGGGCTTACAAGCTGTCCCCTTTCATCTCTTTTCCTTTCTGTCTCATAGCTGAACACCTGGTCGCCCAGATAAAAATGAAACTTTCTATCATCTCTTGCAGCTAGAAATGACCTTATGACTAACTTCTGGCCAAAGAACCGCAAAGGGAAATGAGTTATACACTTTCCATGTCGAGCTCTTACAGGGGAGGGGTGTACCCACCTCCACCCCTTGGTCCATCAAGAAAAGAGGTGGTGAGCCATCTTGGATTGTGTGGGCAGGACATCTGCCAGGGAGGCGGACCATCCAGTTAGAAGAAGCCTGTGTCTTTGACTCTGTGCATCTGCCATTCATCCCTGGACTGCCTGTGTCAGGACTGTTACACAGCAGAAAAACAAACATCTATCTTGCTTATGCCACTGTAATTTTTGGATCTCTATTATCAAAGTGCAAACTTCTTTTTTTTTTTTTTTAAAGATTTTATTTATTTATTCGACAGAGATCACAAGTAGGCAGAGAGGCAGGCAGAGAGAGAGGAAGGGAAGCAGGCTCCCTCCTGAACAGAGAGCCAGATGCAGGGCTCGATCCCAGGACCCTGGGATCATGACCTGAGCTGAAGGCAGAGGCTTTAACCCACTGAGCCACCCAGGCGTCCCCAAAGTGCAAACTTTCATTCCAAGATGGTAATATCCAGATTGTTGACATGTCATACATGCTAATATGCCTTTCATATGCTCCCAATAAATCCTTTTTTGGAGTGAATCAATGAAGCATAGTATACAAGATAAAAATATCTTGTGTTTTCCACTACATTTTTCTATTAGATGGGATGATTCCCTCTTTATTTTTGTTCACTGGCAAAGCTGAAATGGAGAACTGGGAGTGAAGAGATGCTACCTAGTATTGCTGGGCTGTAAGGAGTGGTCAACCTCAAACTCAGCCTTTTTAGGTTCTCTTGGTTCCTCAGACTTTATGCAGATGCCAAAGCTGCTATTCCCATCAGCTACCCACCCCCTTGATGTTTCCTTTAGTTCCTAGTAGTCAGGCAGAGGCTGGGCAGGTATTCCTGTGTTGAGTTGGGTTGTGAGGATACAGTCCATCTGTGGTTTGCAACCTTTGGTTTTCAGTAGCATCGCCAACATGGCCACATCCTGGCGAAGTCTCCAGACAGATAGGAACAGTGCTCATGGAGCATCTGCAGTCACCCAATACTGGGTGGAGCGGCCTGCCCATAGGTGCCCCTGGTTGCGGCTGTGTTATTCTAAGATAGGCTCTGACACTGCACCAAGCCCCAGGCCACTTGTTTTTATGCTTGCTTCATCTCTGCACACACCCCCAGTTCTGAGAGCCAGGCCCCTCCATCCCCAGGCATCCCAAATAAAACTGTTGAGGCCCGTTGGACATTACGCCTTGGCTACCTGCTTTCACAAATGTGTTATTTTCAAAATTCCAAGTGCCAGGTGTTTAATATGTATCAATTACTCAACATATTTAATTGGAGGATTAATGCTGAGACTCAATAAAGTATTTAAGGACACACTACCTGTATTATTTTAAAACTGTGATTAACCGATTTTGGAGCATTTTGGAAGACTAATTAAATGACTGAAAACCACATTCTGGCGTTACAGTGTTTGCTCAACCAAAGCATTTGTGGAAATTAGGTGTAACTGAACCACCTCATTATACAATTAGTTGCTTAGTTCTGTCTACAGGCATTTGAGGCCATAGGATGAAGCTGCGATTTCCAGAGCATGGCTGGGCTCTAGGACAAGTCTCTCCACTCTTCATGGTGGGTGCTGTCTTCTTCTGCCCCTTGTCCCCCCTTCCACCCTTCTCCAGTCACACTGACCTTCTTCCTTTCTCGCCTCCATCCCCACCACCATGTTCTCTGCGCTTGCCCTTCTCTGCTCGTGTGCTCATCATCGTTGCTGTTCCCTAAATCTGACTGGCTCTTCTCACAGACACACGGTAGACTGTGCTCTACTCCCTGTCCCCTGGAAGCTAAAGAGTCCTAGTCATTTGATTTCACTAAAGCAACGTGGGCAGATGGACATGTGTCGGTTGTGGGTAGCAGATTTCACAACCTGTGTGGAATTTACCCCCTTCCTTTCTCTTTGCCATGGCAACTGGAGAATTCCAGACAGTGGCTTCTCCATCAACCTTGGGTCTTAAAATGAGAAAGATGACTTCAGTCTACCGCATACACACAAGAAGTATGGATTAGAAACAAACCGTTATTGTTTTTTGTAATGAGACCTGGGGGCTCTTTTGTTTTGCAGCATAATCTAACTTCTCATGTTGATACAGTCTGGGACACTTCCTCCTGATTTTCCTTTGGTCCATGGCTTCTTATTTTTCAAACTCTTTTCAGATATCCTGGCCTCAGAAAGGTTCTCTTTGGCCAGCTCCCTCACAGCCATTCTTGATATTTTCCTGCTTCATTTTCTTCATCACAGTTAAGGCCATTCGACATTATTTTATTTATCCACTTACTGCTTTTCATTATTTCTAAGATGAACATTTTTTACAGGAACGCTGTTTCTGAAATTAGAATGGATCTTACGGTCCAGAGTGTGCCATGAAGGTCATGACACTGTCAAGTTGTCTGTGCGTGGCACAAACCTGAAGAAGCCCAGCACCCAAGCCTGACACTCCCTTCTGCAGCAAACACATGTAACTGATACAGACCTGAGCAGTGTCAGTATATCAGAAGATCCTGATTTGGACCGTGAGCCCTCTTGTAACCTCTATGAATGTCGTAGTTATAGGGATGGAGTGAAGGATTTGAGCAAATCATTCCTGTTTAGTGACATTGCTGAAGTGGGAAGCGAGGCAGAAAAAATGTATAAAACTTTAGAGTCTGCTGAAGCCCCATGCTTATGACTTTTAATCCCCTTTTAAAACCTTTTATGCGACATCATCAGTGCTACGGATGAACGCACCGAGGAGGAAAGAGTGTGGAAAAAACCCAGACATTGATGAGTCTGAGTTGAAAAGTGATTCAGAAGAGTTGGACTCAGTATAAAGAAGTTTGAGGAATAACAACCAATTTATTTCCCTTGTATTTTCATTTTTATGTATGCACAATAGTAATATGTGATAAAAATCTGTCTAATTAAGTCTCAAAGAACTCTTTCAATAAGTAAAATTAAAAATTCTAAGCGATAAGAAAGCATTGTGTCATGGTTTAATTGGCAGCTTATTTTTCTTTCATAGCGGAACAAAAAATAATGGTGCTTCTTGCAATTGTGTGTCTTAGAGTTGATGAAATGTGGTATTTCTGTCTGAGGCTGCTCTTATCACAAAGACATCTGCTGTGTCATTCAATTCAATTTCAGTTGGGTTTAAAGAAGGCCTCTGGCCATTTAGAAAGTTGGCTCATTTGGACTTAGAGGCCACTGTCATTTTAAATTTGCCCAGCCCTGAATGGAGATGAGCTAGAGCCCTGCTTCTGACCTCCACTGGATGTCTGCCTGTGGGTGGGACCAGGGCCGCTGGCACCAGAGGAAGGTCCATCCCCGAACCTTGGGTGTGTCTGTGTTGATACCTCAATTTTCCTGCTGAATTCATGAATTACTTATACTAGAATGTAATTAGTAATTTTTTTCTTTTGAAACCTTTTTTTCAATAATTACAGACTCAAAAATAGTGGAGAGAGGTGCTGTTGACTTTTCATCATTTCAATGGCAAGATCTTAATAACTCTGGTACGATATCACAGTTAGGAAAGGGACATCGTACAATGCAATTAATTATGTTGTAGACCTCATTCAGACTTTACCAGTGTTCATGTGCACTCGTGTATGTGTGTGTGCGTGTGCGCCTGTGTGTAGGTTTGTGCAATTTTAACCTGTGTGGATGTTACTAAGATACAGCTGCCTGTGCTGCCCCTTCACGATCTCACTTCATTGTCTGTCCCTAAGCCCCCAGCAACCACTGATAAGTTCTCCATCTCCATGATTTTGTCATTTTGAGAGCATTTACATAAGTTAATCATATAGTGCATAAGACTGACTTTTTTCCACCTTGGCACAATGCCTTTGAGATTTATCCCAGTTGTGTGTATCAGTAGTTTTTTCTTTTTTCTTAATAGTATCCCATGGTGTAGATGCATGAGTTTATTAAAGGACATTTGGGTAGTTCCCAGTTGTTGGCTATTGCTAACAAAGCACCTATAAACATGCATAGGCAGATATGTGAAAATGAGTTTTCATTTCTCAGGGAGAAACACCCAAACATGCAATCGCCAAGCTGTCTAATAAGCGTATATTGAATTTCATTAGAAACAGCCAGGATATTTTTCAGAGTGTCCAATTTCTTACATGGGTGATCAGATGGGGGTGATCTAGTTTACTTAAATCTTTTCCAGTATTTGGTACTGTTGGTGTTTTTTATTTTAGCTATTGGGGTAGGTATGCAGTGATGGTTTTAGTCTGCATTCCCAGACGGTGTTGAGCATCTTCTCATGTGCTTTTTGACCATCTGCTTGTCCTCTTGGTGGAGTGTCTGTTCATGTTGGATGCCCATTTTTTACATTGATCTTTTTTTTACCATTCAGTTTTGAGAGTTATTTACATTTACATTTGAAAGTTCTTTACTACATCTAGATACTGGTCTTTTAACCAACATATGATTTGCAAATACTTTTTCCATGTTTTAAAAACAAAGACAATTTTTTAAGAGTGGTTTAAGGTTCAGATGAACCATCTTTGATACAGCATCATCACTTAAAGTATATAACTTACAATAAGGTCATTCTTGGTGTTGTGCATTTTACTGGCTTGGACAAATGTATAATAAAATGCATCCATCAGTATAGCATCAAGAGTATTTTCATGGGGTGCCTGGGTGGCTCAGTGGGTTAAAGCCTCTGCCTTCGGCTCAGGTCATGATCCCAGGGTCCTGGGATAGAGCCCCACGTTGGGCTCTCTGCTCAGTGGGGAGCCTGCTTCCTCCTCTCTCTCTCTGCCTGCCTCTCTGCCTACTTGTAATCTCTGTCAAATAAATAAATAAAATCTTTTTTAAAAAAGAAAAGGAGTATTTTCACTGTCCTAAAGTCCTCTGTGCTCCACCTACTCACCCCTGCCCTCTCATCTGTGGCAGCCTCTATAGTTTTTCATTGTCTTTATAGTTTTGCCATTTCCAGAGTATCATATCACTGGAATCAAACAGTGGATAGCCTTTTCATAGCTTGAAGCTCATTTCTTGTTAGCACGGAATATTCCATTGTTTGGATATAATCGTTGTCTGGATATACCATGGTTCATTTATTCATTCACTTACTGAAGGACATTTTGGTTGCTGCCAAATTTTAGCAATCATGAATAAAGCTGCTATAAACATCTGTGTGCAGATTTTTTTGCATGCATAAAGTTTTCAACTCCTTTGGATAAATACCAAGGAGTGTGATTACTGGATTATTTGTAAGAGTATGTTTAATTTCATAAGAAACTGCCAAACTGTCTTGCAGAGTGGCCGTACCATTTTGCATTCCCACCAGCAATGTACAAGAGTTCCTGTTGCTCCACACCCTCATCAGCATTTGGAGTTGTCAGTGTTCCAGGTTTCAGGCATTCTAAGGCTTACATGGTAGCATCTTGCTTTTAATTTTCAATTACCTATTGACATATGATGTTAGGCATCTCTTAATATGCATACTTGCTGCCTATGGATCTTCTTTGGTGAGGTGTGTATTAAGGTCTTTAGATCACTTTTTAACTGGGCTCTTTTCTTTTCTTCTTCTTCAAGGTAAGCTCTACATCTCGCAAGGAGCCCAACCCAGGGACTTGAACTTACGACCCTGAAATCAAGACCTGAGCTGAGATCAAGAGTTGGACACCTAACTGACTGAGCCACCCAGGCACTTGGGGTGTTTCCTTATTATTGAGTTTTAAGAACTCTTTATGTTTTGGATGTCTATTTTCTCCCCAGGTGTAGCTTGTTTTCTCATTCCCTTGACATTGTCTTTCGGAGAGCAAAAGTTTTTAATTAAAAATAAGTTTTAATTTTAATGAATTGTAGCTGATTGGTTTTTTCATTCATGGATGGTGACTTTGGTATTGTATCTACAAGATTATTGCTAAACTCAAGGTCACCTAGTTGTTCTCCGAGGTTATCTTCCTGGAGTTTTATAGTTTTGTATTTTGCATTTAGGTCAGTGATTTATTTTGAGTTAATTTTTGTGAAGAGTGTAAGGTCTGTGTCTAGATTCTTTTTTTTTTTTTTTAATTTATTTTTATTATTTGAGAGAGAGAGGGAGACACAAAGAGAGGGAACAGGGAGAAGGAGAAGGAGATGCAGACTCTTTGTTGAGCAGGGAGCCCAATGTGGGGCTCAATCCCAGGACCCCAGGATCATGATCTGAGCCAAAGGCAGATGCTTAGCTGACTGAGCCACCCCGGGTCCCCAGATTCTTTTTTTTGCATTTGGATGTCTAGTTATTTCAATACCGTTTGTTCAAAAAAACTTTTTTTTATCATTCAGAGTCTTCTGAAGAGCAGAAGATTTAATTTTTTCAGAAGATTTCATTTTAATTAAAAAAACATATTTTTTTCTTTGTGGGTTGCATTTTTGGTGTCAAATCTAAGAACTTTTTGCCTTAACCTGAGGTCCAAAGGCTTTTCTCCCATATATTCTTCTGGAAATTTCATGGCTCTACTTTTAGTATTTAAATCTACTATCCATTCCAAGTTACTTTTTGTATAAGATGTGAGATTTAGCATAGATTTTTTTCTTTTCTTTTTGCCTAAGACGTCCAATTGCCCCAGCATCATTTGTTGAAAAGATCATCCTTCCTTCATTAAATTGCTTTTGCACCTTTGCCAGAATCAGTCGAGCATATTTGTGTGGGTCTATTTCTGGGTTTTTAATTCTGTTCTATTGATCTATGTGTTTATCTCTGTCAATACCACAGTCTTGATTAGTGTAGCTATATAATAAGTCTTAAAATTAGATAGTGTGATTCCTCTGACTTTCTTCATCTTTTTCAAAATCAATTATCTACTCTAGTTCATCTAGATTTACATATAACTCTTTCAATAAAATTGATATTTTAAAAATTGGCTATTAAAATTTATTGAAAAAGGAAACACACGAGTTTGATCTTTTGTACTGTTACATTAGAATAAAAATATAACTATGACAATTTAAAATATTCATCTGTAAGTCTCGTGAAATGACCTCGTGGACCACCAGACTGGTCCAGACCCTCATCTCCTAACACCACTGTATTGGGAGGGAGGCCTCCATAGAACGCTGGCTTTGCCCTTTGGAGAAACTCAGTCCCTTGTCTAGGTCTGGCTCAGAGGTAGCTGGTTCACTCCATAGCAGTCATCTGTAAGGTGGCTTGTGACTCCTGGGTAAACCCAAAGGGCAAGCTCTGATCAGCTGTGTGGCCCTGTATAAACAAAGTGAACCAGGTCCCTTCTTGGCACATTTGAGTGTCAGGTGGAAAGAGTCAGGAATTGGCAGTGGGAATAGGACAGAAGCTATGAAAAAGTAGAGACATGAGGGAGCGAGGAATACAAAAAACAGTAGACACTGAAGTGTAGAGAAACTTTTTCCCATGGTGGGAAGCACTGGTGTGCCTCCTCTGGCCTGGCAGCACCTAGGGAAAGGTGGAGAACTGGACAGCCAGGCATTCCAGAGCTGTCCTAGGTTCTGAACCTCCCTTAGTTAAGACCTCAAGTCCATGATTGGGATGGTTTGGGTCCCCTTCTTCTTCAACAATGCCTCCACATTTAAGGGACATTTTGTTGATCCAAAGCTTACAGTTCACAGAAATTGTGGAGTGTGAGATGGCTTTGGATAGCACAGAATCTGGAGTTGTCTAATGATGCATCACCAAACAGGAAGTTACTCCTTTTCCAGCTAACCCAGCCTAGATCGGTAGGTCTTTAACACCTGGTCCCTCCCATCCCTTTTTGACAAAGAGAGGTGGCCTCAGCTTTAGAGCTCCTGATAAGCATCAGTCTTCACACAGAGTTTCATAAAATTGTTGTTTTCATTGTTAATAATAATTTGCTTGCACAATTTTTTCCTCCTTGAATTGTGCTTAGTATAAAGTAGAGGTTCCAATTCTCAGCCAATGACTAAGTGAATGAATTGGATGTGCCTTTTTCATAATTTTTTGATTTTTGTCTTTTTACTCCATCTGACTATGAACACTATGAAGGCAAGGGCTGTCCTTTGCTTTTTCTTCACCATTTTGTTCCTAGGGCCAAGTGAAATGTGGGCACAGGAAGTTCTCAGATGTGCAGCTATTGCTTGGCCTGGCTAGAGTGGATAGGTGAATGAGGAAGGCACAGGAAAGTCAAACCTAACAGCCAGGCCTTGCTGTTTTGGCTCCTAAAGGAAGCTGATGTAACTGGCTAGTGTGGGCCCCGTGCACTGTCCACGTCAGAAACTTGGCTTGTCATTCCTTCCTCGAAAGCCTCTTTGCAAGAGTGCTGGTCTCTGCACTGATTGCACACACAGCCTGTCTTCCTTTGCTTCCATCATAGCAGGCCTGGCCCTACCTGCCTCTCCTGAGTTCACACCCACGTGGGTCTTCACTACTGGCCACGAGAAAATCATTTCTAAGGCCTCAGGTTCCCACTGAATGGGGGTGCATAGTGAGGAACGGTCAGCTTTTCTTTCTGAGGCTGGGACGTGAGCTGGAACAGGAGCCTGAACTTTAATTTCACTTTCTCTTTTTGTTGATCTCTAATAATCTGCCATGTACTGTAAGCTTGGCGGAGGATTTCTTTAAAACAAAACTTCCAACCAGGCTGGACACATTAGTGCTGTCAGCAAGCCTGTTACCCTCCTTCAGAGGGAAGGTCAACAAATAATTTCAGCTTTGTTTAAAGCCTCTTTAATGGATTCTATAAAATGCTCTAATTGTCAATGATTATCCTTCGAAGTGCTTGCAAGCTTTTTAAAGCTTTTCTACACTCATTTCACTTTGTTCACACAGAGTTCAAGTTCTCTGATGTACTTAAGCAAGAGGAGGCATTTCTTATTTATTCATTTTTTTTTAAAAACGTGCAATTTGGAGTGTTTGCAAGGCAGGCAGCCCTTCTCTCATCTTGGCCTGAAGCAGAGAGCTTTTACTCGACTTTCCATCTGTTTCCATCTTGTTGCTCAATAAGAAATTAAATGCCGTCTAAAGGATATGGAAGTCTCCTTCTCACCGAACCTACTGTAATTGCCTTCTGGTTTAGTCAGAACCCCATGTGGTATCTCATTTGAGCCCCATCGAGGGGGCCTGGAGGGTCCACCTGGACTGGGTTCCCAGTTTCCGCTGCCCCGTTGACACCGGGGCTCGATCATTCTCCTTTGGGGACCTCGCCGTGCATCTCTGGATGTTCAGCCCTACCCTGGATGCTACCTACTGGATGCCGAGGGCACTCACCCCTCGTTCTGACAACCCAAAATGTCCCCAGACATTGCCAAATGTCCCCCAGTGGTCAAAATCCCCCTTGGTTAAGAACGGTTCTTAGATGAGGAGGCTGGGGCTCCAAGGCCTTGCCCAGATCCCCACGATGGGGGGCCACGGGGCTGGCAGCTCCTGGCACTGATGGGCCCCAGCAGCCCCCCCGTGCAGCGGAGCGCACCATCTTCTCTTCTCCTGTGCCGTCCTCCACGCCCCGGCCTGCCCCACCGGCCATTTCCAACAAGAAAGCCTCTGTCCGGCACCTGTACCTTCTGGAGACGACGCGTTTCCCGCTCCGTTCTTCCGCCAGCCAAGCATCGTGCAGCCGAGGAGAGCACCGCCCGGCCGCTTTCTGCACGGCGCGGCAGGGGCAGGGGCAGGGGCAGCGGGCAGGGGCAGGGGCAGGGGCAGCGGGCAGGGGCAGGGGCAGCGGGCAGGGGGCTCTCAGGCTGCTGCTGGCGGCGCCCCACGGCGCCCGTGATCTCCCAGGCGGGCGGCCGGGGGCTGTGCCTCTGGGAGGAAGGAGCCAGGAGCGGACCCCTCGGGCTGGGCGCCCGCAGCCCCAGGGAGTCGTCCGCGCCGCTGCGTTTCCCGTCCCGCCGGAACCGGAACCGCGGCCTCAGCCTCACCGCGTGGGGCAGCCCTGGGAGTGCCCGCGGAGGATCCTGGGAGGAAGTGAGCGGGCGCGAGGGCACGTGCGTGCGTGGCGTGCGCAGCCTGCGTGCGCCTGCGTGGTGGGAGCCACGGCGGCGCTGCTCAGGCCCTCGGCGATCTGTGGGCTGAGGTCTCGCACGCCGTGGAAACGCCGGGTTAAACGAGAGAAACGCAGGACTTCTCAGAGCCTTGCCTGGCTGATGCGCCGTGTGACTCTCTGAGAGCGATGCCGGATACAGCGGTTACCAAAGTCACTTGACCAGGGCAGCCGCTGTGTGTTCGCGGGCTCCGTCGCGCCGCGCGTTCTCGGGACCTTCCGCGAGGAGGGGTGACCCAGCTGGCAGCAGCGTCGCCGTCCCCGTCTGCGGCTCTCACGTGGCTTGGACACTGGCAGGGGCGGGAGGCGGCCGAAGCCCCGCGCCGCCTCGTTTGACGGCTCCGGGGCCGGGGTCCGGACGAGGCGGTGCGGAAGGGAGACTCTCCCGGGCACCCGGGCGCCCCCGGGGCGGTGGGGTGTCCGTGGTCCGACGCCCCCGCGCACGCCGGCGGCCGCGGGCGCGGGTGGGGTGGCGGCGGGGCCCGGGGCCGGGGGGGGGGGCGGGGGGCGCAGGGCCGTGCGCCCCCGGGGCGCCCTCCGACGCCCGACCCGTGCGCGCGGCGAGGGCCAGCGCGCAGGCAGGGGGGCGGACGGCAGTTTCCACGGGCGCCGGGTGGTTTGTTTTTTTATCTGTTTGCAAATGTTCAGTGTAATGGTTGGAAACCCAGCCGCGGAGCTGCCGCCGCCCACACGCGGAGCTGCAGTGGCACCGAGCCTCGGCAGGCGAGCCTATCCCCCGCGTCGGCCATTGCACCCGAACCCACGCCAGGGCAGGCTGCACACCTTCCCCGGCGCCCCTCCGCCCCGGCACCCCGGCACCCCGGCACCCCGGCACCCCGGCACCCACCACCCTCCACACACACCACCTTTTTTTTTTTTTTTTTTTTTTTTTTTTTTAATTTCCAGCACTCGGTTTTCTCTAGAGAAGGCACAAAGAGAAGCAAGGCAGAGATAGGACGAGCCGGGAGAATGCTCCTGCCTCATCGGAGCCACCGGCTTTCGGGAGAGCGCGGCGGCCCCCACCTGCCTGCGGACTGAGCGCGTGAAGGTGAGAGAGGTCTTTGTGATTTCCTTATGCACCTGGAGGTCTGGGATGCAAGGCCGGATGACGGGACCGTCATCATTGAGCCTTGTCGGTTGCCTCCCGAGTGATTCTCTCAGGCAAGCGTGATGGATGCTTCCTTCCAAGCACACGTCGTTCTCTCCGACACGAGCCCCCACGCAGGTCCCCGCGAGAGCTTCTGAGCCAGGGGCTTCGGATCCCCCTCCTCCACCTTCCAGCACAGCCTCCCAAGCCCGAGATGACCTGTTGATTTCCACCGGGGGCTGCTGACCCTTCCTCCCTGAAGGGAGCGCCGACCTGTTCTCTTGGGGCTGTATGGAACGGGGCTCCATCCGAGGGGCTTCGGGAAACCTGTTTCCCCGGTGGCCCCGTGCCCAGTCATCAGAAGCAATCAGACCCAGCTGTCCAGCTAATCTGTAGGAAATAGGCTTCCTTCCCAGTAGAAATCAACAAAGTTTAAAATAGAAGGGACCGTAATCGGAAACGCAGCTATAGAGTTGTGTGTGTGATGCAACAGGCAGAAACATCCGCATGGAAAATATTAAGTACAAATTACATAGCTCCCAACCATGTGAGCCAGGAAAAGAAATGACTTCCTTGCTTATTAAGCATGTTTGTGGGTCGGAGGGTAGCCAAGTGGGCACATCTCTTCTGGAAGGTTTAAACCTCTCAACAAGAAGGAGAGCCAAAAAAGAAGAACAACAAAGATGGAGGGAGAGAAAAGAGGCCATAATCTAACGTACATGCAGAAGAGAAACAGATACAGAAACCTCCGAATTCTGTGCAGTCAGGGGATGAATCAGTTGGAATAGGTCTATTTTTAGTTTCCAAGATCTGCTGTTACATTCTGCCTGGCATTAATTAGTGTCACAGGCATGTTTCATCCACTGGTTTGGAAGGGCCTTCGCATGTCATTCAAACTGGGAGGGGCTGGCCCTCGTGTAGGGGTGCTCTGCGGTCCTACAAGTCTGTCCCTGACACACACGTGTCCAAGATGTTCTGCTCTCTGACCTTGCCCTCTCTGGGTGTATCCGTTAATCTCCTGGCTCCAGCCCTTGGATAGCTGGCCACTGGCCAAGAGAGAATTGTGATTGCTATGCTTTGTTTTTCAAAAAGGAAAGGCTGTACAAGCTGAAATTGGAAAAAAAAAAAAAAGATGTTGGATCATGGCTTGGATAAACAAAAATGGCTTTGGGGGCAACTCTACCACCACGAAGAAGAAGAGTGAGGCCCTCAATCTCCAAACGAGGCTAATTTTGACAAAGTAGATTTCACAACTGAGGAACGTATTCCAATGTAATTTAGACAAAGTGTAATATTTTAGCAGGAACTAATTATGGGGCTAGGTTGATCACATGTTGGCTGAAATAGTGTGTGAGGCTAATTACCCTGAGAAAGCCTGTTCGTGTTTCAGAGCCGAGGATGTAAATCTGAAGAGTGGTTTAAATGTAGGAGTTACCATGAGCATGGCACCTTGCCTTCCGAGGTGGCAACAGGACAGCAGCCAGCTTGAGCACGAGCAAGAAGGAGAAGTGGAAGGCAAAGGTAGTCGAGCTGTTGGGACTACTGTTCTATACAGTTGCGACAATTATTAAGTTAGTTAAAAAAGCGTGAATACATTGTGGCCCCTAAAAAGACGTGCCTTTTACTCTCATACGTTATTCACAGTATTCTCTTGCTGTCCTAGAGTCCGATTGAGTCACTGCTAATTGTCAGTGCTGTTTCTCAAGAACTATGTATGGTCCTCCTTTAGTTTACAAATCGCTTCTGCTTGGCCCGTCCAAGTCGGGCGCGCGGACAGTCTTCATAGCAGGCTGGGAGAGTTCCCAGGGCCATGGCTGGCCTCTCTGTTGAGTGGAGAACCAGAATGTAGATGAGCACTGGCCAGACTGGTCTTCAGTCCTGAAGAAGCAATGCCACCCCTGAGTTTCTGAACTTCTTGAGAAGAAGGGTCAGAGGGTATGAATAAGCACTAACCTTGGGTCATGCCGTGAGGCCCCACCCATTCCATCCACCCAGACAGCTGATTCAAGGGTCCTGAGCCCACCTGTCTCAGTTATGTGCATCTGCCCTCCTCACTACACCATGCTCTTTGAACACTGCTGACCATGTCTTTCACCTGGGCGCCTCTGGCCTGGCACCTCAGCAGGCACAGTTGGATTATTATGGGCTGGGAACACCTGTGTTCAGCCATGGCAAGAGGTCACAGAAGAGGAGCCAGTGAATGGTCTCTCTATTGGTAATGAGGATCTCTGGCCCATTTTCGGCCGGCCACGTCTGTGGCCGCAGATGTAGAACATAAGTGCCTGTCTTAGGCGGTGGCCTTCAGACTTTTGCCCTGAGACCTGACCAGAGGCTGCCGTTAGAAAATCAAATGAAATCTTCCTCTGGTGCCCAAAGCCCAGAGAGTTCTTTGTTTTACTTCATGATTCCTTTATGCACAGGGAGGTCTCATATACACGATCAGATGAAGAGATCTTAATCCTTGTGTCCAGTCTCAGCAGTGATCAGAGTCCCAGGTAGAAAAGGGCCTACTTTTGCCTGGCTCTGTTCCGGGGAGAGGCTTTACCTGCATTTCTTTATTCAGTCCTTGCAGTGGCCCTGTGTCTCTGAGGATGGCCTGCTTTCCATCACTGCTTTAAGAAGGAGGAAGCTGAAAGTTTCAAATTTTATTTTTAGTGTTTTATTTAAAAATATGAAAAATTGTCATGGCACTCTATAGTATTTCTATTGATCTGACTGTAAATTAACACTTTCCTCTAAAAAAAATATCTCGAAAATTGCCACTCCCGTGTGCGGCACATGCTGATTGTAGTGTCACTAGGTGGTACTTCCGTGGCACTCTGCCCATTCTAAAAGAACAGGAAAAGCTCGAGCTCAGCACGTTAGAGGGTCAGACTGCGACATCCTGAGTACAGGGACCATGTTCTCCATGCACATTTCGTGCTCAGGCCTTCTGCATTTGATGGCAAATCCCGTGAAAGATGGGACTCCCTCAGCACTGTCCCTTCCTGCTAAGGTGAACTCCTGAGTGGAAGTTAGGTACTGGATCACCTCTGTGTCTGCAGAGGGTCCTCGTCCACTGGCGTGTGGTGGGGAAGTTGGGCAAAGGGCTAGGGGAAGGAGACTTTTATCCCATGGGGGGGCAGGTTCTCTCAAGGGAGCTCCCAGAGTAAGAGCCTCCCCCCCAAGCAGCCCCTGCCCACAGGCCCTCCCTCTTCCTCTGCGACCTGCCATGGGCCTCACATCCTGAGAGGAGCCCTAGAAACGGGCCCTGTTGATGCAAACACATGTACCCTTCACCACAGGAAATGTGGCCTCATGTTCACAGTGATAACCACCGGGCTCCTCACAGAGACCAAAGAGGAACAGATTGTAGATTTTTAACTAGATTAGGAAATACATGTCCCTCCCCTCTCTTTTCCCACCTCCCGTCAGCAGTTCTCAGTTCACCTCCCATGTAACCTCTGTTCTCCCTGCCTTCGGGAGCTGGACATTTAGGAAACAAAGTCCATGTTCTCTGGGTGTAGGTAAACGCAGTGAGTGGACAGATAATTAGTAACCTCGAGTCCCAGGTAGGGTTGTCAGATAAAATACAGGACCCCCAGTTAAAATGAAAATTCCAGGGGCCCCTGGGTTGCTCAGTGGATTAAGCCTCTGCCTTCGGCTCAGGTCATGATCCCAGGGTCCTGGGATCGAGCCCCACATCGGGCTTTCTGCTTCGCAAAAAGCCTGCTTCCCACCGCCCCCTGCCTGCCTCTCTGTCTACTTGTCATCTCTGTCTGTCAAATAAATCAAAAATCTTAAAGAAAATTCCAGGTGTGCAACAGATGCGTTTTTGGTATGTGTCCCAAATGTTACACAGGCCATGCTTATGCTAACATTTTGTTGAGATTTAACTAGGTGTTCTGCATTTTTACGTATTTGCTGCAACTGGTAGCCACAGCACAGGGAATCCACCATTTGAGGCTCAGAAAACATCTTGGCAGAGTGTTGGACCATCTACTCCACCCAGACTTGCTTTCTGGTTCCAAGAGCAGGAAAGTGGCCAGCTACGGGCACACGCCGACACTTCCTGTGCAGGAAGGCCTTCTTGGGTCGGCCCGGTGGAGGTGTAGGCTGTTATTTGTTGTTCAGGGGAGAAACTGAGGCCCGGGGTGGCTTGCCCAGTGCTCAGAGTCAGCTCTTGGCCCGTCTCACTGCATAGTACTTTCTGGCAGTGGGTGGTAAGCAGCACGAGTGCTGAGAAAAACCAGGCTTTGGAGGAGCGGTAATAACAGGTTAGCTTGGAAGTGCTCTGTGCAGAGATGGGAAGGCTGTGTCAGTGGATGCAAATTATATGCAAATACACCTTGCCCCCTCACAGGCTCACCTATCTGATGGGACCCCCGTGAGCACAGCTCCTGCCAGCCTGGCTTTCCGGTAGGGCAGGTGTACCTGGCTGAGCCCTGTTGGACCCCTGGCGAGGTCCACGTTCCCAGGGTGCACGTGGGCTGGGACAGGAGGTGTGTGTGTGTGCGCGTGAGCAAGTGCATACACACGTGCTCTCTCAGCATGGCTCAGGATGTGAGGGGGCTGGCGTGGAGGTGGACGTGTGAGGCTGGAGGAGCATGTTGACGTGTGTGTGACTTGCCACCTCGAGCTGTGCACACCTGGCAGGCCGCATGGCTCCTGTCTCCTGGCATGACCTCCCGAGACAGGAGAAAGCCCCTTTCCCTGGGCACCCCCCTGCTGAGGTGGCCGGCCCCAGAGATGACTGATGAGAAGGGTCCCGACGGTGATGCTGCTGTTGACGTTGGCTGAGGCTTGGAGGTCTACCTGTCCTCTGGTGAGCACCTTGTACCTCATTCTCCTGAAGGTGCCTGTGTGGTGATTGTCCCTGCCTGACCGACAGGTGGACACACAGAGGCTTTGGAAGGTAAAGTAGCTTGCCCACAGTGGCCGAGACACCCAGCCGAGCTCAGCCCCGGGTGCCACTGGCTCTCAGGCTCTGCTGCCCGGTCAGGTGAACCTCTGCTTGCTGAATACAAGGCAGTCTCTGGACCTGCGTCCTGCGCATGAACTCTCTGATGGGGGAGCACTGTCTTGAAAAACTCTTTATGGAGATCTGCACCGGTAGAACTGAGGTAGTTTGGGATCGGTGCTGGCAGTGTCGGTGTGGTTGGCCTCAGACGTTGGTGCCGTCTGAACACCTCATGCTGGGCAGTGTTCTCCAAGTTGGGCTCTGAGCGCAGGGGTCCTGATGGGGAGTGCATTGCCTCTTGCTGTCTCTTGTGGGCTGAGCGAGGGGAGCTTGGTTTCAGGGCTACACATGGGTGGTACCGGTAGTCTGGGTCTAAAGGGTGTCTTTGCTGATGCCTGGCTGAGTATTTGGTCAAGTTGCCTCACCTGTGTGAGCCTCCTTTTCCTCACCTGTGAAATGGTGTGCATGAGGGCTGCCTACCTCACACCATGGCTTGGAGGCATGGCTGGTCTCTCGCCCAAGAAGTTTCTGCTGTTATGAGTCATTGCTGGGGCCCCCCCCAGGTGCCACTGGGGTGCAGTAGTATGGAATGTGTCGCTCTCACCTTTGATGGTCCTAGAACTCAGGAAACCAAGCTAAATTCATTACAGTGTGGGGTGGTAAAGATACCCCCCAGAGTGCCACAGAGTATGGCACCGTTTCCAGCTGTGGACCCTGAGGCCATTGTCGGGGAGGCAGCATTTGGATCTACGTTGATGAGCAGTAAGTTGTGGGAGCGCCAGGCTGAGGGAGGTGTGTGAGCAGGAGTGCGGGGTGGGGGCTGGTCTGAGCTGTCCAGTTTGAGTGGGTGATTTGTCCGTTGACTCACTTGTGCAGGGCAACAGCCTTGCAACTGGTGACAAAGCAGAAGGGTCCCGGCCTGTGGGGTTTGCGTCATTTAGCATGTGATGTTTTGCTATAACTGTGCTGAACGCGGTGTTCTGGCTTGGTTAGGGAGCGGGCATCCCAGCAGCCCCTGCCCCCCACCCCCACCCCAAGGAGCCGGGAACTGGCTGAGAGCTGAAGGGTTAGCAGGGGCAGTGACATGGGCTGGACTGTGAGGGGCTGCGTGGCCAGCAGGGCTGGGACGCAGAGGTCAGATGAGAGGCTCGGGGAGGAGCTAGGGAGGTGGTGGAGGCCGGTGCCTGTGGATCATGAAGGCAGAGCCGATCGCTGAAGTTTCGAGAACAGTGGGCACTAAGGGCTTGTCACCAGTGTGAGGTGGTGGATGTAACTGTGTTTGGGAACCATCCCTCTGGCTGTGGCTTGTCGGGGTGTGGATCTGTCAGAAGCCAGGGTGAAGGTAGGGAATGGCTTTCACTGACTGAAGCCAGTCTGACCCAAATCCTGCTTGGCCACCATTGTCATCCCCAACCTGCTGAGCGGCTCACAGCTTGCCCCGGGAGCAGCGTGTCATGCAGACCCTGTTCCTGAGTCCCCCCTCCCCTGGCCTCCCCACCACCTTCCTGGGGAGAACACGTGTGTTGGCTGCTAGCCCACACACTCTCAGTTCTTCCCCTTGGAGCCAAATTCTGTGCAGTCGGACCCAAGGAGAACAGGAAGGAGCCCACAAGATATCAAGCATGCTCCAGACCCGCTGCCGACTCTGGAGGAGGTCAGGGCGGATTTCTGTGTGGCGCTCCTCGCCGGGCCGGTCACGTCTGCAAGGGCTGGACTTCCCAGGGAGCAGAAGGCTTGGCAGGAGGAGCGGATTGCTCCACTGAGAGAGGCCCCCAAGGTGAAGAGCTTAATTGTGCTGGATGCGACCCAGACAGCTTGGGTCTCCCAAGGGCCAAGACCTGATCGGGAGACTGGACGGACATGTTTGGTGGTCCCAAGGGCCCACCAGCATGCCCCGTGAAGGGCAAGTCAGAGGTGGGGTGTCCCTGCAGAGGGATGGGGACTCTGTGGGAAGATGCCTGGGCCAGCGCAGCCTCAGAGAGGGATGTCCTGCCCTGCTGCTTCGTGCTGCAGCGAGCTCCTTTGAAAAAGCCACGGGCCGCACCGGGTCTCCCCTCACAGCTGGGGGGGTCTTGCTCAACAGTTGCTTACCAAACACCTACTTGGGGGCTAGGCTGACAGAGTTAAACTCTTGTCCCTGTTGTCGAGGAATGCGTCATCTCATGAGAGAGAGTGATGTGTAAACTGATCATGATAGCACGCCATGCTGAGTGTGCAAGGAAGGACGTGCCCGCTGCCATGGGACCCTGGAGGGGTGGGGGTCCCCGCAGCCTGAGCCAGTTGGGTCATGTCTCATAGAGGAAGGAACATTTGAATAGCCTGGACCCATTCTTCCCACTCAGGGATAGGGAAACAGGTGTCCAGCGTGGAGACTTCTTTAAAGATGCACACACGCATAGTCACACCTCTTGCTTGATCCCACAGGATGCACGGCTGATGCCTTTAGAGTGGACACTTGTGTGGTCTCTTGTCAGAGCAATTCCATGAGCATCAGGTCCGGGGCAGAAAACAGTAAATGATTGGATAGTGCATGCTTCTTTGGATTTTTTCAGCCCCGGGAGGTCGAACCATGACCCACAGCAGCACTTGTAAAATGTCTTCTTTCTTTTCCCATTTACTTACTCTCATGTGGAGTCTATGGAAAATTCCTACCTTTGTTCTGACCCTGCTGTTTCTGTCAGTTGCTCTCTCAAGCTCCACACCTTGTCTGATGCTTCTTAAGAGTACAGTTTCTCCTGTGGTCTAAAAAGCTCTGCATCGTCAGTCGTCTGCCCGCCCTGTCGCCTGACTCCCAGTGCTCTCCTCTTTGCTGTTGCCCTGCATGCCCTTAGCTTTCTGCTGGTCTTAACCTGCTAAGGGGGTGCTTGCCCCGGGGCCTCCCTCTGTCTGGAACCCAGTGCCCTCATGTTTCCTCATGGCTGAATCCTCCTTCTGTTTCGGGCCCCTTCCCAGGCGTGTTCCTCCTTCCCTTTCCCTCACTCCTCGTCAAACCACTCCTCGTCAAAGTTTTCTGCTGTCATCACACTCATTTCTGTCTGAGCTTACTCCGCTCATTGATGTGTTTTCGTAGTTATGATGATGTCTCTCACTAGAATGACAGCCTCGTGAGGGCAAGGACTTTGTCTGTCTTATTCTTCCTGATGCTTTGACCTAGAGTTTGGAACCTGGTTGGTACTCAAGCAGCATTTGGTGAATGTGTACCTATTGAATGCAAGTTCCCAGACATCTGGGAGGGGTAATGTCTTCTTTTTTCATTGCTTTTTCCGGGGTTAGTGTCTGCCTATTTGGACATTGTCCTTAATTTCTTTCAATTATCTTGATTATGTATCACATGAAAGAGTAAAGAGTTGTTTAGTGAAGACAGAATCCTCTCAAGCCAGTGGGAAGTGAAGGGACAGCCTGGACCAAGCAGGTTAGGAAAACAGGCATACCTGGACGTGTGTCTGCAGCCACATGTATGTGCGGGTAACACGATGACAAAAAATAGTGGCAGCCGTCGTTTGGTGTTGCGGGGAATGGCGTGGGCTCTGGTGAGAGGTGGGTTCTGGTCCCCCTTCTGTGATCTTTACAATGCGGAGGTGGCTGATTGGTTTTAGCTCAAGTACAGAATCTCACTGGGGATGTTTCCTAGAGGTCCAGATAAAGAGGCTTCCGATGCCTAGCTCTGTGGGGAAGAGTGCTGTGACCAAGTAGCCGTGGGTGCCAGGAGGGGCGGGGACATGTGTACCTGCACTTGACATTGCTGGGTTACATGGTCCTTGGAGCAGCTTTCTCTCTAAATTCCAGGCAGTGCTCATCCACTGGGAATGCTAAGAGATGTGTTGGGGACCCTGAGTGAAGGGGCAAAGTCTCCCACATCAGGAGACTTCATCTGCGGAGGCTGATCTTGAGAGATGTGCTGAGAAAGCTCTCCTGGGGGTAGGGAGTGATGGGCAGTCTGAGGAAGGTATGGATGAGCTGTGTGTTTTCCCTGCTGCTCAGCCAAAGCCCCTGAAATTCCCAGCACCTAAGTGCAACTCCTGCTGGGGGCTGGAGGTCTCTGTGCTGCTGGAAGCATGCTTTTGAGGTCACGCCAGCTCTTTCCTCTGGTTGTGGATGGGACTCTGGATTTTGGCTTTGGAGGGAAATTGGGTGGCTTACAACTCGAGCCTTACTTCCTTCCAAAAATGCTTCGGGGGAACTTACAGTAAGAACACACCCAGAGGCTAGGACAGTGGGAAATAAAGCCAGAACATGAGATCAGAGGCCCCCAAAAGGAAGAGAAGACCGAATCTCCAGGAAGGTCCAGGGTCTCTCAGGCCAGGCCTTGGATTCGAGGAATAATCATCATTTGGTTTCATAAGGACAAAAGGATTCTTGGCTTGGAAAGGCAGCTGGCAGAGGCTAATATACAAATCTGTGTTTTAATCTGTTTATTGAAATGTTTAAACATATTGTTTTTGTGAATACATGCAAAAGACACTGATTGACCAGTCTCCCAAGTGGTGGGGTGTGGTGGGGTCTTAACCCTGCCATTTTGTTCCCCATCTGGACCTTTAAAAAAAGTAAAAATAAAAAATAAAGTCCTTACATAAGGAACTTTTTGAAGTGTTGGGGGGTAGAGAAACCAGTTTTTCTTGTTACAGCTGATATGTAAGGGTTTGATTTCTGCTCTAAAAAATTAATCTACAAAAACAGTGGGTGACGCCAGCAAGATCACTTCAGGTGCTGGAAATGATTTCATTTATACACTCTGTGATTAAAAGTCTGATAGCCGAGTGCTCAAGAGCCATATCACATCTTCCTAAACAGGGATACAGCTTGTAGGAACAAACGCCCTGCCTTTCCGTCGCTTTTCGTCTGTCACTCAGGCAGCCAGGGGCGATGGTCTGGGGAAATGAGTGGCAGCTGGCAATTACGGCAGGAGAACATCGGGTGTAATGGGCGCTGTGAGGCTTTGTACCTTTCCCCGCCGCCGCAGTCACAGCCGGTGTGAGGCGGGAGTCAGCCTGATGGAGCCCTCTGCATCAGCGTGATGGGAGCTGTTCCGGAACCGGTCAGGGAAGGGAGGCATTTATTCCCAAATAGCCTCCGCTGCATCAGGACAGTTTGGGGGAAGCTGGCATGTGAGTCACAAGGACATCATCTGAGAGATGTTCCGCCTGGTATCTTTCAAAAGACTCTTTTTAAAAAAGCATAATGCTTAGGGAGTTATTTTAATGGACATAACAAAAATAATTTGAGGCCCACGTCCATTAGTATTATTACAGTAATGATACTGTTTGGGACACATTAAGTGGTGGTAAAAGCAAGTCAGTTTGAAGAAATCTGTCGTAACTATGAATAAAGGTGCCACACAGCTTGGTGCTGAGGGACGCTGTGGTCCAGCCCCTTCCCGTCACAACCCCCCTGAAGGGAAGGGCGTTGGTCCACGTCCCCCAGAAAGCCAGTCACAAAGTCCTGGCCAGGGCTGGGATGCGGCCGCCAGCCCAGCGCCCCTTCCACAGTCCCACAGCGCCTCTCTCCTCTGCGGAAGGAAGGAAGGAGGTGGGGGAGAGGGAAACTCTCGGTGGGAATCAAGTTTCCATTTCAATTATTCAGCTGATCCTTGACCCCCATTACCATGGATAATCAAAAACTGGCTGGATGCATCATGTTTTAAATAAAAACATTGTTTAAGTGGCCCCAAGGACGTGCAGACAGATAATTGCATGGGGGCACTCGCGCAATTACCCTTCGGGGGGGGCCCTTTTCTATCTGCACAGAAATGAGAACAGCAGCCGCACGAGGTCGCACATCTGTGGAGTGCTCCTTTCTGAAGGGCTCGACAGGTACACCTCATTTCCCAGCCCACATGGATTGTGATTACAAACCGCTTCTGACAGTGAGGACAGCGTGTGGAGGATGTGGAGGGGAGAGACTACTGGGCTTGAATGCAAATCCGAGTATGCATGTCCCCAAGGCAACTCGTTGTAGAGCCCAGAGCTGGCTGTCCCACCGCCCCCTGCCCCCTGGAGAGGCCAGCCTCTGGTTTCCACGTCAAGCAGGTCCCGCCTGGTTTGTATGTTTTTGTAAGGAAGGCTCTTGGTGCAAGGTCTGGGTTTGTCCCAGGGAGCAAGGGTTTTGATAGGGCTCGTCCTTCAGCAGACGCTGCTTGAGGGCTGCCTCTGCCATGTGGGCTGTGCAGCTGGGCATGTGCAAGGGCCTGGCAGAGAGGAAGTGCTGGCGACACACGGGGCACGCGGCCCAAGAAGGGCAGCATGCGCAGAACAGGAGATGGGCTGTGTGTGTCCATCTTGGGAGAGTCTGCAGAGAAGAAGGGTTGGTATTTGTCTTGCTTGGCTTTGTGTGGCCTCGGTTCTTCATGTACTGGCTTCAGACAAACAAATGCTCATTTATTTGGTCCATACTTTTGGGACTGTGACACGGTGCTAGGTAGGCACTGTTCAGTGTCCATTCAGTGCTTGGCAGAGGGCCAGCGGAGGTGGGGCAGGGAAAGGCAGGTGGCACGTGTTGAGATAGAAGGGCAGCACTGGAGGACCAGTCTGGCAGCTGCTCTTGACTTGACCCAGGCAGCAGTGGGAATGACTTCTTTGTGCCCTGCTTGCCGGTGAGGCTGGGCGAGTCCCCAAGCAGTCTGAGGTGGCGGGGCAGGGGGGGGAAGGCGACTACAGCCAGTGCCTCTCCCTTCTTCTTTCAGCTGTGGGATGGCACACTCGGGGACTGGGGAAGGTCCTGAAACCAAACCCCAGAGGCAGGGGGGCATTCTGCTTCTAGCTGCGGGTTCTCAGTAGGAATGTGTGTGTGTGATTCTTCCTGCCTGGGCTCAATGGGACCCCCGGGGTGTCTGGTGTCTCTCCTGGTTCTGTTGCTGCTGCTGCTGCTTGTTAGCTGCCAAGCTAGCGTTGTCCCAAGAACAGTCCTGGAAGACTGTGGTGTTGCCAGATAAAACTTGCTCCTGGCAAAGGAGTGATCTTTTCTGTTTGTTTCCTTGGGGGTAAAACGCTGGGGAGAGCAAGTTCACCATTCTTTGGAAATTACGTTTCTTTTCTTTTTTTGGTGACTATTGTCAATGCCAAGCTCACCGGCTGTCTACACCCACTCTGGAGAGTTGGGTCATTCTGCTCAAGAACTCGACCCAGGAGTGATTATTGTTACATTGCGGTAGGAATTGCACACAATGAAACCCATCCCCTGAAAGTGTGCAGTTGAGTGGTTTTTAATATATTCACACAGTTGTGCAGTCACCACTATGATCTAGTTCCAGAACATTTTCAGCACCCCCAAATAAACCTTGAACCCATTAGCAGCCCTTCCCCCAACTCTCCCCGCCCATGGCGACCGCAAATCCACTTTCTGCCCTGTGGGGTTGTCTGTTCTGGACACTTACTAGAGATGGAAGGCCACAACATGAGTCCTTGTGTGTCTGACTTCTCTCACTTAGTGTGACGTTTTCAAGGGTTGTCTGTGTGATAGCAGGGGTCAGGACTTCATTTCCTTTCTGTTGCCTAATGATGGTCTGTCCATCGTATGGATGTTTGGATGTTTATCTGTTCATTGTTGACATACTTATTTTCGATCAACTCCAAAAGGTGGTTTTTTTTCCCATTACTGTTTTTAATCAATGTTTTAGCTCTTGTACAGGAAAATTTGTTAATTTATCTTAATGAGGAGTGTTCAGACTGTAACTTTGGAGAAAAAAGGCAAATCAAAGTCCTTTTAGGACATAGAGACGAATTTGTTCTTGAGGACCTTCTTGGCTAAGCCTAGGGATACATCTGAGTCAGGCCCCTCAGAGAATGGGGGGGCAGTGCCCCAGGGACCCTCACCCCTTTCTGCTTTGGTCCCTCCTTTCCAAAGCACTCAAGCTGCTAGGGCTCTACCTCATGGCTGGCAAGGCCCTTGTCTTCACCATGATGTCTTGTTGACTCGTGCTGGCTTGTGTTTCCAATAACCCCCATGCCCCTGTCGCCCAGTTGCCTGTGGCCCGCTCCCTGTTGGGGCAGTGGAACATGTGAAAGTCTTTGGCCTTCATGAACTTTCCGGCCTTCCCAGCTTGCCTCTTGCTGCCACTCCTGCCCATCAAACTCCTCCACATGTGGCAGTACCCAGCTCATCTGTCATTTCCTCCAGGAGCTTCCAGGCTCCTGAAACCTTCTTCCTCTGGGCTCTGGCAAAGTTTTGTTTGTATGTCTGTTGTGGCCAGGGTGTTTCTGACAATATTTAACGACAGAAGAGGTACAGGCCCCAATAAACCAGACCAGACTAGTCAGAGCCAGGCAGGTATTTACTCCTGGCTGCTGGGTTCGGGAGATATCGGGGCCCGAGTTGGGGGTTTGGGGGAGGGGAGGGGACACTGAGGTGTGGCTGTACCACACATGCCAACTGGGTTCCATCTCGCTCACACGGACTGGTCGAATCAGAGCTGGTTCTGCATCAGTCACTTTCCTGTCTTCAGCTGCGCGCTCCCTGTGGCCTCTGGAGCCAGTGAGGTGCCTGCTTCCTAATGCCAGGAGGCGGGGAGTGGAAGCCACATTGATCTGCACCATTTGGTTCTTCCAAAGCCCAGATCACTCAGCCAGATGAAATCCGCCCCCAAACCCAACCTAGCTGAACACGAGTCTTAGATACTTGACCAGCTGGGCATGACTGATGGCAAAGTGAGGCGAGGAAGCTTCAGTCTCCCAGTGAGAATTGCTGCATTCAGAGCAACGGGACGCCAGCCTACAGGAGGGCACATGCCCCAGTGCACCTGTCCAGAGCACTTCTGGCCAGCCTGGTCCCTCTCTTGAGTGCACTTCTTTCCAGCAGCGTGCCCATTTTGCTCTCGGCCTCCACCTCTTGGAACAGCTGTGTTTTTCATCCTCTATCGCTGTCATGTTTGCTCCTTTCAAAGTTGTGGGGAGAGAGGAGGACTCAGCATGGGTGCACAGCTTAAGGGATGCCCAAAATGCAGTCACTGGGATCATAGTTCACTGCACTGTGTCACAAGTAAAAATGAACGCAGACAGTTCCAGGTTGAACAAAATATCAAGTTGTAAGTGGAGACAGCACCGCAGAGATCCTTGTGAGGTCTCCCGCCATCGTCACCTGCAGTGGAAATGCTCATTCTCGGCCCTTGGGAAGCTCCAGGTGTGCATGTGGAGGCTGTGCAGTTGCTTTTTCCAACCCCACAGCCAGGAGGAGGACCACACTGGCTCTGCTTCTTACCAACCTGCCCGGAAAAATCTCCCCTGTGATGCACGGGACCACACACCCTCATTTCCAGGGGGCAGCCTCTGTTTATGGGTCGTTAGATCAATAATCACAATTACTAGATATGAGCTGTGGCTTTGTTTTTTTTTTTTTTCCCCCATCTGTGTCGGTCTCTTCCTGTTTTCTAAGGGCTGCTACTGTGACATTAAGTAATGTATAGAAAATCAGGTACTTCCTATTTCGGAGCCAGCCCGGGTTTCGTCTCTGGTTGAGTCTCCTCCATGCTGCTCAGAATGGTGCTTTTCTAGTTCAACATGGAGTTGACTCAAAGGCCAAGCAATGGGGAAGCCATCCTCTTTTGTTTTATTTTCTAAGATGCAGGGAACATCTCTCTATGCTTTGAGATTCTGCCTGCGGAGTTGGGATGGTGGAAGATGCCTCAGACACCTTCTCGGGGAGGAGTCGCAGACTCCCTACACAGAGGAGCAGAAGGGCGCATGAGCCCCCTCGTCCTGAGGGAGGGGGGCAGCCCACAGGTTTCTTCGGGAACTATGGCTGTCTTCTCAGTTTCTGGCCAGGTCATTTGTATTTGAGTTGGAGCATCATTGACTGAAAATCATCAAGCTTCATAAAGGTATGTAACATGTCCCCTGAGATAAGCATGTAGAAGATGTCAGTTTAAAAAAAAAAACAAGCTTTCTTTAAGCCTGTGTTCTTAATGATATATTTATCTTTAAGCATGCAGTTGAAAAGAAATATCGCATAAAACTGGGTCTGACCCAGTTCAGTAATTCTCTTGTGTGCTTAACAGCACTGTTGCTTTTGTCAAAATATTTACTGCACTTCATAATGGCTGTCAGAAACCAGGTCTACAATCCACGTTTGACTAAACATGAAAACAAGCTATAGGAAATCTGTGGCTTTGTAAGCAGTTTTTTCTAGTGATAGACCTAATTAAAATGAAGGTGTGAATTGTTTAGAAATACTAGTTATGTTAGCCTGAGAGTGTGCAAAACTAAATGTACAGTAGATTCTAAAAAGCTATTTGATACAGAGCCTATTTATAGTGCTTCTGCTGATCACCCAAGGGTAGCATTTTTCAATGAGATTTACAAGGGACCATGGACCCTGGTCCACGTATTTACACACATACTTGGCTTCCCAGTGTCCAAAATAGCTGAGAGCTGCAGGGTCTGTCAGATAAGCCATGGAGCCGTGCTCTGAGAGGTAACATGCCTCTCTGTTCCCGTAGCAAATCTTTCTGTGAGAATGAAACCAGAGATGTTATCTGCCAAAATGCAGCGAGGGACAGGATGCGAGCTAGAAAAAGGATAGCGTCGGCTGGCTGGGAAAAGCAGAATCAACGTCAGGGCCAGTTTAAAATAATGTGCCTAATTCTACTGCCCCAGATAAGAGCAGGCATTTTGGACCACAAGGCTAATGTCAGTTCGAGGGAGCGTGGAGGTTCTGCAGCCATCTTGGGGACTGTGGGAAGATCCTGAGGACACAAAGGATGAAGACGGGCTTCCTCAGTTGCACTTCAGCTGAGAAATTGAGGGAGGGTTGTGGTCACGGAGGAGGGGGCCCATGTGATCCGGGTCATCCAGAAGAACCTAAATGATCACTGCGGGGTGGCCTGTGGGAAATGAGGCCACGACAAAAGGCAAACGGATACCGGCCAGAGACTTCTTTCCTTGTAGAAATTGTGAACATGTATGCAGAGAACCGAGCTTGCAGAAGGGAGCTGGGGGAGTTCTGTTTGATTAAGAGGGAAGATCCCAACACGTGGGGCACCTGCTCTGCACACACCAATCACATCCACTCTGTTTCCAGTTCTTTGAAAAAGTGGACATGAGCCCCCCTCCTCATATCCGAAGTGCTCGGTGCGGAGTAGTTGGGTGGCTTAGTCAAAGTCACAGAGCTTGTCAGGGGCAGCAGACTCGAAGACAGCGGTTGTCTCTGGAGTCTGGGAATTCCAGCACCCACGCGGCCCTTCAGGGTGTGGTGCTGTGATGGTGGCTGAGTGGCCCTGGGATGACCGCACTGGGGGGGAGTTTCTGCAGGGCCCGATTGGGGCATTGGGAGGTAGCCTTTTTTCTGCTTTGGCTGGCAACCAAGTGAGCGTGGCCTTTGCAGACCTTCATTGCTTTAGCTGTGGTTTCATGATGACCACTCGGTAGTCATAGCCATGGCCGAGCTTTCCTTATATGGTGGTGATGTCCTGTGGGCTTCGAACATAGGAATACATAAGGAAAAGGGGTTGGTACAAAGAAGACCATGTCAAGGAAAATGATGCCCATTGAGGCCGTTTCTCTAAGGGGAGCCTTGTGGAACTCCAGGCTAGGGACATGGTTTTAGTTTAGGGAAACTATGGGCGCTGCATTAAATCCATTGATTCACACACTGGCAGGGTGGTTCCTATTTCAGTTATTTATTTATTTACTGTTTATTATTTTAATAAATCAGCCTTTTGTTTTACGATAATTGTAGATTTGCATGTGGTTGTAAGAAATATTCAGAAAGATCCCTTGTAGCTTTTATCCAGTCCCCCCTCCCCCACCCGTGGTAACGTTTTGCAGATCACAATTAGGATATTGACGTTGGGAAGGTCAAACTGCAGATCATTTCCATCATCAGAAGTGTCCCTCCCTCATGGTCTCGCTCACTTTTCTCCTGCCCTCCTCCTCCTAACTCCTAGTAACCACCAGTATATCCTCCAGTTCTAGAATTTGTCACTTCAGGAATGTTATATGGGTAGGACCACACAGCGTGTAGTCTTTAGGATTAACTTTCCTTGCGCAGCATAATTCTCTGGAAAGTCATCCCAGTTCTACGTATTAGTAATTTAGCCCTTCCTCCCCCCCCCCCCCCGAGTTTAGCCCTTCTTATTGCCAATTAGTGTTCTATGATGTGGATGTACCACAGTTGGTTTAAACATTGGTCTGTTGAAGGACATCTGGGCTGATTCTAGGTTTTGGTTCTTATAAAGCTGCTAAGAACATTTGTGTACAGGCTTTTGTGTGGACGGAACCTATCCTTTCTCTGGGGTAAATGCCCAGAAGTGCAGTCCCTGGATTGAGCGGTAGTTGTATCTTTAATTTTTTTTTTTTTTTGAAACTGCCCAGTTCTTTTCCAGAATGACTGTACTTTTCCAGACTCACACCACCAATGTGTCTGGTGAATGCACATCCGCCCCTGTGTCTGGTGGTGTCACTGTGCTTTGTTTTTGCCATTCTGATAGGTGTGCAGTGATATCTCACTATGGTTTTAGTTGGCATTTCCCTGATGGCTGACAGTGTTGAGCATCTCAGGAGCCCGTGAGTCTGCAGGACTCTATTCACTGTCTTCTGAATAGGGGCTTTCACACAGCAGCGATTTTTCATCTTTAGCTCAGGTCTGAAAACTTTTTTTTTCTTTTTTTTTTTTTTTTTTTAGACAGAAAGAACACAAACAGGAGGAGGGACAGAGAGAGAGGAAGAAGCAGACTCCCTGCTCTGCAGGGAGTCTGATGTGGGATGTGGGGTCTGATCCCAGGACTCTGGTATCATGACCCAAACCGAAGGCAGACACTTAACCAACGGAGCCACCCAGGGGCCCCTGAAAACTCTCTCCTGTGCCCTAGAGCCTGAAGATTTTCTCCAGTGTTTTTTCCTAGAGCTTTCTGGTTTTACATTTTATATTCAAGCCCGTTTCACATTTTGAGTTAATTTTTGTCTACAAAAGGGGTGAGGTTGAGGCTGAGTTTATTTTTTGTACCTATACATGTCCGTTGTTGAAAAAGTTACATACTCCCTCCGCTGAATTGCCTTTGAACATTTGTTCACAATCAGTTGGGTATGTTCATGTGGGTCTAATTCTGTTTTTTTAAGAAAATTCTGTTCTGTTGATCTGCGTGTCTGTTCCTTTGCGAATACAGCACAGTCTTGGTTCTGTGGCTGTGTAATACATTTTCTTTCTTTTTTTTTTTTTTAAGAAAAATTTTTTAAAGATTTTATTCATTTATCTGAGAGAGAATGAGTGAGAGGGAGCATGAGAGAGAAGAAGGTCAGAGGGAGAAGCCGACTCCCCAAGGAGCTGGGAGCCTGATGCGGGACTTGATCCTGGAAGTCTGGGATCACTACCTAAGCCCAAGGCTCAACCAATGGAGCCATGCAGGCGCCATGTGTAATCCATTTTCAAATCATGTAGACTGATTTGATCATTTCCGTTTTATTATCCATTTTCAAAACTGAGTTATTCCAGTTCTTTTACCTTTCTATATAAATTTTAGAATAGTCTTGTCTATGCCCATAAAAAGTCTTACTGGGATTTTGATAGGAACGGACTTGAGCCTGCATGTCAGTCTGGTGAGAACGAACATCTTCACTAAGGTCAGTTTTCCACTCTGTGGACACAGTGCCTCCTTCTGCATTTACACCTTCTTGCAGTTCTTCCATTAGTGCCGCGTACTTTTCAGCAGATAGGTCCTGCACAGGTTTCATTAGATGTATTCCTAAGTATTTCTATTTTTGAGTGATTTTAAGTGGCATTGTATTTTAAGCTTTGGCTTCCAGTTCGTTAGTTATGAAAGTAGAATTAACTTTTATATGTTGAACTTGTATCATGTGACTTTGATGAATTTATTAGTTCTAGGAATTTTTTTTTTGTAGATTTCTTGAAATTTTCTACATAGACAATCGCGTCATCTGCAAAAAGGGGCAGTTTTGTTTCTTCCTTTCCTATCCATAGGTCTTTGATTCCCTTTCTTGCTTTATCGTACTGGCTGGAACTTCCAGTACTGTGTTGAATGAGAGTGATTAGAGAGACGTCTTTGTTTTGTTCCTGATCTTAAGGAGAAAGTATTTCAGCTTTTTGCCATTAAGTGTAGTATCAGCTATAGATTTTTTTTTAAGATTTTATTTATTTGACAGACGGAGATCACTAGTAGGCAGAGAAGCAGGCAGAGAGAGAGGAGGAAGCAGGCTCCCTGCTGAGCAGAAAGCGCGATGCAGGTCTGGATCCCAGGACCCCGGGATCACTACCTGAGCTGAAGGCCCCCACTGAGCCACCTAGGCACCCCTCAGCTATAGATGTTTTGTAGATGCTCCTCATCACGTTGAGAAACTTTCCCTCTATTTTCTGTGTTCTGAGAGATTTTATCACGTGTAGGTTTTGACTTGCACTGAAAGCTTTTTCTACATCAGTTGGTGTGATCATATGATTTTCCTCCTTTACTGTGTTAATGTGGTGGATCCCATTAGTACATCCTTGGAACTCTTGGCCGTGAAGAACTATACTGTAGAGTCTGTTAATATTTTTGTGAAGGACTCTGCCTCGGTATCCATGCAGGATGTTGCTCTGTAGTTTTCTGTTTTGTGCTGTTGCTTTGGTGTCAGGATAACGTGTAGATTCATAAAATTAGTTAGGAAGTCTTCCCTCCTCTTCTGTTTTCTGCAAGAGGTTGGTGTTGATTCTTTTCTTTCTTTCTTTCTTTCTATAAAGATTTTATTTATTTGGCAGGGACAGACAGAGCAAGAGAGGGAACACAAGCAGGGGAAGTGGGAGAGGGAGAATCAGGTTTCCCAATGAGCAGGGAGCCGGATACGGGACTTGATCCAGGACCCTGGGATCATGACCTGAGCCGAAGGCAGATGCTTAACCCACTGAGCCACCCAGGCACCCCAATGTGTTGATTCTTTTTTAAACATTATGTAGAATTCTTCAGTGAAACCATCAGGGTCTGGAGATTTCTTTTTTGGGAGCTTTAAAATTACAAATTCTGTCTATTTAATAGAGTGGTATACAAATGATCTCTTTCATATTTGGCAACTTGTGGTAGTTTGTGCTTTTTTGAGGAATTTGTCCATTTTATCTAGGTTATCAGATTTATCTGAGTATCATGTTTATTCACAGAATTCCCTTTTTATCCATTTGGTATCCACAGGGTCTGTAGTGCTATCCCTGCTTCTTTCCTATCTGATACTACTAATGGGCGTCTTCCCTCATTTTTCCTGTCTCAGTATTCACAGAGATTTTGAAGATCAATTTTATTGATCTTCTGAAAGAACAAGCTTTTTCTTTCATTGACTTTATTATTTTTCTCTTCCAACTTTATTGATTGCTTTCCTTTTTTTATTATCTCTTTCTTTCTGCTTGCTGTGGGCTTATGATGCTTTTCTTTCACTAGGTACTTGAAGTAGGAGCTTAGATTTTTGCTTTGTGGTTCTCTTAATGAAAGCCTTTAGTGCTCTCCATTTCCCTCTGAGCACTGTGCTAGCTGCTCCCCACAAATTCTGAGAGGCACCACTCATTCGGTGGTGGTGCTATTGTTGCTACCCTTGATGCTTCGTCTTTAAACACCTGGGTTGCTTAGTGGTATGCTGATTCTTTCCAAGTGTTGGGAGATTTTCCTGTTACCTTTCTGTTATTGACGTCCAGTTTGATTTTATTCTGGGCAGAAAACACTCTCTGTATGATTTCAGTTCTTACTAAGGTTTGTGTTACAGTCTGGGAGATGGTCTCTCCGGGTATGGCATCTGGGTCCTGGCAGGAAGTAGAAATTACACAGGTTATACAAGAGAAAGTTAAAACAAGAAGTAATATCCTTTGTTGAGAGTGACTATAATATGTAAGGAAAATTTGTAGGGTACTTTAGGATTGAGAGGAAAGACAGACTTGGAAGAGGTTCCTACCTCATCGGAGAGGCTATGGCTTGGATCTCGAAGAGCAAAGAAGCTGGCTGATATAGCCAGACTGGAGCTTGCCTGGAGTTGCTGGGTGAACAATAGGCCACATTCCGGATTGTAGGCTGTCAGCAGGTGACGGACAATAGGAGACATGGGTGTACATTGGGCATCTGGACACCAGTGGGGACAGAGGCCTTTGGAGCTAATGGGCTGCATGGGTGGGAGGTGGAGTGGTTGTCTGTGGACACCGCAGCCACTGGAGGGCTGCGCACAGGATACAGAAGGAGCTGCACAACCGTGTGACTCTCCAGCCATAGGCAGGCTTTGATTTCTGCGCGTGGGGATGTGGACAGCTCAGTGTCAGGCTGAGGCTGCAGGATCGCAGGGGCGTGTGTGTGGGGACCGGCAGGGCGGGCTCTGGCAGATGTCCTTGCACCCCACCACTGAGCCTCTCCTTGGCCCCTGCTAAAAATTGTAGGAAGCCTCTTCTTCCTGGAATGTCCCTTAACATTGTGCCCTCTTTAAAATCTTAAAGGAATTGCACTGTTTATCGTATAGCATATGTCGAAGGGTGCATTTGGTACTGACAGGCAATAAATTCATAACTGACATGGCCTGCCCCTGGGGCCACTCAGCTTCCATGTACATATTGGGACTTCCTTAACACAATGAAACAACACTGTATTTCTGCCTAACGAGATACATCTTTCCTTCCTGCAATTGAAGAAGTTTTAACTCTTTCAAAATAAGAGTAAATAGTCATTATATCCATCACAGGATATATTAATTACTACCCGGAGTAAGTCAAGGGCTTCCTGAATATTCTCTTCCCTAAAGACCAAGTTTACAACTTTTACAAAGTTAACCTCCAATAATAACTCATGCATAAAATCTAAAAGTATGAAGGAGAAGAAAGAAGTAGAGGATGATTACTCTATGTAGACAGACCCTTCGGTACTGCATGCATAGAGACCCCACAGAAAGCTCCTCTTGCTGTCCTTTCTGCAGGTGGCCATGAGGTTGTGGTCCATTCCAGAGTTTTCTTGCCCTCAGGGCAGGACCTCAGCTGCTATGTGTTCTTTACCCTTGGATTAGGTAGTATTCCCTAAAAAGTTTGAGTATTTAGTTTTTCCTCTAGTTACTGTCACTCTAGTATGTGGCTAAAGGTCCCTCTGGGGAAGACTAGAAGGAAGATCGAGTGTGTCTTTGTGGCAAAAGCAGGGGCTCCTCTTTCAGGGACCTGGCACTCCTGTCCTTCAGGGACCTCTGACCTGTGAACTGACTTAGATCTGAAAACTGGATACAAGGTCATGATTGTCCATTTGGTGACTTGAGTCAGGTTGTTTACTACCACAGAGTGTTTCTTGCCATGTAGACCAAGCAATGTCCTAGCAGGCTGACTATCTTTTTCACTTTTTTTTTTAAAAAAAGATTTTATTTATTTATCTGACAGAGAGAGAGCAAGGGAGCACAAGCAGGGGGAGCGGCAGGCAAAGGAAGAAGGAGAAGCTGGCTCTCTGCTGAGCAGGGAGCCCAATACAGGGCTTGATCCCAGGACCCTGGGATCATGACCTGAGCCGAAGGCAGGTGCTTAACTGACTGAGCCACCCAGGCGCCTCCACCTTTTTCGCTCTTAAGGACACAGGATCAGGCAACCACTTCTAAAGATCTCTGAGGCCCAAAGAATTCTGACTACTGACATGTCCCCCTGCTGTGTGGTTGACATGCCTACTTTGCCTTTGACAATTAAGTTCTGCCACTTGGCCTTTGCTATACTGGGATTCAGACATCACATTGAAATCAAGGAGCCTATCCCAAGGGTGGCATCCCCTACAGTCATGCTTGGCTTATAAAAATAGCAACCACAAAGGTTTTCAGAGACCCAAGTGGCCCCTCACTAATGTATTTCTCAATGTCCTGAGAATCCATTCCCACATATATATTCCCCATGTTTCTGTGACTATGTATTGGCAAAGGCCTCCAGCTCTTTTGGTAGATAAGCTGTTTCCTCCAGGGTCACAGTGTATACCTGTCCACCCAGTCATGCTGAGACATGGTTCTTGTTAGGGGTCTTCTGGCAACAGGGGTTGGTAGGCTGGGTTCAGAGAAGAAGGGACATCCCTTTTCAAGGTGTCTGCCCCAAGTGAGGGTATCACAAGGCTTTTTAAACTGACGGAGACAGGTCTTGGACATCGGAGGGAAATCTATTGCTGCTGCTAAGAGGGACTCAGGATGACCCAGATGTCAACATTGTCAATTTCTTGAGGTCCAGTAAGATTTCCTTATTCCACGTTTCAAGAATCTTCTTTCTCCCCCATTAATGGCCTAATTTTCACATGAGAAACTTGGCAAGACTGTGAATTCAGCTGCCATTTTAATTCAGCAACTTACACCATTATGTTTTGTGTTTGATTTTCAGCAATGCCAGCCCTGTGGCTATGAGAAAGAAGGGATTTTTTTAGGGCTGTCATGGAGGCTGTCTGCTTTTCAGACCATGACTTGAGGTAGGAGTTAACAGACCTGAGCTTGTCGTTTTCTCTCCATAAGCACTTAGAAACGTTCATCCCACACCACAGCCTTTGTAGTCCTCATTACCACCATGTGGCAAGAGCAGAAGGCACTCGAGCTTCCGAGGAACGTGCTCCAGTTGGCACTTAATCACAGTCAACCACAGATGATAGCTTGATTAATTGTAACGCCACTGCATGTCAGGGGTTACCAGCAGCACATTTCTTATTGGCAAGGAACTTACCATCACACTCAAGTCCAGGGGCATGACCAGATCAGTCCCTAGATCCCATCTTTAGGGATCTGTGTCCTGGGACCACTCCTGGAATTCTGTAGTAATCTATGTCTAATCAGGAGACAGAAACCACAGTAGTTGACACTCCAGAAGTTTAACATAAGAACAATGAACTGTCATAAAAGACCAACTCTAAGATATAAGAAACTCTCTGTGGTACCGTAGGGTAGAGAGATTATCCAAGAAAGGGCACACTTGGAAGTGATTTGGACCTTAATGGGGAAGCTGTGGTTTTGCCATTGAACAGCAGAGGAGTTAACTAGGTTAACCAGATTAGAGCTTGTCTGGTGTTGCTGGGTAAACAGTAGGTAAATACCCTGGAGGGCAGGCAGGAAGCAGGAGATGTGTTTGTATACTGGGAGTTTGGACACCGGTAGGGACAGAGCTCTTCAGAGCTCATGGGCTGTGTGGTGGGAAGTAGGTCTTGCTGAGGGAGCAGCCCCTTGTATAGACCCCCAGCCACAGATGGGTGGTGCTCTGACTCCTGGGGCCCTAGTTTCTCTGTCAAGAAGGCTACAGACACATCATCTCTGGTCTTAGGCTGTACAGTTTCAGAGAGACCACGTTTGTGGCCTGTGGCCTGTGGCCTGACTCCATCGGATATCCCCATATTGAGTATGAGGTTGCTGTCTGTATGACATCGTAGACATGTAGTTCATCAGAGTCCCCTCATGTCATTATTTTACCATTGGGAATGAAGTGTAACAACTTTTTCTCCATTTACCCTTCCCCATTTATGGTTATCTTAAATATTCTGCTTGTGTTTAGAGCCGCATCAGGCTGCTCTTCCTGTTTCAACCATCAGTCATCATTTAAAGAATTCTAAAGGAAATTGAGAATTTTCGTATATTTTTATAAGTATAAAAATAGGTATTTTTGGGGCGCCTGGGTGGCTCAGTGGGTTAAAGCCTCTGCCTTCGGCTCAGGTCATGATCTCAGGGTCCTGGGATTGAGTCCCACATCAGGCTCTCTGCTCAGCGGGGAGCCTGCTTCCCCCTCTCTCTCTCTGCCTGCCTCTCTGCCTACTTGTGATCTCTCTCTGTCAAATAAATAAATAAAATCTATAAAAAAAAAGTATTTTTATAGGTATACTAATATTACCTGTATTTACCTGTATTTTTACTCTGTTACTGTTTTTCCTTCTTGATGTTCCAAGTTTCCTACTTTATTATTTCCTTTCTGTTTGGAGAACTTCCTTCGGCTCTTCCTCTAGAGTAGGTCTGCTGGCGACAAATTCTCTTGGTTCTCTTTTATTTGATAATGTTTTGATTTCACCTTTATTCAAGGAGGATTTTTTTTTTCTGGATATAGAATTTGGGTTGACAGCTCCTTTATTTCAGCCCTTTCAAAATGTACCATTTCCTTCTGGCCTTCCAAGTTTCTGATGAGAAATTTGCTGTCATTAGAATGGTTTTTCCCCTTTAGGTAAGGTGTCATTTCTTTCTCATTGTTTTCAAGACTTTTTTTCTTTGTCTTTAGAGTTTAGAAGTTTGACTCTGATGTATGTTGGTGAGGGTTTTGGTTTTATCTAGTTTGGGGTTCACTATCTTCTTGAATCTGTAAGTTTTAGGTCTTTTGCGAAATTGAAGTTTTCAGCATTATTTAAATACTGTTTGAGCTCAGTCACCTTTTATTTTCCCTGCCAGGACTCTGATGACATGAATGTTACACTTTTTGTTAGTTCCACAGGTTCCTGAGGCTCTGTTCATTTTTTAAGCCTGTTTTCTTTCTATAGTTCAGACAAGGAATTTCTATTACTTTATCTTCAAATACATTGATTCTTTTTTCGGTTCTTTCCATCCTGCTCTGGAGCCCATCCATTGAGTTTTTAAAATTTTTGTTAGAGAGCTTTTCAGTTTTAAGATTTCCATTAGGTTCTTTTCCTCCTCCTCCTCTTCTTCTTTGTTGAAACTTTCTATTTTTTTTTTTAAAGATTTTATTTATTTATTTGACAGAGATCACAAGTAGGCAGAGAGGCAGGCAGATACAGAGAGGAGGAAGCAGGCTTCCTGCTGAGCAGAGAGCCCAATGCGGAGCTCGATCCCAAGACCCTGGGATCATGACCTGAGCCAAGGGCAGAGGCTTTAACCCACTGAGCCACCCAGGTGCCCCAAAACTTTCTATTTTTTTAATTTGTTTCAAGCATATTCATAAGTGTTCATTGAAACATTTTTATGATAGCTGATCTAAAAATCTGTGTCAGGTAATTCCAACATTTTTTACATCTTGGTGTTAGCATCTGTGGATTTTTTTTTTTTTTTCCAGTCACTTTCTTCCTGTTTCTTGGTATGACAAATGAGTTTTGGTTGAAATGTGGACTTTTTTGGTGCTGTGTTATATGAGCCTGGATGATTCAACCTTCAGTTTTAGCTGGCTTTCTTGGATACTGCTCAGCAGGAGAAGCGGGTGGAGAGAAGGCCAGGTTGATCACCCCGTCTCAACCCCCAAGGAGGAGCTTCTCGTTGGTCCTTGGGGAGGGGGTGGTTTCGCTCCCCACTGGGCCATCACTGATATCTTCCTGGGAGATAGCCGTGCCTGGAAAACATACGATGCCCTGTTAGTGCTCCCCATATGGCTTCCACTGCCACCATGGGCAGGGATGGTCTCCTTGCTGTTAGACAGTGGTGAATGTCCTGACCCCGCAACCTTGGGTTTCCTCAGACCCCACCCAACAGGTGGGGAAAGTAAACAAACTGTGGCGCACCCACATATTGGAATACTACCCGGCAATAACCAGGATGAACTAATGAAACATGCAACCACTTGGGTGCATCTCAGAGGCATTATGGTGAGTGAAAGAAGTCCAACTAGAAAAGTTACTAGAAAAATATAAATTCCATTTTTATCCCATCTGGAAAAGGTAAACCAATAGGGCCAGAAATAGATCTGTGGTTGCCAGGCTAGGGGAAGGGAAGGGTCTGATCAGAAGAGATGTGGGGTAATTGGGAGGAGGAGGATGTATTCTGTATCTCCGTTCTGTTGGTGGCTACACAGCTGTATCTACTTATCACAATTCATAAAGCCGTATACTAAAAAGGTAAATAGTACCGTATGTAAATTGTAGCTTAATTGAAAAAGTTTGGTGCAGGCTGGAATTGCCAAAAGATGGAGAAGTTTGAGGAATACCATTGCCTGTCAGCCAGAGATCATCTTTGTGCCTTTAATGAGTAGAGCCCACAGCCCCCTGTAAGGTGGATCTGTGCATTGCATGTAGTTGTGCATTGCACGCAGTGCACACAAGGTGTGTATGTACAGAGAATGCCTGCCTGTATGGGACATTCCCAAAGTGGCCAGTTGAATAGGTAGGGGTTAACTCTTGTAATCTTCTGAATCTGATCAACATTTGGAACCCTCTTTCCTATTCTGCTTTGAATTCAGCACTACATCTGTTCGCAGTTTTCCTGCCTAATTAATATAATTATAGAAAACAGTAACTATCTCCAATACCATATTCTGAATTATGTTTCATACCATAAACACACAAATCTATTTATAGCCTGCCAGGTGATCATGAATTGTGTTAATGTACCATTTATTTTATGGGTTCTGAGCTGCAGGGGGTCATGATAAGCCTCCAGTGTCATCAGGCCCGTGATACAGAGAACTGGTGTTGGGATGCACGACATCTAACAAACTCGTGTTCTGTGGATAAAGGGAGGTGGTCCTGGAGGACAGTTCTCCCCATCTCTTGGCCAGTGAGACAGCTCTAAGCTGTGCTTTCTCCATCTGCCTTAGAGGAAAGTAATAGTGACAGGGGTGATAGGGACAAGCCTCTTGTCATTGAACTGAGAAGGGTCAGTCTATACCTACAGTTGTAGGTCACTTTGTACCTAGACTTTTTTCTTCCCGCTTGGCAGCTGAGGAAACAAAGATTCAGGGTAATGGACTGTCCCTGAGAAAATCACAAAATAAAGTTGGGCAGGTTGGTATCTGTGAATGAATTTTCCTTTTCGTTTAGGGTATCGTGTCTCAAGCATGCCAAATACATTCCCACCTCAGTGCCTTGGTACTGCTATTCCTGCTGTCTGAAACCTTCTTCCCCCAGATACCCCTGTGGCTCACTCCATCAGTAGCTTCCTATGTTTGTTTAGACCTCACCTTCTAGGTGAGGCTTAGCTGACCCATCCCATTTCAAATGGTAGCCCTTCCTCCTTGCCTGCCTCTTCCCCCGCCTCACTCCTACCTTTCCTTACCATGCTCTACCTTTTTCTGTAATACTTATTTTCTGATGCATTATATAATTTATTTAAAAAAATTCTCTCAGCTCTCTGTGTACTGCTGTATCATAAGGGAAGTCAACACATGAAATAGCACCTGACCCAGAGTAAATGCTCCATAAACACTTGAATGGATCAAAAAATGAATTTTTAATACGTGAAAACTAAGCTGGACTCCTCTATTTGATGTCATCCTGAGCAGTGCTAATAGAGTCTACCGCTTTTTGTTTGAAATATTTTACTAAATAAACCGAGTTTGTGAATGAGAACACCCCCATCATTTTGGCACAACGTCCAGCTGATGAGACCAAGTGGGGCAGAACATATAGTATTTTCTAAGCCGAAGAGAGTGGGATATCCCTGCCGTCAGCTCTCTCAGCCAGGAGAACTGTCCTTTGTGTCCTGTGGCCTCTCTCCTAGCTGTTTCTTTTGCATTCCAACAACCAGTGTTGATCTCAAATGGATGTCGAAAAGCATGCAAGTACTTGCCTTAACCAGTGGAAGATAATCTTGCTGTAGGTTAAAATGCTAATTTATGAGCTGTGGGGGCCCTTCAGAGAAGTGGGTGAAAAAACAGAGAGCAAAGATCAGACACAGAGGCCATCATCAAAGCTCAGTTGGCCTGGGAGGGTGACCAATGGTGGGAAAAGGGAAACTGAAGAAACTCTATGTCAAGACCTTTCGATATTTGAAGACAAAGTACTGTGCCACTGCCAGAGGAACTAATTAGTTCTGACCCCTTTCACCGCTGATGCAGTTGTCTGTCCCAGCAGCGAATCCCAGGGAAAGTGGCTTATTGTGGAGCCACAGCCTGTGAGGGTTGTGGTAAGGCAAAAATCACCGCTGGTCAATATTACCCTCAGAATTCCTCAGGTGGGCACCATGTTGCTATCATACTATTCAGTTAGCTCTTGCTACCTGACAAACATCCCCAAACATAGTGGCTTAAAAGGACAACTGTTTGCTGAGCTTATGATGCTGTGGGTCAGAATCTGAGGCCGGGCTCATTTGAGTGGGTCTTATCCTGGCTGGGATCACTCAGGTGTCTGTGGGCAGCAACTAGCTCTGTTGGGGCCTGGCAGGACTGAGGCGGCCTCCCTGGGAAGGCTTGTCTTGGCTCCACGTGGGCTCTTGTCCCCCAGGCGGCTCACTGGGGCTTGTTCTCATGGCTGAACCAGAGCGGAGGCAGATGGAGGGTTTTGAGTGCCAGGCTTGGAACCAGCTCATGATCATAAATGCCACTCTGTTACCCAGAGTCGAGGGGTAGAGAAGTCGTCTCCGGATCTTAATGGGAAGAGCAGCAAAGACCTCTTGCAAAGGCTGTGGAAACAGTGAGGAGTGAGGGATTGAGCCGGTTTTTGCAACCTGCCAACAGTATTTCTCAGTACCTCAGACTCGGTCAGTTTTTCCTTTGGTGTTAAAGCTTATCTTGTTTCCTTGTTTGAGCACCCCGTGCGGCCGGGGACTTGTCTATTCAGGGCATGGAGCGTTAAACATACCGCCGGCACCGCGGTCGCGCTCAGCGGTGAGGTGCTCATGGAGTGAGAACCAGGCGGGCTTCAGGTCCGCTTCTTTTACCCTGCTCTTTGCTTGTGGAGTTGACGAGGGGCACTGCCAAGAGATTGAAATGATTAGTTTTACTGTTGCTCAACCTCCCCGCTGTATGAACCTTTGTTTTGAGAGGTGAGAGACGGGGGCAGCATGGTTTGGTTCGTGTCAGGTGAGGACTCTCTTTACACTGGAGTGTCTGGGCACGAGCCTCACCTCCCCCTCACTCCTGATTCTGTGGGGACACGGGACCTGGGAGTGTCCTCTGCTTTCATTCGGCCCTGATTCTGGTTGACTTCTTTCTTAAGGGGAGAGGGTGGGCAGTCACTGGATGGGGCACTGAATCTGCCACAGCTCCCCATCCAAGCTAAGCCATTTCTTTTTCCTCTTCTCCAGCGCTGCACTCATTCAGCAGTTTATTTATTGAATACCTACTATGTGCCGGGCCGTCCAGACCAATGCTTAATAATATACAGCCATTAAGTGTAATGATTCTGAGAACTGCATGGCACGGAGAAAGAGCACTCACTCTGCGGCTCGGACACACATAGAGCAGAGCGCTCCTGTCCTTTGCCTGTGGCTAAGTGGCTCTTCTCTAAGGCCCTGTTCCTGGCTAGCAGGAGGCAAGAGGAAAGTTAGTACGTGTTTACTGACTTTCTTGAGCTGGCACTTTAGGCCAGGCTCACTTCCAAGCCACATAACTCTCACCACCCTGTGGGGTGGTATTACTGTATAACAGTATTACTGTTTCCCCATTTTATAGTGAGGAAACTGAGTCACAGGGAGGTTGTGCAGGTCATCCGAGGTCACAGCACGAATAAGTGCGGAGTGAGGTTTGCAGCCTGCCTCCCAAGCCCCTCTCTCTAACTTCTCTGCAGAGTGAACTAGAAGAAATGTCCTGGGCCTCCTCATCTCACATCCTTTGGCTGCTCCTTCACCCACAGCGTCTCCAAGATGGCATCTGGTGGTCTACTCGGCCTGTTCTGGGGTTTTGTTAACAGAGCTCTTCTTCCTACCACGTAGCCCCCTTCCCAGCACCATGTGAGCCTCAAGCCAAACCCTGTTCAGCCTCCAGGAGGACTTGTGGCAGCTCCGGATGGCTTAGCCCCAGAGGTCTCCCTCTGCCCAGCCTTGCCTGGCTCTGGCCATCTCCTTATAGAGGGCTTCAACAGAGTGGGGACAGCCCGGGATTGCCCAGCCTTACACCTTCTCCTGTCCTGCTTGCCTTCCTCTTCTGGGCCCGTGACCCCTTCATCATCTTCCAGAGCCAGCAATTGGAACATTTTCTTCTGTTTCCCACATGAGTGTCCTGGGGCTGCTATAACCAAGTCCCCCTGCAACACTGGGAGGTTTGAAACAATTTCGGTGTGGTCTCCCACGGTCTGGAGGTTGTAAGTCTGAAATCCAGGTGTGGGCAGGACGGGGCTTGCTCTGCAGGCTTTTGGGAGGCTCCTTCCCATCTCTTGCCTCTTCTGGTGGCTCCAGGGGCCCCTTGGCTTGCGGCCGCACCCCTCTGTCTCTGTCTGGTTGCATGGTCTTCACGTTGCCTGTCTGTGTATGCCTCTGTGTCCTCCTCTGCCTTACACAGACACAGGGACCACTTCCTTCCAGGTGCAGGTCCCCTTGTCTTGGAACTCAAAACGTCAAATGAAGAGAGAAAGTAATTGGGAAAAACCTTTCGCCCTCAACAATAGTATCTGCTCTCAAGATTAATGTCTGACCAGAAATCTATTGTGCAAGTGGGAAGCTGAAGCTTACTTACGGGTTTCTCTGTCCATCTCCCTTCTTCATGAGGGAGCACGCTCCCCAGCAGCTTGCCCTTGGGCAAGTCTCTCCTTCCTGCAGCCTCCCGCTCCCCTGGAAGCCCAGTGGTGCCTTCCGAAGCGGGAGCCTGGTGTGTACGGGGTGACTCGCCCCTGGAAGGCACTGGGGCTGCTGACTGACACGTGGCAGGCACTGGGTAAGGCCCAGCTATGCCTGCTGCCAGCCTGTAGAAATCCTCTCTTTTGGCTGCTAGATGCCTCGGGCTGACCAAAGTGAAAGTGATTAACTTGGAAAAGGAAAAAAGAAATGTCAGTAACCGTCAGCAGATTGTTCCCCGTTGGTGCTTACGCTGTCTTAGGAGCCTGTGGGGCGTCTCTCTCTCATCCTTGTTCAGCCTCATTTTACCAACGAGAAGCCTAACGGGAAAGGAACTTGCTGCAGCCACACAGCCGGGTAAGTGTCGGAACTGGAATTTGAGTCTGCGAGATGGGTCTTCAACCAGGGCCCGTGGGCCCCAAGGATAGCTGACCAGAGATGCTGCCTGACGAGCGTTGGGCTTTCAGCAGAGGGAAGGCGCTCCCTCGGAACCAGCCCCGTCCCGGCTCTCTGCCCTCCCGCTCTGACCTGCCAGTCTTCGCCAGAGGCCCAGGGAGCCATGGCTAGCCCTGAGGGAAGGCACAGGGAAGAGCCTCTGATTGATCTGGAGGGTCTAGCTGAAGGTGGCCCAGGTCAAGATCTTAAATTGGAGATGATTCCCCACAGCATGGGACCATACCACTCAGTTGTGCTAGATCATCTGAGGTCCCCACAGATACACGTATATAAAGACGGTTACATATTTTAATATTAGTTCTAAGGAAAAATAATCTCTTTTTTCCTCCAATTATTACAAGAATATATTCTTTAATTTACTCTGATAGGCAAAACAGGGCATCATATATATACACCTTGCGGTTCTTGACTTTAAGGATAAGCGTCTTTTCATGTGTCTTTTAAAACATTGTTCTGATTTTTTTTAATTTTAAAAATTAATAGACTTCGTTTTTTAAGGATGGTTTTAGGTTTATGGAGAAATGAAGGGAGGGTACGGAGAGCTCCCAGGTCGCGCTCACCCGAGCCTCCGTCTGCTTTGGCCTGTGTTTAACATCTTGCATTAGTGTGGAATGTTGTGACAGTTGACGAGCCAGTATTAATACGTCATTATTTTTATTTTTTTAAAGCTTTTATTTATTTATTTGACAGAGAGAGAGAGAGACCGCAAGTAGGCAGAGAGGCAGGCAGAGGGAGAAGGGGAAGCAGGCTCCCCACCGAGGCGAGAGCCCAGTGCAGAGCTCGATCCCTGGACCCTCAGATCATGACCTGAGCCAAATGACTGAGCCACCCAGGTGCCCCTTAATACGTAATTATTAACTGAAGTTCAGAGTTGACATTAGGATTCCTCTTGGTGTTCTGCATTGTGTGGGTTTGGACAATGTATAATGGCACGTGTCTGCCACGACAGTATTAGACAGAATCGCTCACTGCCCTGAGCTTCCTCTGCGTCCCACCTGCTCATGCCTTCTTCCCTCCCATCAAACCCTGCAGCCACTCATCTTGGAATTACCTCCTAGTTTTGCCTTTTCCAGAAAGTCATGTAGTAGGAATCATACAGGATGTAGTCTTTTCAGCCATGCTTCTTCCACTTAGTCGTATGCACTGAAGGTTCTTCCAGGCCTTCTCACGGCTTCATGGCTCATTTGGTTCTAGTGCTGGGTGATACTGAGCTGTCTGGACGGACCACAGCTTCTCCGTCCACCTGCTGAAGGCCATTTTGGTTGCTCCCAAGTTTTAGCAATTAATGATGAAAGCTGCTACAAACGTCCCTGGGCAGGTTTTTGTGTGAGTGTAAGGTTTTGGCTTATTGGGTAATGATACAGCAACCCATCCATCCCATACCTTTTTTTTTTTTCCTACGTTTTGAAAGTTGTAAGATACGCACAACATACAGTTTATCATTGTAACAGTTTTTAAGTGTGCAGTTTAGTTGCACCGAGCCCATTCACACTCTCGTGCACACAGCTCCCTTTTAAAGTGACCATATTCCAGGGGCACCTGGCTGGCTCAGTTGGAAGAGCATGCAGCCCTTGATCTCAGGGTCATGAGTTCAAGCCCTACATGGGGTGTAAAGATTACTCAAATAAATAAACAAACTTAAAAAAAAAAAAAAAAAGGAGCGAGAGAGAAAAACTTAAAAAAAGAAAAAAGTAAGTATTGCAGCAAACCCCAGTTACCCAAGGATGGGGAGGAAGTAAAGGTCTGAGAGGTCCCCACACGGCACAGCAGGTGACAGACGGTGGCTTGGGAAACTTGTAGCTAAAACAGTGGACTCAGCACCAGATTCTTCCTGAAAAGTTCAATGTGTTTAACACCTTGGGTACGTTTCTCCAAAGCCTTCTCTTTCATGGCCGCAAACATGCATTTTTAGAACCTATTTGTGGCATTTCCATGCTCTTTCTTTCCCTAGGCCCCTTTATGGGTTGTTTTTGAAAAAAAAAAGAAAAAAAAAAGGGAGCTTTGGAAATAGTCACTTTCCTATAACTTTCTGATGCCTCTCCATTTACCTGCCTGTAAAGCTGCACACTCATCCCAACGAGTATTAGGAGCTTGGGGAGCTCAGAGGAGGTGCGGGTCTGCAGAATGGAGGAGGCGAGGGGTGCTTCACGCTCTCCGCACGTGGACCCTCAGGATGGCAAGGAGGTGAGTGCCTCGAGTGAGTCTTGCCAACCACGTGGTCTTCCCCGAGCCTTGCCTGACATGCCTGCCTTCTCCACCTTGTGCTTCAGTTTCCCCATTAGGCCAGTGGGGATAATAGGACCTGCTACTGCCTCGATTCAGAGTGAGAAAAATTAGTGGCGGCCCTTTGATTTCTCCCTGAGAAAAGTGCCATCCCCCTGGAGGAAGGTGTTAGTCGGCTCGTTATCTTGCCGGCAGGGATCAGCTGCTCCTAAAGGGCGTCGGTTTTGCTGTGATCACAGAACAGGCTTCAGGGAGAGCAAAATAATCATCATGGCAGGTGTGTCAGAAATGTAGCACTCTTTCTGGAATTTCTGCTTTGAAGCCCCTTGCTTCCCTGAGGCACTCTGGGCTGCTTTTCTCCTTCCCCCAAGGGTGGGCTGATTTCAGGGGGCATGTGCTCAGTCCTTAGCTCCCCAAGCAGGACCCCCAGGACCAACTGGAGTTTCTCTGGGACTCTGGTATTCACTTGGGGGCGTGGGAGCCCTGTAGGCTTCCTCAGTCCTGCTTGCCTGGATGTGCACAGTGGGCTGTTTTTGCTCTGTCCTGGCCCCTCACCTGATTCCCCCAGCGACTGGGGTCCAGGTCACCCCTCCACCCAACTCCCCCTGAAGCCAACTGACAGGTCTCCTCCTTGGCCTGCCACTTCTCCTCTTTCTGCTGTCTCCCACCTCAGGGACCATCATAACTGAGGACTGGGAAATGGCTTTCCTCCTTGGGGTTTAGGCTCTGGAATCCGGAAACTTTACTCTGTTTCTGCCGTAGCAACTCCAGTGGGAGGCCTGCCCATCTCTCCCTGCACTTGTAGGAGCCAGCTTCGGGCAACACTTTGGGCCTGATGGGATCGCCAGAGCTGCCTGCTGTGTGCCCGTGGCCAGCTGCATCTCCAACATCGCACTGCTCTCAGGAGGGCTCTTGGCGTATGACAGCTCCTTTCCTGGGTGGGGTCAGTGAGATGCGTGTTCTGTGTGGTCTCTCATCATTCCCCCTCGGGCTCAATTTCTACCTGCCCCACGACACACACTTTGTAGCTTCCCTCCTCTCATCTCTCTCTCCCCCTTATGAGTGTTTTCTGGGATCACCTCCCAAATAGAATCCTTGTGATGACATCATTTTTGGGGGAGCCCAGCATGAGACAGCATCTCTTCCCAGAAACAATAACTGGGGTCTGCAGACTGATGGGGGAAGCAGCAGGGTAGGAGAGAAGAGAGGGCGGGGGAGAATTCACTAGTGAGTAGTTCAAAATATCACGGTGTACTTTGGAAACCCAAATAAGTGGAGCGCTTGCTCCATGTCTGGTGCCATGCTCAGTGTTCCCACAGACTGTGTCAGGAGGGCTCCCTGTAGCTCTGCCCAAGTGACCTGCTCTCAGAGAGGAGGGATCTGGATCTGAGGGATTTCCACCAGCAGTGAGCAGGGACAGGAACTCAGTCCGATGGCTCCTCTGGAAAGCATCTCGAAATTCTTTAGCTAGTAGGACACAGTGCCTTGGGATAAGTCGTTGTCTTTCCTCGATGTCAGTCAGCTCTGAGGAATTCCAGTACTCTCTTCTGATCTCTAAATATTTTTGTCTTTAAATCTTCCCTTAAAAAATTATAACCCGTCCAATGTTTTGAGGCAGGTGGCATGGCGGCACGAGATCCATAATGTTGGTTAGATCTGTGAGGGACAGAGACTGGGAGAGCTGGTTTCAGGATTTAAAAAGGACTGGCTTGTGGCATTTGCTGATTTCTGTGATGTGATACCCCCCACCGTGGCCAGTCCCAGGCTATGAGTGTGCCATCACTGAACCCGAAGTCAGGACGATATTGGGATGCGGAGTGCCGCACCATCACATGGCATTTCCATCATGCCGACGCGGTCAGCAGCAAGGGCCCCCAGAGCACCGGTAATGGGAAGATGAAATAGAATAATTAGCAAGTGATGAGCTCTGAGTATTTAGAACCTTTGTTATTGAGGTAAAATTCACATAGCATCAAACTCAACATTTTAACTCTTTTAAAGTGGACATCTTGGCAGCATTCAGGTACATTCGTGTTGTGCCAGTACCTTCAGCTCAGGTTATGATCCCAGGGTCCTGGGATCCAGCCCCGTATCAGGCTCCTTCCTCAGTGGGGAGTCTGCTTCTCCCTCTGCCTGCCGCTCTCCCTTCTCTTGTCTTTCAAATAATAAATAAGTAAGTAAGTAAGTAAATAAATAAATAAATAAAATCTTCAAAAAAATAAAAGTTGGTATTAAATTAGATTTAAAAAGTTAGTATAAAATCACACAAAATGCTATTTATATAGTTATTTTTCTTAAAGATACATTTAAATGTGTTAACAGTGCCAGGTTTTTATTTTAATTTTTTAGGCTTTCAGTATAAAAATTTCACTTCAGAGGTACACATTTAACATTGTAACCTTTGGTTATATTTTCTTTCTACTTTTTAAAAATTATTTTTATTATGTTAGTCATCTTACAGTATGTCATTAGTTTTCGATGTAAAAAATTTTTAAAAATTGCTTGTGCTTTTGATGTCATATCTAAGAATTCATTAACAAACCCAAGGTCATGAAGATTTACTTCTATATTTTCTTCTAAGAGTTTTGTAGTTTTAGCTCTTACATTTAGGTCTTTGATCACTTTTGAGTTAGTTTTTGTATATGAAGTGAGATAGGGATTTCAACTTCATTCTTTTGCATGTGAATATCCAGTTGTATACTTTTGTTTTTAATATAACTTATAAGTTTATATAATTAAACTCTTAATTATGGCTATGTTTAACAACTGGCTTGCAAAATTCTGGAAAATCAGCTCTCATGAGCCAGCGTGAGCTGGTATGAACCAATAGGAGCTGGTTCCCTCCTGCCATTACTCCTACCTTACCCAGCTTGCAGTAAAAAGCTGCTGTATGTATTGGTTTTCTGAAGGAGCTGAGCTGGGGGACAATCAAAGCGTGCTTATGGACTCTTAGGGAATGGGTATCTGAGCAGGAAGCACCTGGAGACCCCCATTCCTGCAACCATGGGCCTGTCCTGTCTCTTGCTGTTGTATTTGTCTTTCCCTCCCATGGTTTGAGGAACATGGCTAGGTCTCTCTTGCTGCTTTGTCCAGCTCTTCCCTCTGGCTGGGAGGGAATTGGTTGTGTCCCAGTTGGCTCTGGAGGGGTTTTGGAAGCCCCACCTTTGAGCAGAGACCCAAGTGTGATCCTGAGTTTCAGGAAGTGCTCCTTGTCCTAGTGGGTTAACCAGATAAAATACAGGCTGCCATTACATGTGGATTTCAGGTAAATAGTACATAATTTTCAGTATAAGCATGACCTGTGCAAGATTGGGATGTGTGTATACTAAAGAATGCTGAATCTGTTAGGCTTCCCTTCAGGTCAGTTTTCTTCCTTATTGCCTTCATCCAACAGCAGAAGCTAAGAACTCCAAGTGAAAAGGTCCTAGGAAGGTGCTGATTGCCCATTTTACAGATATGGAAACCGAGTCCCAGCATGGAATCACATTGAGGACCTTGCTAGGCTACACGACTTTTCTTTTTCATGAAGGCAGCACACTTTCTAAGTGTCCCCTCTGCACAGACCATTGTGCTGGGTGTTGGGGGATGACAGTAGCAAGCCTACAGTGTGTAGAGGGCAAGCGTTAAGAGTTCCTGTAAGGCATGTGGAAGAAGAGGCAGGATTCAGACAGACCTGGGTCCAGACCCTGCTTTGCTGTGTATTAGCTGCATGTCATGTCAGTTCTCTTCTCTCTGAGCCTCTGTCTCCCCTTTAATAATGTGAGGATAACCCCTTCTGTGGGGGGATTGTTACCAGGCTCCAGTGGGGTGATAAAATGCCAGATGGGGGCCGGGAAGGGTTTACTACATGAGGAGAGAAGAGAGGTGCCCGCGGTAAAGTGTGGTTGTTGCCCGCAGGTCGCCAGGCATCCTGAACCACCCAGATGACGCAGGATGGAGGTGCCAGGACTCACTTCCCCTGCCTCGCCTGCCAGGGACCAGCCAGCGACAGCTCCTGGACATGCAGGAGCCCCCAGTGGGCAGGTCTCACCTCACCTGACCCTGAGTCCTGTCATTCTGCCCCCGGAGCAGGGTCTGGCCCCTACAGTGTTCCTGAAGGCCTTGCCCCTCCCATTGTACCACACAGTGCCTCCGGGGGGCCTCCAGCCACGTGCCCCCCTAGCCACACGCAGCTTGGATGGGGGCGGCGCACCCTTTCTTCTCAGCCCCCTGCTGCGGCCTGAAGGACCTGGCCCTGCCCGGGTGGGGAAGCCGGCACTCGTGTGCCCGGCTCTCACCGTGAACATCGTGGGCACTCTGCCTGTCCTGTCGCCAGGACTGGGGCCCACGCTGGGGAGCCCGGGCAAGGTACGGAATGCCGGCAAGTACCTTTGCCCACACTGTGGCCGGGATTGCCTGAAGCCCAGTGTTTTAGAGAAGCACATCCGGTCCCACACGGGTGAGAGGCCCTTTCCATGTGCCACCTGTGGCATTGCCTTTAAGACCCAGAGCAACCTGTATAAGCACAGACGCACCCAGACCCACCTCAACCACTCTCGACTGTCCTCAGAGTCTGACGGAGGTGGGGGCAGCCTCCTGGAGGAGGGGGACAAGGCTGGAGAGAGCTCCAGAGCAGAAGGCCTGGGGGACGGCAGCAGCCAGAGAGTGGGTGATGGGGCCCAATCAGAGAGACCCCTTTCTCCAGGCACCCAGGGTGCTGGGCACTGCCCGGTGCCTGCCATGCGCCTGTCTTCTGTTGCCAAGACCCTGGGTCTGAAGTTGGAAGCTGTTCCCTGTCCAGGGTCCACATTTGATGACAGAGAGACCCCTGTGATCTCTGCCCACGCAGCCTCCCCTGGGCTCGCCCTGCCTGGCTCCCAACCAAGGTGGAAGCTGCCAGAGCAGACGTCCCCGACCGCCGGTCGGCTGTGCTCCCTACAGCAGCAGCAGGCGGCCACGTCTTCAGAGAAGCCCTGGGACACTAAGGCCTCAGAGGGCCGGCTGCGGAAGTGTGAGAGCACTGACTCGGGCTACCTTTCCCGCTCGGATAGTGCAGAGCAGCCGCCGGCCCCTGGCAGCCCCCCGCGCGGCCTGTTGGAGCATAGGGCTGAGTCCGAGGGGGAGGTGGCACTGGGGTCTGGGGGGCCCGGCCTGCAGCTGGAGAAGAAGAAGCTAGAGGAGCGCATCTCCTGGCTCATCTCCCACAATCAGGCTGTGGTGGACGATTCCCAGCTGGACAACGTGCGGCCCCGCAAGACAGTCCTGTGCAAGCAAGGCAGTATCGACCTGCCCATGCCCTACACCTACAAAGATTCCTTCCACTTTGACATCCGGGCGCTGCAGCCTGGCCGGAGGAAGCCTGCTGCCCTCAGCTCGGCCCATTCTGCCTTCACCCCCCCAGACAAGGTGCGGCCGCTCTTCTTTCACTCTGTCCCCACTCAGCTCTCCACCACTGTGGCTTGTGTGCCCGTCACCAGGAGCAACTCACTGCCTTTTGTCGAGGGCACCAGGACATGGCAGGAGCCCCCGGACCACCAGGATGCCTGCCCCTGGAGGCAGAAGCCTCTGAGCCCCAGGCCTGCCCCCTCCCGACTGGTGGATGTCCCCAGTGGCCACCCCCGGGCCCTGGTGAGACAGGCTGCCGTGGAGGACCTGCCATGTCCCCCTTCTGGAGACAGCCTGGTGCCTGCAGAGGACCCGGATGGAAACAGAGCTGCTGCTGGGGAGGGGGCAACCAGCAAGGGCAGAGCAGCCAGTAAGAAATGCAGCCAGAGGAAGCTGAAGATGTTCTCCCAGGACAAGTGGCAGGTGTATGGGAATGAGACGTTCAAGAAAATCTACCAGAAAATGAAAACCAGCTGCCATGGAGGCAAGAAGGCCAGGGAGATGACCGTGGGTAGTGGGACAGAGCTGGACCTTCCGCTCCAGGAAGAGGTAGCAGGGAAAGAGGGCACAGTACCATCCCAGGACGGGAGGAGCCCTGGTCATGGAGACACATCTGCGGGGGCCAGACCAGGGCCTTGCCAAAATCCACTGGCCCCGGAGGGCTTCTTAGTGATGGAACCCCCCAAGCAGAGGGCGATGGTAGCCCAAGCGGGAAGCAGTGACCAGCCTTGGGTGAACAGGGCCATGTCTCCTCCCACCGTCCGCTGCACAGAAGCCTCCTGTTCAGGCAGCAAGAGCCCCCTCCTTTCTCCAAGCAGGAGGCTGGAGCTGGGGTGTCAGCTGCCCCCAGTACCTGGTCCCCTCAGGGGAGGTGATAGAGAGACTCCCAAGCTGGTTTTGCCAGACCCTAAGCTGGAAGGAGGCATCCTTCGTGGTGGGGACAAGAAGGAGCCCTGTCAGTGGACCCAAACTGTGCCGAGGCGGCCCAGTGGTAGCTCTGGGGAACCCCAGCCCTCAGAGGACAAGCTCCCCTCAGAGAGGAAGAAGCTGAAGGTGGAGAAGCTGAGCTGCCAGGAGCATTCAGAGCCTCTGGGAACAGAAAGAGAGGCCCCGGGTGGCCCCATGCAGGCCGCCTCCCCACCGACTCAGAACCAGGACAGGAACCCTGGGGATAAGCCAGGGGAGCTATGTGAGAGTGCTGATGGCATGGCGAGGGCCAGGGCTGGGCAGCCAGGTAGGCCCTTGGAGCTTTCTGGCGCCGCCTCTGCTACTCCTTCTGTGGCCCAGAGGCAGGCGGAGCTGGGGGAAGAGATCTTGCCGTGTCCTGTAGCCACGTCCTTTGGGCATCATTCCCACGCGGCACCTGGTGTCCTCACTGCTCTGGCAGACACTGCCTTCCCTCCCAAGTACCTCCTCAAGTTGCCTCAGGGAGAGACCTGCCCACCACCTTCTGTCACCGCGAGGCTGGGAGAAGGCCAGGACCCCGCGTGCAGGAGCAGGCGGCCTGAGGAACTGGTGTCCTTTGTTGGGTCAGGGCTGGGGACCCGCCTGCCTTCCCGCCCAACTTCAGTCATGGCCACCAGTGGGGCACACAGCTTCAAGGAGGACCCCAACTGCTCTAGGCCATGGGGCAGGAGAAAAGGGGAACAGGGAGAGGAGAAAGGAGACTTGGACACCGGCACCCCAGCAGGGGGCCAGTCCCCGGGCTCATCCGCAGGCACCCCCAGGGAGACCGCCTCCTTTCTGCCCACCCCAGTGTGTGCCACTCGGCAGAGTGGGCCCCCTGACACCCGTCACCTCTGCATGGGCAGCACCGCAGTGGGCGCCAGGCCATCTGGGGGTGTCCCGAGTCCCTGCGCACTCAGGGAGTTGGGGGGACCTACAGAGAATGTCCCGGAAGACCCTCCTTCAGGACCCCTGGCTGGGCTCAGTTCCTGCTGCTCCTTCCTCGCGGCCTCCACACCCCCCAGCTGGCCAGAGCTGGCCTCGTGTACCCACTCAGAGACCCAGTGGAGTTTCAGGGCCCACGGCCCTTTCCCGTCATTGAGGGCCGAGCCCCGACTCACATGGTGTTGCTTGAGCCGAAGCCTGCCTCTGCCCACAGAGCAGAAGGAAAAGGCTGCTTCTGTGTACTTGGCACTGCACTTCCTTGGTGGCAGCACCCCGGCCAAGGGTCCAGACACCCGGCCCGTGAGCAGGACAGTGGGAGGACGGATGAAGACAGGCCTGGGAGAAGGAGGGCAGGTCCAGACGTCAAAGGTAACATCCTCTTTTGCCTGGGGGCCCAGGGCTGGGGGAATGTGCTTGGCACACAGAACTCGAATGATGGAGAGGAGGCATGAAGCCACCCTGGGAACACCTGCTCTTTGTGATACGGTCTTCTCAGCCTGCTCCTGAGGGAAGGTGGGGCTGCCACGTTCATGGCAGGGTGGGATAAAGGCCAAAAATGTAACACAAAACAAAATAATGAAAAGACGCATTTCAAATGAGAGAATTATTGTACCGAGATCCAAGATGAGATACTTTTCATCATTAGACATTAAATTTAACTCTGAGCATCCTGGTAACAGCAGCGAAGAGTGAAATGAAACACTGCCCAGGATTATAAGCTGGAAATTGTTACGGAGAGATACACTGCAGGTAGAACACCATCTCTTAAAAGGAGAGAATTATTGAGGTGCCTGGCTGGCTCAGGTGGTACAGCATGGGACCCTTGATCTCAGGTTGTGAGTTCAAGCCCCACATCAGGTGTAGAGATTACTTAAAAATAAAGTTAAAAAAGAGAGAGTGAGCAACAGAGAGAGAGAGAAAGAGAGCTATTATATCAAGAATTTGGGAAACAATTACTATGGTCAGATTCAACTTAATGTCCAAGTTCCCTGGGAGTGGCTAACAGGAAAGGGGCCGAGTGCTCTGGAGCTATCACTTGGTGACTAGTGTTAAGTTTGTGGTCCCACTTCGAGCACAAATCTATGTGTCTGGACTATGCTGCTCTGGGAAGTCTCAGGCCAGGGCAGCTGAAGAGGTTCTGTTCTGATGTAACCGTGGGCAACACTGGCAGGTCCAGGATTCCAGAGCCTCGCAGGCACTTCCTCATTCCGAGAGTGGTGCTTAATAAAGATGTGCTGAGGCTCAGATGAGGGGGTAGGGTGGGCTGAGACCCAGTTGGGCCCTCCTTCCTCCAAAAGGCAGGGGTTCCTAGAGAGGTGGGATTGGGGGCTGGGGGGAGACCTGGCCATGGTGTTCCCTGGGCCTCCAGTTCACACTACAGGGCTTTGAGCAATATGATGCCAACATGTCTGGTGTTTTCAGCTCTCCTGCCCGGTGGCCTCAGGGATAGTGTCCCAGGAGCGGGTGTCTGAGCCTGAAGGGAAGAAAGGACCGCTGTGGAGGAAGGCGAAGATGTTTCGGAGAAACGGCAAACGGAAGCTGAGCGTCTGCTCCAGAAGGTAGGGGGCGTGGCAAGCTCTGTCTGTCCGGAGCTATCGGGGTGATTTGCTAACCCAGGGAAGCCTTCACAGGGGTTCCAGAAACGTCTGTGTGGCAGTGAGGGTCTGGAGGCTCATGAGGAAAGGAGGTTCATGGAGGTTCCCCATCAGTCCGTCCGCACAGCAGACCCCCGGCCTGACTGTGTGCTTTCTGGGGGTGCCTCTCCAAGGCCAGGGATCCAGTAGATTTTGGAAATAACGGAGTCGAAACACACCCACCCACCCATTTAAGTCCTGAGGAGAGAGTGCGTTAGTTATTTACAGCTTGTACTGCTTTTTTATTTATGCGAGCGGTACGTGTCCTTTGCAGAGGAGTTTGGAAAGAGAGGCCAGCGAGGAGGAGATGCTAAAGCACCCTGGTACTGCCTCTGCCCTGGGGGTGCTGCTGGTGTGCAGGGCACTCTCTTGCAGACTTCTCTCTGTGACAAGTGCACGCGCAGCATGTCCAGACAACAGATGGGACGCACAGGTTTTACTGACCCCACTCTTTAATCACGGACGGTCTTGCCCCTAGGGATGAAGGGGGAAGGCCACTTTTTCATGAGGCCCCACTCCTCTGTGCCACCAGAGAAGCTGTTGGATCTGGTGTTCCTGTGGCCTCCGGGCCTGCTCAGGGTGACTTCGTGCTGCCTCCGCATCTCCTGTTTTTGAATTTGCACTCTGAGCCCAGAGCCCTAATGCTTTCCTGAATTCCCCCTCCACATCTCAGCCTCCTACTCTCTTCTTCCTGGAACCTGCCTGCCTTCTTCCCTCATTGTTGGTATTTGACCCAAAGCTGAGATATTTTTCAAGAAGCAGTGCAGATTCCTGATTCTTCCCTACAGCTGCTCAGAACCTTCATGGCTAGAGATGATGTGCCGTCTGGACAGGCTTTGAGATGAGGTCTCTGCCTGTTTCAGTTGTCTGCAGGACCGCATGTCCAGAGCTGGTATCACTGAGGGCTTGCTATGTGCTGGGCACTGTGTGACCATGATCACCGCCCCCGCCCCCGCTGCCATTTTTCCCCTGAGGATCTTGAGACACAGACAGATCGGGCGGCCTCTCCAAGCACCCTGATGTGAATCAGCAGGTCTTTTATTTTATTTTATTTTTAAAAGATTTTATTTTATTTATTCCAGAGAGAGCGAGCGAGAGCATGAGCATATACAAGCAGGGGGAAGCAGCAGAGGGAGAGGGAGAAGGAGGCTCCTTGCTGAGCAGGGAGCCCGATAGGAGGCTCCATCCCAGGACCCTGGGATCGTGACCTGAGCCAAAGACAGATGCTTAACCAACTGAGCCACCCACTGCCCCTGAATCAGCAAGTCTTACCTCAGAGCCCCTATGGCAGATAGCAGCTTGCTATCTTGCTATCTGTGCTCTGCGCTCCCCAGTCTGCAACAGGCACAAGCGTCACCTGGGTTTTCTTTTGATGCTGAGACACGTCCCTCAGGTCTGAGATGGGGCCCGAGACCCTGCATTTCTAACAGGCTCCCAGGTGGTGCTCAGGGTGCCGGCCCCTAGGGAACACTCTTGCAGGAGCTGTTCTTTGTGCTGCCCCACATTGCATCCTTCCCAAAAGGAGCCCAGCTGTTCAAAGCTGAGCGAAAGAAGGGTCACTGCCTGTGTGACAGGGATATCCAACCCTACCACAAACCCCTGAGCCATGTAGAGTAGGGGAGGGATGGCTCCTCAGATGGAATGGATGCTAGCCAGAGTAGCTGCTCATGGATTCAGGGAGTACAGGGACGTTGGCAGGTGACCTTGTGCCCCGTCAGTATCTCACACATTGGACCGATGTGGAAGAAGCACTAAATTGCATGGAGTGACAGCTGCCAAGCCTGCTTCTGGGCCTCAGTCATGGTCCCAGGAGATGTGGGGTGAGGGACTAATGTTGACTGCCTCATTGATTCCTTCCATCTTCCCAAGGCTTCAGTTTAGCTAATACAACAGATTGTTGCCATGCACCTGCTAGGTGCCAGGTGCCACATATGGAGGCCACAGGGAAAGCGTCCCCATACCAAGCTGGTGGCGCCAGGTTGATTCTCTGGGAGGCCTGGAGAGATGTCTGCAACACCTCCTGGACCAAGCGCAGCCTGGGTGAGAATTTCGTTATGGTTGGCCATACTTAAAAGTTTTGACTCTTAGTAGCCAAATAAATACCAAGAGATTTCACATAAAAACCTGAATTTCTAGCTTGTCTTGAAGTATTTGGAGCTCTGTAGAGGCTTGTCCTGTCTTCTTGCATGGAGGCAGCTAGCGGGAACTGAGTAGTGGCCGCCCCCACTGAGCGTGCCTGTGCTCTGCACCTTGCTCGGTTCCCACCTCTTCCTGTTGTGTTACATTTGAGTTTGCAAATCATAGTCTTTTTTTTTTTTTTTTAAAGATTTTATTTATTTATTTGACAGACAGATATCACAAGTAGGCAGAGAGGCAGGCAAAGAGAGAGGAGGAAGCAGGCTCCCGTGGAGCAGAGAGCCCGATGCGGGACTCAATCCCAGGACCCTGAGATCATGACCTGAGCCGAAGGCAGCGGCTTAACCCTCTGAGCCACCCAGGCGCCCGCAAATCATAGTCTTCACATCTGGTTTTGTGGGAGCCAAAAAACTGGCTCCTCCATCAGCGAGCTTCTAGGTAAGGGCACGGGTGGGAAGGTCGGAGAGGGCACAGGGGAGGAAAAGGAGAAGCCGGAGTCCTGGATGAGGACGAGGCTGTTGAGGTGTTTATGTCTATCAAGCATTTATTGGGCGACCACGAATGAGCCATCATTCGTGCCTTTACCGGCCTGTGACTGTCCTTGGAGTTCTTTCCAGCTTGCTGGAGCTTCCAGCTCCAGTATTGGCACGTGCAGATCCTGGGCCTCCTCCTGCACAGCTCCCCTCTGGCTGGCCTTCCCTTGTCTCAGCAAAGACAGCACTATCATGGTAGGACCTCTCTGACCCCTGAACCTCAGTGCTCTCCCTCCCACTATCTGGTTTCATTACATTCTCAGCGTTTTGGCAGAGTTTGTTTTTTTGAGGCATGGTAGCTTGCTTCATCAGCACCAACAATGGAGACAGAATGTGCCTCTGCTGCCTTAAGTCTGAGCTCCAGATCTTCCTCTGAAGGGCTTACCTGATTAGGTCAGGCCCACCTAAGATAATCTCTCTGTTGATTAGAAACTTTAATTGCATCAGCAAAAATACCTTTCCCTTTGCCATATTTTGTTAGGAGCAAGTCATACCACACTCGAGAGGATTACACAAAGGTAATTCTAGGGTATGTCTGCCAGAAATGGCTTTCCCTGGCTCAGCCAGCTAATGGGTGAGAAGGCCTTCACTTAGGGTTGCAGTCTGAGTTTTCTGACCTGGTGTCTTCCATCATACCACTCATGGTGAGTGGTTGCTAAGACTTCTCCTTTTAATGAAGGATACACCTCTCTGGAGAGGTGTTCAGAAGGGAATGTGATGCTGGGCTTAAAAGAGTTCCCTTTAATGGCAAATTTCTTACTAAGCCTTCTATCAAACTATCACTGGTTTGATAGCCTTTGGGATGCAAAGGTTTGATAAAGGAGATGACCGATTTTTTTTGACTCACACGAGGTCTCAAACTCAGTTCATTTTCTGGTTGGATGATAGAGCTTCTTGGAGAAGTGCCCTCTCCGTTTCTGTCATATTTTAGTCCATCTTCAGAAACAGGGGTTTGATGCCCAGTCTGAGGGGCAATATCGGGAAAATGCTGAGAGGTAGTGCCTGGTCTAAAGGAGTTTTGAGTTCACTGTTCAGGAGGCCATTTGCACAACTTATTTTTCCTCCTTAGTATGTTGAAATCCGTCCATTTCTCACATAGTAACTTCTGGCTAGTTTATAACAGACATTAATAGTAACAGGATTTGTTTACCGTGTACTTATTTTGCAGATAACCGAACAGGAAAACTTTTTTTTTTTTTTTAAAGATTTTTTCTTTATTTATCTGACAGAGATCACAAGTAGGCAGAGAGGCAGGCAGAGAGAAGGAAGCAGGCTACCTGCAGAGCAGAAAGCCCGATGTGGGGCTCGATCCCAGGACCCCGGGATCATGACCCGAGCCGAAGGCAGAGGCTTAACCCACTGAGCCACCCAGGTGCCCCAGGAAAACTTTTGATGAAGGGTCTCTCATCTACCCTCCCTCCTCTTCATGTGTATCTACTCTCCCATCTACATGTGGACCATCCCATTAATTAGTTTTCTATTGTAACAGAGTAACTGCTGCTTTAACAAATTACTAGTTTCGTGTAAATTTTGTTTTGAACACTAGTTTATTATTTTATAATTCTGTAGATCAGAATTCAGTATTGGTCTCACCTGACAAAATCAGAGTGTTGGCAGGGCTGCATTCCCTCTGGAGGCCCCAGTGGGGAATCCGTTTCCTGCTCATTTGGGTGGTTGGCAGGATTCTGTTCCTGGCCATCAGCTGCGCTTCCGTGTCACAGACCACCAAGGGCAGGCTGGGTCCCCTTCGCACTTGAGGTCTGCTCCTTCTTGTTCAGTCTCACTTTTCAGACCCTATCTTCTGCCTCTTCTTTCATTTTGAAGGACTCGTGTGGTTAGTTTAGGTTTACCTGGATAATCCAGGATACCTTATCATCTTGGGGACTGTGTCCTTAGTCACATGCACGAAGTCCCTTTTGCCAGGCACGTCACATAGTCACAGCTCTGGGGATTAGCACACAGACATCTTTGAGGGTGGGGCATTATTCCACGCCATCTACCTGTCCGTCTGTCTCCCCACATGTGTATGATGTATATGCACTTGTACACATCAATTTATCTGTCTCCGCACTCCCGTGTGTACGGTGTATGCGTGCATCTCTCTGTCATTTATCCATCCGTGTGTTCTCGATAAAGAGGCCTGTTTTCTTACTCACGTTCCCATTTCACTTCAGTTGTCTTCACATTCACCAGAAAATGAAATACTGCAGCAGAGATTCTCTGCAGGCCTTAGCTCTAGCACATGTGCTGAAACCCGTGTTGCTGAGTATCTGTTGTTTTACTTCTTGTTTTGAGAAACGTTTAAAAATGCAGAACAGTTCAGAAAATATGCAACAGACTCCTGGGTAATGATCCAGAATTAGTAAATATTAACATTTTGTTTTATTTGTTTCTGAGCCTTTAAAAAAATGAAATAAAATATTACTTTATATTTTATAGTTGAAGTATATATTTATATTATACATATAGCATATATATATATACACGTATACATAAATGTTAGGTAGTTTTACATATTTGGCATGGATTCAATCTGTGTTTTCATAATTTGCAATTCGGTGTACACACTAATAACATCTACAATTGTTTTGAGTCCTTAAAGCACATGTATAAATATCATACGGAATTAATCATTCTTCAGTTTGACTTTTAAATTCAGTATCATGTTTTTGAAGATCGAGGCATGTTGGTCAAATTCATTGATTATAGGTGCCCTAGCGGTCTCCTTCCCATGAGTATAACACATTTTATTGTCCATTCTCCTATTTATGGGCATTGAAATTGTCTCCAATTTCTTTCTTTCTTTCTTTTTCTTTTTCTTTTTTTTTTTTTTTTTTTTTGCTGATTTGCAGTGAATGAATGTATATACATATATGCCTCCTTAGGCTCAATGCAAGAGGTTTTCTCAGTGCTAGACCCGAAAGTGGAATTGCTGGGTTACAAGGTAATCACATCTTCAACTTTACATGTCATTTCTGAATGGCTCTTGGGAGCTGACGGGTCACTTTTTGTTTTCCTCCAGCTGTGAGTGAGAATTCGTCCTGCTCCCGTATTTCTACTAAGGTTTGATATTAGCATATTTGTATGCTGTGCCCATCCAGAATTTGTAGGTTTCAGTATATGTTCTAGGTTTGTGTAGGTGCTTTGCCATTACACACACTGTAGATATTTTCCCAAATCTGTTCTTTTCTCTTTTTAAGCCCATTTCTGTATGTTTTTTACCCACATAATTGCAAATGTGTTATCTCTTCATTCTTTTTTAATATCAGATCTTACTTCTGAGATTGTTTTTTTCTGTCTGAAGCATATTTTTTTTAAGAACTTCTGTAAAAGAAGAAAAATCTCCACTCTCATTAGTCTGAAAATACACTGATTTCTTCCTTGTTGTTGAAAAATGTTTTGCTGGGTATACGACCTTAGGCTGACAGTTACTTTCTCTCCACACATCAAAGCTATTACCACACTGTCATTTGGCTTCTATTTTGTGGTGGAAAATTCGGCTATTAGTGTACTCATCTGTCTTTTGAAGGTCTCTTATCTCTGGCTAGTTTTAAGATATTCTTTTAATCTTTGGTGTTCCATAGTTTTACTTTGATGTGTCCAGGTGTATGTTGCCATTATTTATTCCATTAGGAATCCATGGGGCTTTTACGATTTGTGGATTGATTTCTACCTAGAAAATTCTCAGCCATCATTCTTCAAACATTGTCTGTATCCCATTCTCGGTCTTCTCTTTCTGGAACACTGAAGTAATGTACCTTAGATCTTCTCTTTTATGTGTCTTAACCTCTATTTTCAATAACTTTGTCTTTCTCTGTTAAAATCTAGATACTTTGTTCAGGTCTATCTTTAAAATTTTACTAATTTTCTCAACCTCCTGAGTTATTTTTAAAGCACTGTTAAGGTATACTGAATTATAGTGTTATGCATATTTAAAGTATACCATTTAATAGGTTTGGATGTATGTACACACCTGTGAACCAATAACAGCATCAAGGTCATGTGTCAAAAATCCCTCAGATTTCCATGTGTCCTCCCTCCTGCCATCCCCAGGTAGCCTCTCATGTGCTTTCTGTAACTATAGAGTAGTTCCCTTTTTCTAGAATTTTATAGAAGTGGAATCACACAATATATACTCTTTTTTGGGGTGGGGCATTCTGGCTTTTTTTTCACTCAGCATGGTTATTTTGAGGTTCATCATGTTGCATGTATCAATAATTCATTCCCCCCCCCCTTTTTTTAAGACTTATTTATTTATTTTAGAGAGTATGCGAGTGTGAGGAGGGGCAGAAGGAGAGGGAGGAAGAGAGAAGCCGACTTCCCGGTGAGTGTAGAGCGTAACACCAGGCTCGATCTTAACCACCCTGAGATGATGAACTGAGCCAATATTGAGAGTCAGATGCTGAACTAACTGAGCCAGCCAGGCGCCCCAGTCATTCATTCCTTTTTGTTGCTCAGTAGTAAGCCATTGGGTGGATATGTCATAATTTGTTTATACATTGACTTGTTGGCAGACATTAATGGTTTGTTTCAGATTGGGGCTGTTGTAAGTAAAAACTACTATAAATATCCATATGCAAGTCTTTGCATGAATATATCCTTTATTTTCTAAACTTCTGAGTTGGTTTTTTTGGTTGCTGTTCAAGTATAATTAACATACAGTGTTATATTAGCATCAGGTGTCCATACAGTGATTCAGCCATTCTGTACGTTTCTCGGGGCTCATGACGAGAAGTGCGCTCTCTCCTGCTTCACCTGCTTCACCCATCCCCCACCCAAAATGAACAGACAGAAGAAAAGAGACAAAGGAGCCAACTCTGAAATGTACGGGTATATACTTTAAATTCTCTTGAGCAAATAAGAGTGCAGCGTCCGGACAGTGTAGTGGATGCCAGACTCTTTCCCAGGCGGCAGTAGCATCTCACACTCCTGCGAGCTCTGCGTGAGGCTCTCGGCCTCTCTGCAGCCTTGCCGAGACTTGGCGTGGCTGTTCTTTTTCCTTCAGGCATCCTCGTAGGTGGGTAGTGGTGTCCCGCAGGCTGGAATCCGTACTTCCTTCATGACTCACGGGACGGCGCGGCTCTTCATGTGCTTATTTCCCTTTCCTGTATCGCTTCGGTGAAGTACTGTCTCGGCTCTTTTGGCCATTATAAAAATGGGCTGTTTTCTTATTTTGGAGTTTTGAGGATTCCTTATACATTGTGTTTTTTTGTTATTTTTTTTTATGATCCCATTTATTTATTTGACAGAGATCACAAGTAGGCAGAGAGGCAGGCAGAGAGAGGGGGATAGGAAGCAGGCTCCCCACCCAGCAGAGAGCCCGATGTGGGGCTGGATCCCAGGACTCTGGGATCATGACCTGAGACGAAAGCAGAGGCTTTAACCCACTGAGCCACCCAGGCGCCCCAAAGAACATATATTCTTAATTTTGGTGAAGTCCAGTCATTATTCTTTTCTTTGGATTGTGCTTTTGGTGTCATCGCCACAACATCTTTGCCTAACTCGTGGCCACAAAGGTTTCTCTCCTAGGTTTTCTTCTGAAGTTTTATACTCTTAGGTTTAACATTCCAGCCTATGATACATTTTCACCTAATTTTTCTGTATCGAGTGGTATAGATGGAAGTTCCCGTGTTTGTGTGTGGACCTATAATTGTGTCTGTGCCCTTTGTCCATGTCTTGGTTTTGATGCAAACACCACACCATCTTGGTTACACAGCCTGACTTTAAGACTTACTATAAAGCTAAAATATCAAAGACAGAATGGTATTTGCATCAAAGTAGACGAATAGGTCCATGGCACAGAATGGACAGTACAGAAATAGGCCCCTTGTATTTGGTCAGTTGATTTGCCCCGAAGGTTCAAAGGAGAGTATAGTCTTATCCACGGATGGTGATGGACCTGGGAAATCCCTTCACCAGGAAGCTGAGCAATTACAGGATCTGCCTCATCCATTTCTTTACTCTCAAGGGATCATTGCTTTCATTACATGATGTCTCCTGTCCTGAAAACCATTGTTTTATATATTTGCCTCGTTTTTTCTTTGGGAGAATAAATGCAGTTACTGTTAAACTGTCTTGCTCAGGAGAAAAAGACCCTGGACAGTGGCAGTGGCTTCTTTTTTTTTTTTTTTAATTTATTTATTTGACAGACGGAGATCACAAGTAGGCAGAGAAGCAGGCAGAAAGAGAGGAGGAAGCAGGTTCTCCGCTGAGCAGAGAGCCCATTGTGGGGCTCGATCTCAGGACCCTGGGATCATGATCTGAGCCGAAGGCAGAGGCTTTAACCCACTGAGCCCCCCAGGCGCCCCGGCAGTGGCTTCTTAATTGCACCCTCCCCCAGTTACCCTCCTATTACTGATTTATCGAGTGTTAAATCTGATTGTTTATGTATATTGTGCTTTATTTCCAAAAAGTTCCACTTAATTATTTTTCAGATCTGCTTCATCATTTTTATAGTCTCTTGCTCTTTAGTCTTCTTTTCTTTATTGAGTTATGATTGACGTACACAAAAGCTCTACAAGTTTAATGTATACATCTTGATGAGTTTGAAGATATGAAAACATCCATGAAACCATCCTCACATATAATGTCCTAAACTTACCTTAATTTCTAGAAGCTTCTTCCTTTTTTTAAAATCAGAAAAATGACAGAAGATCTACCCTCTTGAATTTGTAAGTACACAATACAGCATTGTTAACTATGTGCACTATGGTGTCCAGTAGTTCTCTAGGATTCATTCATTTTGCACAAGTGAAACCTTGTACCCTTTGATCAACACCTCCCGATTCCCCCTTCCTCTGGTCCCTGGCAACCACCATTCTCCTTATGTTTTTATGAGTTTGACTGTGTCAGATCTCTGCTATCACTGGGGTCATGTAGTCTTTGTTTTTCTGTAGCTGGCTTATTCTATTCCAAAGTTATCTGTGTTGCAGCAAATGGCAAGATTTCCTTTTTTTTTTTTTTTTTTTTTTAAAGGCTGAGTAACATTCTGTTGTATATATACCGTATCTTCTTTAACCATCCATTCATTGACTGATGGACATTTGGGTTGATTCCATATCTTGGCTATTGTAAACAATGCTGCATTGAATATGGGTGTGCAGTTATCTCTTTGATATCCTAATTTCAGTTTGTTAGGGTATGTACCCAACAGTGTGATTGCTGGATCATAAGGTAGTTCAATTTTTAATTTTTTGAGGAACCTCCATACTGTTTTCCATAGAGGAAATACTAATAGAGGACATACTAATGTACATTCCCACCAACACATGACAAGGATTCCTTTTTCACATTCTTGTCAATACTATTATCTTTTATTTTTATTTTTTGATAATAGCCATCCTCACAGGTGTGAGGTGATCTTTCACTGTGGTTTTGTTGTGCATTTCCCTGATGATCAGTGATGTCAAGTACCTTTTCATGTATCTGTTGGCCATTTCTATGACTTCTATGGAGGAAGTTCTACTCAGGTCTTTTCCCCATTTTTTTAAAGTTGGTTTTTTTGTTTGTTTGTTTCTTCCCTACCTGCCCCCCCCCCCCCACTGTTTAGTTACATGAGTTCCTCTGACACTTTGGGCATTAACCTCTTATCAGATAAATGATTTGCAGGTATTTTCTCTCAGTCTGTGGGCTGCCTTTTCATTTTGTTGATGGTTTCCTTCACCATGCAGAAGCTTTTTGGTTTGATGTGGTCCCAGCTGTTTATTTTTGCTTTTGTTGCCTTTGGTGTCATATTCAAGAAATCACCGCCAAGGCCAATACTGAGAAGCTTTCCCCCTGTGTTTTCTTTTAAGAATTTTACAGTTTCATGTCTTATGTTTAAGTCTTTAAACGATTTTGATTTGATTTTTGTGTGTAGTCTAAAATAAGGGTCCAGTTTCATTGTTTTGCATGTGGATATCCAGTTTTCTCAATGTTTTCTCATTGTGTATTCTTGTTTCTCTTGTTGAAAATCAGTTTATAGTAAATGAGTGGGTTTATTTCTGGCTTCTGTTGCTCTCTTTTCTGTCACATTAGTTGATACGTCTGTTTTTATGCCAGTGCCATAATATTTTTATTACTATAGTATTGAAACATATTTTAAAATCAGTAAATATAATCCGGCCTGCTCTGTTGCTCTTGCTCAGGATTGCCTTGGTTTATTAGAGTTTCTTGTGGTTGCGTATGAATTTTGGGATTGTTTTTCAAAGTTTCTGTAATCTTTACTCTTATTCTCAACGTTTTCTAAAAATACACTTAATATTTTACATCTGATAATACCAACATAGGGAGTCATGGCACATCTGACTCTGTTTTATGTATCATTAGCTCTCACTTTGTAGTAACTCATTTCCTTGTTTGTTTTTGGATTTTTGATGGTGAGCTGAGATTTTTGGACTTTGAGACTTAGGGTGGAGGTGGGTTTCTCCAGTAATGATTTGTTTTGCTTCTACTAGGTGCCCGAGCGCATGCACTGGGCACTACTTTAAATAAAATTTGTTACTTTTTGGCTTTTTCATGTTATGTGCAGTGTGAATTCAGATTACAAACCTATGAGAAGACTGTCTTATTGTTATAAAATTAACAGAAGAGACTTTTGCCCTCTTTACTTAGTGATAAGATTGGAGTTTTTCAGGGTTCCCTGGGAAGGCGGTGAGGGTCGGGTGTAGTATTTCTAATTCACCTATCTATTGAGGGTCCCTCTGAGGTCTCAGCTTTTGCAGGATTAGAGGTTGGGTCTTCCACTTGATTTGCACCTAGGGTGGATTCTGGGTTTGAATCCTGCTCCTCACACCCCACCAGACCATAGAAGTGGAAGATCAAGCTCACTTGATTTGGGAAATCCTTTCAAAATGAAAACTCTCTTACCTTTTCAGGTTTCAGTTTTCACTTGGTTTTTGATGTTAAATATATTTCACTTTCTAATCAGAACATCAATAGATTTATGTAGAAGTATTGAACATTTTTATGTTTTAATCTGCGTTTTTAGTTGTTTTTAATATAGGAGTATAGTGGTAGACAACCAGAGTAACTGGTCAGCTGTACTGTTGGAAGTGGACTTCTTTACATCATCAAGAAGGTGTATATTCAGTTGTATTCTAGTGGAGCTGCCTTTTCCTTTATGATTATTACTTTTTGGTCTTGTCTAAGAGATCTTTCATCATTCCTAGTCTCCCAGTGTCAAAAACACAAAAATGTATTCCCTTATGTTGTGTGTATATTAATGTAAGGAAGGATTTAGTTTTACCTTTGTCCATATGGAAAACTATGGGCTGTGAGTCAGATTTGACTTTTGATCTGTTTTATATACCCTTGTGAGCTAGACAGGTTGTGACATTTTAAAAAGCGCATGCGCACGTGCGCACACACACGTGTGTGTGTGTGTGTGTGTGTGTGTATAAATAAAAGAATATGGGGTAGAGATGGTGTGTGGCCTGAAAAATATTTATTTCTGGACCTTTATACAGAGAACTTGGCAGAGCTCTGGATTAATTTACCTTTTTTTCTTTCTTATTTGCTGTATTTTACATTCCCATTTATACCTGGAGTTTATTTCTGGGCCCTCCACTTGATTTTATTTGTCTTTTCATTTGTTGCCAACTCTAAATACCACACTGTAATGAAAATGGCTGTTTTCATTAGTGAAAGTACATGAGCTAAAGGAGAGGGATTAGAAAATGCAGGATCCATTTTTAGAGGGGAAATGGAAAAACGTAGAAAATTCATACTTGGATGCTTAATTGCCCTGACATAAACTAGAGGCAGAGAGATTTAGAGCGCCCACAGACTACGGCTCTGCTGTGCCCAGAGCAAGCGCTGGACCATGGAATTGGATTTTATTGATGAATTTGTAACTGTGCAGCGTGCTGTACGAAGCATGCGACGCTTATTTGGGGACGCTTCTGACAAACGGAACAATGGGTTGTGAGGTCCCTAGTGGGCCAGAATGAGTGAGGAAGAGGTTGGGGGTCACATGGAGAAGTGCGCGCTGGAAACCCTAAAGTATATGTTTGTCATTGAAAGTGGGGGAGAGAGAGAAAACCGGGCCCTGAGAATAAAATCTTACCCTCTAGAGTGGATGTTTGTCTGTCTGAGGTACGTGTCCGCTCACTTCAGTCGTGACTCAAGTGATGATGCGCTTGTCCTTCTGTAGCGGGCTTATTCTATCCGGAGTTCATCTGTATGCAGCAAATGGCAAGATTTCCTTTTCTTTTCCTTTTTATAATTTAAAAAAATTTTTTTTTATTTTTTTAAAAGGCTGAGCAGTATTCTGTTGTATATGTACTGTATCTTCTGTATCCCCTGCAGTTGCTGCTCATGTCACGTCATGACACAGTTTACCTGTTCAGGGAAGTAGCGCTCTCAGGGGCGACGGCACAGTCTCTGAGGTGAGGTGAAGATATGCGTAAGAGATATGGTGGTGGCCGCCCACCACGCCTGGCTGAGACGTTTGTCACATTCACCACGGCGCCAGAGGCTTTGGCCACAGTCCTGCGACCTGCTTAGCGGCATGCAGAAGGTCTTCAGGCCTCCACTCTGCTTCCTTTTGCTTTCTTATTTCCTGTAGGATCCAACGGGAGGAACGGTATGACAGCACACGTTCTTTTCCCCCCAGAGCGAGCATGTGTGAAGGGACCTCACTCTCTCCTTGGATCCACCTTCCTTCCCGAAGACTTGGCTGATGAAAGGAGCAGGGAAAGTGTGTGGGGTGGGGAGGAGCGGCTGGAGGAGGCAGGGTGGCCGGTGGCTTCTGTCGGCCTCAAGATACAGGACAAAAACTTCACTCTGCCTCCTTTTGAGAGCTCCTCACTGAACTCTAGTTAAAACCAGTGTCTCCTGAGTTCTTGACCGTGGCCAGCCAGTCACCGGTATCTGCTGGAGCTTATGTGGGGTAAGAAGGCTATTTTTCTGATCAGTTTCTCATGAGGCTTATCAACAAAACGATTGTGCTGGTCTTACGTAAGTGTCAGCAATGCAGGCTCTTCAAGCAAGAGCTCTGGAGAGAGCCCGAGAGCACAGGGGGTACTCCGAGTGTAGGAGTTACATTTAAAATCTGGACTGTAAGTGGCAGTTTATTAAAGATCCTGGGAGCCACTCTGTAGATCAGCTCACAGTTCAGTAGACACAAACACAGAAACCTAGGTGGACTGGAACGGTAACCTCCGGTAAAACCACAGTGAGAGGAAGAATGGCTCTGTAGGACTACGTCCCGCACAAAAGCGACACCATGTATTTATAAGGATCCTTGCATATTTAAGGATGTTTGTCAACATATTTGAGCGAGAGTCTCTGGGGAAGATAGGCCAAAGGACTCAGAGGAGAGGGGAAACACTTGAATCATGTGTCTAGGGTCAGGCTCCCCAGAAGCAGAGCCTGAGACAGGCATTCCCGGGCAGGCGACCTGAGAGGGCGGGCTCTCGGGAGCGAGGGAAACACACCGGGGTTTGGCAGTCCTACCCGATCCTGTGGAAAGGTCTGGAGTATGAGGTGCACCAGACATTGTCCTGCTCAGAGAGAAAGTGGCTGAGCTGTCACCTTCTGCAGCTGCTGGTCAGGGGCTAAGGGCCCTTCCTGGGGTGAGTGCACGCTTCCCCAGGCCTCTTCAGGCAAGATGGCTCCCATCAGCCAAGGGCAGTCCTCTTGGGAAGGGGGTAGATGTGAATCACTAGCAGCTAACCCTTGAGCCTCTGGGATACAACGTGTAGCCGGGTGAAGGCTGTTGAGAGGGGTCTTCATGACATCTGCCAGAGTACCGGAGGCCTTGTTCGTCTCGTGGTGGTGACAAGCTGGCCTCCTCTGCCACACCTGTGTGTTCCTGCCCAGAGGAAGGGGTGGTGTACAGGATGCTCTGAGAGAACCCAGGAGAGAGAGCAACAGGCCCTGCCCATGACTCAACAGAATGCTGCTTTGAAGCTAGGTTAGGATCCTCTAGGGCTCCCTCAAGGGCTAAAGGGCCCAGATTCCACCTTCCTGAGACCTGAGTTCAGAGGCTGGGGCTCTCCCGCAGTCTCCTGGTGGTTTTCATTGAGCAGAGTCCCTCACTAGGCCATTTTCCAAAAGCAAAACCTCCCAGCAGTTCAAACTGTGCCATTCTTAACACCTGCAAGCTTGTGGCAGTCACCCACTGACTCGGAGTAAAGGTGACCTGGCAGCACAGAGAGAAGAATTCTCCCTGTAACCCCCACCCCCTACCCTCCCTCCTTCCTCCCTCTGTCTCCACACTTCCAAATCACTCTCCGCCCAGGCCCAGCAGGAGCCCTGACTGGTTCCGGGCTTGTGATTAGCTCCCTACCCAGGCGCAGATAACTCTTTCAGGAACCTGTGGACTTGACAAGCAGGGACGACTGCTTCAAAGAATAAGGCAGGCACCCCTGGGGAATGACAGCTCCTGCCCAAGGCCAGGGAGGCAGCTGGGTCATGTGACTGGAGCCTCTCCGGAACACGGACTCCAGAAAAGATGAACAAAAAATCACTTTCTCATTGTTTTGATGCTGTAAAAACCAGCACCTAAGAGAATACAGCATCCTGCAGATCTTATTTAAAATTCTGTGAGCAGCCCTGGTGATTAGGGGCCTGCAGCTAGAGGCTGGCGGTGGCTCAGACAAATGAGAAGGGAAAATGGCCGAGCAGGTGGCCTCACCTTCCCCCGCAGGCTGAAGAGTGTCTGGGAGTAGAACTCGTGTAAGCTGAGGCTTGGAAAAAAAAGGGCGTCCCGGTGGCTTCATGGGGCATAGAGAAGCAGCGCGAAGGTCTTTTCCAAGAGCTGATGGTGGCCTGTCACAAACCAGTACAGAGCGCTGGACCCAGGGTCCTAGCTCCAGTTGGTGAAGGGGTCTTAATTGTTTCAGGGCTCACAGGCCCTGCTCTGCGGCGGCCCTGGAGCAGCGTGTGGGTCTGTTTCTGGTTATATGTCTCGTTGCACATCCTAATACATGCATAATTGCTTACTCAAATTATACACACGTTCTACTCTACTGATGTGTTATGTATATTATAAAGGGCATACAGCAATAGATTCAAGAAAGTCTGGAAGAAAACAAATATAAATATAAGCTCCAGTATTTTCTTTCTCAACTTCGCCGTGCCTTCCCACCGGGACGGGAGTACATTTCAGAGATTAGATCAAATGGTCTGATCCGGAAGGTCCTCTTCAGATGGAAAGTGTACAATGCCCATTTTTTCAAAGGCCCTCTAAGCCTGCAGTGTCCAGTACAGTAGTCAACGGGCACATGTGGCTATTTAAATTCATTAAAATGAAATAAAGTAAAACTCACTTCCTCTGCATTTCAAACACTGCATTTCAAATGCTCAACAGCCGCACGTGGTCAGTGCAGATCATAGAACATTCCTGTCATTGTCGGAAGTTGTACAGAGCCACGTGTTTGTATGTAGTCAGGACCGTATGGCTCAGGATTTCATTATAGCCACTGGCCTTTAGTAAGCACGCGCTCTGCGCAAGGCGGCTCGGAAAGCCCTTCCTATGCATCGTCTCCTGTCGTCCCTCCAGCGGCCTCTCGAGTTAGGTGCTGCTGTTGTCTCCATGTCCTAGAGGGGAAAGGAGAATAGAAAGGATAAGGAGTTTCTAGGCTCACCTGAGGGTTTATTGTCCGAGTGTTGCCTTTGTAAATGTTTGTGTGTATGGGCTTCTGGGCACATGTGCTCAGGGAAGGCTATACAGCACACGTGCTTCTCTGTCCCACAGGTACAAAGGCAGTTTTTTACAGAGCCGTGTTCAGCTGAGAGGGAGTGGACTGCGCAGGCCACCCAGGGTGCTGAGAAGAGACGGCCACCCCTCCCCACTCGAGGGGCTGGACCCACGTGGGACCTGCAGGCAGCCTTCTTCAGAAATGGCAGGTAATGTTCTCTTTGGAGGTAAATCCAAACTGGGCACAGGCTCCTTGCAGAGGGCCGGGCTCCTTGCAGAGGCTGGGTGTGCAGGACGGGTAGGAGCCGGCTGTTCTGGCTCCAGGAGCCTGAAGGTATGCTGGCAAAGATGGGACATCTGTGGGACAGTCAGTGTGACCCCAAACTGGGGGGGGGGGGGGCATACTGGGCAAGAATATGGAGAAGTCAGGGTATGTCTTTCAGTCCTGGCCACGTGTGCTGGGCCCGGTGCTAGGTACAGAGCTCCTCCAGGACCTCAGGAACGTGAGTCAGAACTCTAGGTGCCTCCATGTTCCCCTGTCTTTAAAAAGGAAGTTCACTTGATTCTTTCCATAGGGCCATTTCGAGGCTGCAGTGGGTCAGTGGGGGGCTTGAGAGTCAGTGTTGGAATAGAAAGAGGAGCAGCCAGCGCGTGTGGGAGCTGCAGGGAACATTGCTTACATGGAAGGTGTCAGAGGTGCACGTTTTGTCATGCTCAGAAATAAATCAAGGATGAACTAATGCAGAGTGCTTCCTGGAAAAAGGACTATTTTCAGCTGTAATCACTGGGCAACCAGGGCAAATCACTGCACTTCTCCGGACCTTTGTTCTCTGCTCCGGTTCTCCTCCGCCCCAGCAGCCATGGGCCCAGTTTTAGCCTCCTTTGCAAGGTGTTGATGGGGGGAAAAATGGAGAGCTTCTGTGGAAAGGCTACAGGGTCCCATCTGGCCAGCTGTGACTGAATTACCATCCTTTTGTGGCTGATTATTGTCTGTTTGGCTCCAGGGCTTACCCTGGGCTGTGTCTGATGGCTGAGGTTTGGGTCCCTGGGGACAGTTGGCTGGGGGCACCTCCCCCTCCAGCTTTGTGTAGCTCCAGTGCCCCCTGCTGGCAGATGGCTCTTCCTCGCTCCCCCTCTCCACCATCCCCCAAACCCTCTCCCTTAGGCAAGGACAGGGGTTTGTCTTTTGTTTCTCAGTGAGAATTTAAATCAAGGTAAGTATTTGCTCTGGAGGTTGGCCAGGAAGAGCATCGCTCGGACCACGGAGGTTTAGACGGTGGGGTGGGGGGTAGCGCGAAGGCCCCGCAGAGCCCCGCTGGTCCTTCCTTCGCTTCTGGGCCACATTCTCAACTTCAGGACTACTCTTCTCAGATGGGTACAGCCGAGGGAACTGCCCAAGGGCTTGCTTGGGTGACCCCCGCCCCCTCCAACAGAACCCAGTGGCACGCTGCCGCTTGTCCCAAGTGGCAGAACCTTCCCAGCGGCTCTCTTCCCAGCGCCTCAAAGGGGGCTAAGTCAGGCTGCTGCTGGAAGCTCGTGGCAGCTGCCATGCCTGTATTCTGAAGGCTGTGCTGTGCGCTGAGGAGGAGAAAGATGATCCTCTGGGCTGCAGGGAGAAGCCCGATGGGCTGGTGGACCTGCTCGTCCCCTTTCGTTCAGCCACATGGGGGATAACACGGCAGGTCATTTAGCTGCCCCCTGGGATCTGTGTCCGCACAGCGAGGCTGTTGGTAAAGGTTGTACCTACCCAGTGGCTCAGTGTGCGTGTCGGGCGCGCGGCTATATGCAGTAGGTGCCGTGCGACTCCACAGCAGATGATGGATGCTGATTGTGGTGATCTGCTGAGCACGATAAGCACACCTGCATAAAGACAGGCAGGTGCCACGTGCCAAACGAGTGTGGGGTACACGGCATAGATGTGTTTCTGTTGTTGGCAGAGATTGAGGTCAGTGTTGGGGGAGGGACCGGAAGGGGGGGTTTTCTCGAGAGATATAGGGCTTCTTCTATAAATGCAGATGTAGGGAGAACAGAACAGAGGCTTGCTGGATGGGGAGTGGTGAGTAGGGGCTCAGGGGCAAGAATGCAGACTCTGGATAGGGCGGCTGGAGCCCAGATGTGCCAGTGTGCCGGGGCCGGTGGGACAGGGGACAGCCACTGAAGCCGGTGCCCCACCTGGCTACCACCTGTACTAGTTCCTACAGCTGTGGGAGAAATTGCTACCAACTCGTTGGTTTAAAACAACAAAAATTAGTTTTCTCACAGTTACGGAGGCCAGTTGTCTCACACTCTCTCCAGAGGCTTTAGGGAAGGAGCCTTCCAGCCACTTCCAGCTTTTGGCAGCTCCGGCTGTCCCCTGGCTCATGGCTGCATTTCTCCAGCGTCTGCCTCCTTCTGCACGTGGACTTCTCTGTGTATTTCTGTGGATCAAATCTCCTCCTCCTTTTTCCTTGTAAGTATACTTGTCATTGGACTTAGGGCTGATCCCAAATCCAGGCTGCTCTCACTTCCAGTCTCAATGTAATGACACCTGCGAAGACTCTTTGTCCAAGTAAGGCCACAGCCACAGGTGATGCAAACTGGGATTTGGACATACCATTTTGGGGTCACAGTTCAATCACTGTAC